>NC_136265.1:40677390-41134890 GCF_964187855.1 Myxine glutinosa | reverse complement strand
GGGTATTATCAGGGGGGAGGGAGAGAGGAGTGGACATAAACAAGGACGGATGACACAAAACAGGTAACAATGTCCTGGAGAGGAATCGAATGGGGAAACATCAGCGCACGTGGAAGAGATCATGGATGTGCATGGGTGAATACACAAGGTAGAGATTTGCAGCGGTTTTGAAAGACTGAACTGAAGTGAGGACGGGCCAATGACACATGGAGACGAAACCACAATCAGGAGAATAAGGGGATGAATGAATGCAGGTGGACAACCAGCCTGGACTTGGGGAAGGTGAACAGGTGAGGGTTTCCTGTGGAAATTGTGTGACCTGGGGTTGTTTAGAGAGGCCCGGAGAAGCTAGAGCGGATTTTAAGAGATCTGCTGAACATTTTGTAATGCCCATTTTTACATTGGTTGTCCCGATTGCATTTACGGGTCATATGTCAAGGTGAGCTCATACATTCATAATTTTGAAACTTTACCACAGAGCTATGTGTTTTCTGTCTTTCTCTCTCCCTTGATGGATTTTTCACTGTTTAACAGTTTCCTCGTGATCCTTGTTTTCCAGGTTGATAAAGATGCTAACATCATGGCCCGATGGTTCCACTGCGCCCTAAGCCAGGAGAAACTTTGTCCTCCAATTGTTTCATGTGAGCTGGGAAGGTGAATGATTTTTTGTCTTCGTCGATGTGCTGTTTCCAACTTCAAATTTCATTGGTTCTGCGGTTTCTTGGCAGAACGATCATTTTTACATTTACATTGAGAATGTTCACCAAAGTTTGAAATGGCCATTCTGCCGCAACCATCTTTTTCATAGGTATTGTTTTGTTACACAGCAAATGTACCTTAAAATGACTTGCTTCACTCTTTCGTGAGCCTTGGTGTCTTTCTTGCTCTTATTTCTCTCCACTGTTCAAATTAAATTTGCTTGAATGAATGCTACAAGGTTTGGTTAAAGGTTAAAGGAAAGGTTGATGTTTATGTATATATATACAATAATCTACATTATTAAGGCTCACAGGATATCTCCGAGGTATGCATACTCACCTCTGAGCTGTCTAGCCTGGGTTCAAATTTAGACCCAGGTATGGTACTTCCCATATACTCATGCAACTTACCATATATTCATGGTACCTACTGTATACTTGTGGTACTTACCATATATCAATGGTACTTACCATATACTCATGGTACTTACCATATACTCGTGGTACTTACCATATATTCATGTTACTTACCGTATACTCATGGTACTTACTATATGCTTGTGGTACTTACCGTCATGGTATTTACCTACTGTATACTCATGGTACTTACCGTCATGGGATTTAATATTTACCTACTATATACTCATGCTACTTACTGTCATGGTATTTAGTGTTTACCTAATGTATACTCATGGTACATACCATCATGGTATTTACCTACCATTTACCCACAGTGCTTACTGTCACTGTATTTACCTACTGTATACTCACGGTACTTGCCATCACAGTATTTACCTACTGTACACTCACGCTGCTTACCATCACGGTATTTACCTACTATATACTCATGCTACTTACTGTCATGGTATTTAGTGTTTACCTAATGAATACTCATGGTACATACCGTCACAGTATTCACCTACCATTTACCCATGGTACTCCCCGTCATGGTATTTACCTCCCGTACACTCACGCTACTTACTGTCATGGTATTTATGTACCATATACTCATGGTACTTACCATATACTACTGGCAAGCACTTTTATATTTCATTTAAAATGAAAAGCATTATTACCTCTGCCACCAAAGGTGGATGGAGGTTATGTTTTCACCCTGTCTGTCTGCCTGTTTCTCCGTTTGCCCTATTGTGAACAAGATATCTCAAAAAGTTGTGGACGGATTCGAACGAAATTTGGCAGAGATGTAGCGTATGTGACAAGGACGAAATGATTCGATTTTGGTGAAGATCCGCGTTCGGATCTGGCTACTAGAATTTTTAAAGTGATTCTTCACCATTGGGAGATAGGGCCAAAAACGATACATAGCAGGATATCTCAAAAAGTTGTGGACGGATTTGGACGAAGCTTGGTGGAGAGGTTGAGTGTCTGACAATGACAAATAGATTTGATGTTGGTGAAGATCTGAATATGGATTCGGATATGAGAATTATTTAATTCTTTAAGTGATTCCTCACCATTGGGAGATCGGTCCAAAACCAACATATGGCAGGATATCTCAAAAAGTTATGGATGGATTTGGACGAAACTTGTTGGACAGGTTGTGTGTGTAACAAGGAAGAATCGATTCAATTTTGGTAAAGATCTGGATCCAGATGCAGCTTGTATAATTTTTAAAAAGTGATTCTTCACCATTGAGTGATATGGCCAAAATGAAAAATAGCAGGATATCTCAAAAAGTTATGGATGGATTTGGACGAAACTTGGAGGACAGGTTGTGTGTGTGAAAAGGACTAATCATTTCGATTTTGGTGAAGAGCTGAATATGGATTGGGCTATGTGAGTTATTTAATTTGTAAGTGATTCTTCACCAT
This sequence comes from Myxine glutinosa, assembly GCF_964187855.1. Classification (NCBI taxonomy): domain Eukaryota; kingdom Metazoa; phylum Chordata; class Myxini; order Myxiniformes; family Myxinidae; genus Myxine; species Myxine glutinosa. The sequence continues at coordinate 41,132,360 of NC_136265.1, read as the reverse complement.
TGAGAGATCGGGTGAAAGGCGATATATATAACATGATATTTAAAGAAAGTTATGGACGAGTTGTGAATAAACTTGGTAGATGAGTTGGTTAGGTGACGAGAACAAGCCGATTAGATTTTGGTTCAGGTCTGAATCCAGATCCGGCCCATCAGTGGGTTAGAAAACGTAAACTGTTCACCAGGCGGAGGGATGCTATCTACTGAGTGCTATTCTTGTACAAAGAATGGATTGAATATAATTCCTAAAATGGCACTCACGGAATTGAATTCAATTGCTTTTGATCGATCGTAAAAGGCCAAATATATAGAGTGCCTAGAAAAGGCCCATTTACTATCAATATACATATTTTAAACCAGGGATTTATCAATTAAATAGTCCTTTTATTTCCACAATAAAAACTTCTCTAGATATTTGTCTACGGAACCAGGAGTGTTCCTTTGTTTTTTTTTTTGTTGTTTTTTTGAGCATCGTTATTTATTTTCTACCTCCTTCCTGCGTTTGGGTTCCAGGTTATACAACAAAGAATGTGTGTTGGAGTACCTGCTGGATAAATCTCAAGCAAAGTGTGGCCAGAGAATAGCCATGCACATTCGAAACCTGAAGGTACGTGGAAAGTGGTGCGACTGATCTATGTGCTCTGGTTTTCATGGTACGCTGGAGACTTTTAGAAAGATATGTCGGGGTTATCCGCCACGATTATGTGTAGCACCTCCAGGGGGTGGGGCGGAGGGAGGGTAACTTCGTTTCTGCTTCTGAGTTTTGGATATCTGTGGGAATGCTTTGAATTTTATGAATAACTAGGAAGGGATAGCCGGCGCTGCCCGGGAGAGGGGGCGATACCCTGCGCTACCCGGCTGGGTGAGCTTTTCTTGGCAGAGTTTCGGGACGTTTTGGGAATTGAAAAGCTTTAGAATTATTGGCCTCATGGTGGTTACCTTTTGCCTGTGGGCTGGCTGCATCGCTGCCTGATCCCACATTCCAATATACACCTTATGGCAGCCTTTGGTGGCCTGAAAACGGACATCACAGCCAACTTGCGGTAGCGTAAAACGTTGCCCATCATCTGAACTACCTACACCCAAATTTGGGGCCTCCAAGTGCTATGGTTCGGCCGTGAAAGAATAACGTTCAAACAAACGCACAAACACTTCAAAATATTGTTACTGTTTTCGGAAACTCCAAGAAAACGCATACCAACACATAAGGGATTCCTAACGTAGTTAGGTAATGTGGAGCTAATCACAATGGCTGGATCACAGCATGCCAGCCAATCGGTGGCTGGATTGCAGAAGGCGTTTGTGAGAGACGACAGGAGCCAGGGCGATAATATGCCATGCAGAGCAGTTCAGTTCAGTTCTGGAGAGCTCAGTGCAGAAGTTCAGCAAAAACAACCCTTGGAGTTGGTTCGTCGATTGAGCGGAGGTGGTGATCAAGTGAAAAGTCTGAGGTGAGCCACGCCAAGCGTCGTACCTGAGCAACACAGTAGAACGGGCCCTGAAAGGGCCAAGCGGAACGGTGATGAAACTCAAGCTGCCAGACATAGTTACCGTCTCCTCACTGACAATACCTCCCATGCTGACTTCATTAAAACCAACCACCAACTCTTGAGCATCAAGAGGATCAACAGTGATTCTCCTCAAAGCTAACTTCTCTCCCTACACATCTTAAACACGCATCTTACATCTTTGCACCTGCTATCGCACACACCTCATTGACGCAACCTGGTTTTGCGGCGTGTCAACCAAGTCCACAACAGTTCTTTTCAGGACTTGCACTACAAGCAACCACACGCACCACACGTCTCACCTGCTGTCCGACTAACGTACTGGTGAGACTGGGGTTGACATCATACCCCACCTACCTCACCCCTCTGCCCATCAACCTCCCTTCTGTTCTGCTCCTGGAATGCTTGAGGTTCCTGTGTGTATAGAACGTTGTTATAAGATGACTGACTAAGAGGACTTATGTGTTTAAGAGTAAGATTTCTCTTGTATGACGTGGCCTGCTTGTAAATACACTACATGACCAAAACTATGCAGACACCCCTTCTAATTAGTCGATTTGGCTATTTCGGCCACACCCATTGCTGACAGGTATATTATATAATCAAGCACACAGCCATGCAATCTCCATGGACAAACATTGGCAGTAGAATGGGCTATACTGAAGAGCTTTCAATGTGGCATCGTCATAGGATGGCACTTTTCCAACAAATCAGTTTGTCAAATTTCTGCCTTGCTAGAGCTGCGCTGGTCAACTGTAAGTGTTGTTATTATGAAGTGGAAACGTCTAGGAGCAACAACCGCTCAGCCGCGAAGTGGTAGGCCACACAAGCTCACAGAACGGTACCGCCGAGTGCTGAAGCACGTAGTGCGTAAAAATCGTCTGTCCTCAGTGGCAGTACTCACTACCGAGTTCCAAACTGCCTCTGGAAGCACCTTCAGCACAACAACTGTTCGTCGGGAGCTTCATGAAATTGGTTTCCATGGCTGAGCAGCCGCACACAAGCCTAAGATCACCATGCGCAATGCCAAGCATTGATTGGAGTCATGTAAAGCTCGCCGCCATTTGACTCTGGAACAGTGGAAATGCGTTCTCTGGAGTGATGAATCACGCTTCACCATCTGGCAGTCCGACGGACTCCTCTTGGTTTGGCGGATGCCAGGAGAACGCCAACTGCTCGAATGCATCGTGCCAACTGTGAAGTTTGGTTTCGGAGGAATAATGGTCTGGGGCTGTTTTTCATGGTTCGGGCTAGGCCAATTAGTTGGAGTGAAGGGAAATCTTAACACTAAAGCATACAATGACATTCTCGACTATTGTGTGCTTCCAACTTTGTGGCTTCAGTTTGGGGAAGGCCCTTTCCTGTTTCAGCATTACAATGCCCCTGTGCACAAAGTGAGGTCCATACAGAAATGGTTTGCTGAGATCGGTGTGGAAGAACTTGACTGGCCTGCACAGAGCCCTGACCTCAGCCCCATCGAACACTTTTGGGATGAATTGGAACGCCGACTGCGAGCCAGGCCTAATCGCCCAACATCACTGTCCGACCTCACCATTTCTCTTGTGGCTGAATGGAAGCAAATCCCCCCAGCAATGTTCCAACATCTAGTGGAAAGCCTTCCCAGAACAGTGGAGGCTGTTATAGCCTCTAAGGGGGGGACCAACTCCATATTAATGCTCATGATTTTGGAATGAGATGTTTGATGTTCGGGTGTCCACATACTTTTGGTCATGTCATGTATGTGCCTTTGCTAAACCTCCATAAACCATTTTTCCAAACTGCCCGATCGTCTCTTTCCATTGGTCAGACCATAGTGTGCACTCGTGGCAGGGAGTTCTGCCCTGCCATTTAGTTGCAGTCAGAGATTAGCCAACATCCCTCTTACGGTATCGCTTGGCCGTTCTTGATTGACAGCAGTGGGGCGTTGGGAAACACTGTCCTTATCTAGGGTGATTCATTCGCCGGGAATGTAAAGCGGGATTTGGACGCTGGACTCTACCTTAATTTATCGTCTCAGACGGCGTCTGTGGTTGCTTAGCAACCCGTCATGCCATGGCGTTATCTGCGGCCTGTCGGGTTACACATACCAAAGCTGGCTTCCAAGGCCAGCCACAAACTGAGAATCTTCCATCATTCCAAGTCATTCTTTGAAAAATCAGAACTCAGTTGAATGCTTCTTTCCCAGCATCACATCTGACTCTCTGGGATTCTGCAGAATCTAAAGTTCTCAACATCATTGGAATCTCACGCGATGTGACCGAAGCACAATCTCTGTCGCTCTCACATCGTGGACCATTCCGTGGTGTCCGCCCCTGTTGCAGTATTTTTGCAGTACTTGCAGTACTATCGGAATAGGCAAAGATACAATTACATATAGACAGATTTTTCCACCATTAACTGATCATTTATCCTAAATCACTGTTCAAATCTGCAATATGTCTCCCTTCCCTGCACCCTCTCCCCTTTCTCTTCCCCTTTCCCTTGTTATTTGCATTCACAATGTGTTGTGAGCCTTGATCGAGATGCAAGTTCTTCGGTGCAGTAATACGATCGTGAATCGATGATACACACTGATTTATCCAATGTGTGCGCCACGATCAGGATATCTGTGAGCTGAAACTAACGGAGAATCCCGCATGGCTCGGAGGGCAGATGGACAGGAAGGGCGACAAGTATGAGGATTTGCATGCCGCTCGCTTCATCTGTCCCATCAGCGGCCTAGAGATGAATGGAAAGCACAGGTAGGCTTTGTGGCGTACTGTAACGTCAGTTTTGCTTGGTTTGTACCTGCCTTGTTGAGAAGCATATGAGACAACAGTGTTCCATGGAAAGTAAAACTTGCTCACCTAAAGTTTAATTTCTTTTGAAATATGTACGCACTCGTTTATCTGTTTAGTTCAGGTGATTTTGGATGACGCCGCCTTTATCACAGGCACCATTTTCATGATCATAAGCCCAGAGTCGTACAAGTCGACGATGCCCGTAGGCCAAGATTGGTGAAACACCCTTTCCTTAAGGTCATTTGTGACCTGGCTGTTTTTTTTTACAGACAATCCGATGGCATCATCGGATTGTCCGTAAAAAAACCAGCTTGGTTTCCTTGAACCTGTGATGAATTCTGTAACTGCTGACTTCGGCCGGATTTGAGCCCATGAGCTCTGGGACGCCAGTCTGTCGTCGTCCTCGCCACAAAAGATTTGCCACTCGACATGTCTTGTTTCTCTAATTCCATTCGTAATGTCTTGCATTCATTTTAGCAACGATGCTTCAATTATGTTTGTAATATTTATGTATCGTCTTGTGCTTAGGGTGTTGCTTTTTTGTGCAGGTTTTGTTTTTTGCACGGCTTCAAGTGTGTGATTGCGGAACGTGCCTTGAAAGAGATCAAGACGGAAACATGTCCTCAGGTAAAGGACGAAATGTATTGTTCATTTGTACAGTGCCTTCAGAAAGTATTCACATCCCTTGACTTTTTTCACAATTGAGTTACAGCCTGAATTTAAAATGGATTAAATTAATATTTTTGGTCACTGATCTACACATAATACCCCATAATGTCAAATTGGATTTTATTTTTTAGAATTTTTTACAAAGTAATTAAAAATGAAATGCAGAAATATCAAATTTACATAAGTATTCAACCCCCTGAGCCAATACTTCATAAAAGCACCCTTAGCAGTGATTACCGTTTTGAGTCTTCTTGAGTATGTCTGTATGAGCTTTTTCACATCTGGATTTGGGGAGTTTCTTCCATTCTTCCTTGCAGATTTGCTCAAGCTTTGTCAAGTTGGAATGGGGAGCGTCGTGAACAGCAATCATCAAGTCTTTCCACAGATTCTCAATGGGATTCAAGTCTGGACTTTGGCTGGGACACTCAAGGACTTTCACGTTCTTGTTTTGAAGCCATTCCAGTGTTGCTTTGGCTGTATGCTTGGGGTCATTGTCCTGTTGGAACAAATCTTCGCCACAGTCTTTTTCACTCTGAAGCAGGTTCTCCTCAAGGATTTTCCTGTATTTGGCTCAATTCATTGTTCCCTCTATCCTTCCAAGTCTCCCAGTCCCTGCCGCTGAAAAGCATCCCCATAGCATGATGCTGCCACCACAACGGTAGGGCTGGTGTTAGATCGGTGATGAGCTGTGCTCTGTTTCCACCAGACGTAGCACTTTGCATTCAGGCCAAAGAGTTTGATTTTCATCTTCTCAGACCACATAATCATTTGCCTCGTGCTCTCGGAGTGTTTCACGTGCCTTTTTGCAAATTCCAGGCATGCTTTCATGTGCTTTTTTCTCAGGAGTGGCTTCCGTCTGGCTACTCTCCCATAAAGCCTAGATTTGTGAAGTGCTGCAGAGATCGTTGTCCTTCCAGCAGGTTCTCCCATCTCAACCAAGGAACTCTGTAGTTCTGTCAGAGTGCTCATTGGGTTCTTGGTCACCTCCATAACTAAGATCTTTCTTGTCCGGTTGCTCAGTTTAGTCGAACGGCCAGCTCTAGGAAGAGTCTGGGTAGTTCCATATTCTTTCCATTTTCTAATGATGGAGCTCACTGTGCTCTTGGGAACTTTCAACACTCTAGAAATTGTTTTATACCCTTCCCCAGATCTATGCGTCCTCACAATTCTATAATCGGAGTTCTACGGCCAATTCCTTGGACATCATGGTAGTTTCTGCTCTGGCATGCACTGTCAACTGTGGGACCTTCTATAGCAAGGTGTGTTTCTTTCTAAATCATGTCCAGTCAATGGAATTGGTCACAGTCGGACTCCAATCAAATTGTAGAGAAATCTCAAGGATGATTAAAGGAAATTGGATACACCTGAGCTCAATTTGGAGTGTCATTGCAAAGGGGTTGAATACTTTTTGACTCAAGACATTTCAGCTTTTCATTTTTAATTATTTTGTAAAAATTAAAATAAAAAAAATCCACTTTGACATTATGGGGTATTATGTATGGATCAGTGACACATTATGTTTAGATCAGTGACAAAAAAAATCTCAATTTAATCCATTTTTAATTCAGACTGTAACAACACAATGTGAAAACTTCAAGGGGTGTGAATACTTCCTGAAGGCTCTGCAAGTACATACTGACTCCTTTTGTAGGAGGTTGTTTATGTCCACAAGGCGAACGAACTCGTCGTTTATCTGTTCAACATTTGTAATTGAAGTGGCTAGAATTTTTGAATAGTTTTTAGGTGTTAAAGACCGCTCAACAGTGTCGGTTGATGTGTCTCGTATCGTGTTGTGTTTTGTAGTGTGGTGCAGGTTTCACGAAGAATCAGCTGATCATGCTGAATGGCACTGTGGAGGAGATTGAGGTTCTCGGGCAGAGAATGGAGGAGAGGAGGATGCTGAACAAGCAGCACAAAGTGAGCGTGGTGTCATTGAAGAATATTTACAAGTAATGATCAGTTTTAGTCATATCGGTTTACATCTCTTGTTTTAACGTCGTTGGTGACTGGAGGACATGAGGATATGGAGAAAATAATTAATACTTAATTACAGAGAAAAGCCCTAATCAGTCATGCCACAGCACGTCAAGTGCGAGGTGTCCAGGCTATTTTAATCACTTCCATGTTTCTTGATTTATTTACCATTGAGATTCAGTGTATCTGTGCAGGCCATTTTTTACCATTTGAGCTTTTGTCATAAAATCTTCAACAAACCTTTCCTTTGAAAATATGGAGAACACAAATGAATAAAATGTACAAATAGTTTTTAACTGTTGTTTTCATCAAGTTTACTCCTAGTGTTTTGGAGGTGTAAGAGCAGTACATCGACAATGAGAAATGGAGTTTTTGATGTACAGTGTGACTTCGCTACCCGGACAGGGTTCAGGTCGATCAAACTGGAGGAGACAATAGCCAGGGACACTAAGGAGTCAGGGACGTCCGGTGCGAGGAAGGATTATGTTAAACAGATGATGCTCCAGTTTATCGGCAGAGGCCTGGGTTGAGAGATATGTCAGCTTGGAGCAGAAGCCTCGGATGATTGAAGTCCACATATTTAGGGACAGGGGGAGGAGGAGCTGCTGATAGGGCGAAGGGATCTGGAAAGGAGCTAGGAGAGTGGAGCTGCAGCTGCAGTCATTAGTGAAAGGACTGGAGAGGAGCAAGACACGAGCAGGCCATCAATTTCATGTTCTGATGAGGAAGGCCGTACGATGATCCTGTTCCATGCTCTAGCCGACCTACGGAAGATGTACTATCGGACGATGAGGTGGTCACTTCTACATATTCGTCTCCATAACTCCACCACTCGCCTCTCCACCAACCTCGACTCACTCAAGACACATCTCTCACCCTCCCCCCCATGTAAATGTGATCAATATACCCCATGGAAATATTTATGTCATATTTTTACGCAAAGAACCCACCCCCTGGTATAGCCTGCACCTGGACAAAAATCCTCGAGGAAAATTTCACACACGTATAAACCCACACACAGATTTCCTCTCCACATGACCAGGTGCAGGGTGTACCCCACAAGCCAGCTTTCCTCTCCACATGACCGGGAGATGCGTGATCTCCATGTTTCCAGCAGCCGACAAGGCTTTGTTGTCAAGGGCCAACAAATGGCTCTTTTCAAATACAACTGCGGTAAATAACCAGTTGACATGAAAATAAATATCTTGAGAAGGGGTTGTTGTGATAATTAAAGTTTACTGTATCGATGTATTAAAAACCAGCGTGGTTTCCAGTACCGATGCGACCAAAAACCAGGCTGCTCATCCATTAAAAATGTATAAATACTCTGCAGGCAGTTTAACTAATGTAACGTATAGCCCACAGGTTATTTGTTTGAAAATGTGGTACCTATGAAACTATTAGTACCTATTAGGTAATTATTGTTTTATGTAATATATCATTTTTATCTAAATCGATGAAGGTTGTTCTGATTCATCCAGTCCAATTAAATCAGTAAAAGTTTATAAATGCAAAAGCTGGACTTACAAGTTGGTAGAGCCGATGTTTCGGCGAAAATCCACTCGCCTTGTTCACGGCAGACAACATTTTTATTTGTTTATGAATATATCTTGTACTTGCTTTCCTCCATTATTTAGTGTCATGCTTCTTCATTACATTGTCTAATTTGTGATTTATTTATACTCTACATCTGGAGTAATGGCGTGCTGTAATGTATCGCCTGTTTTTTCGTTAACGTGTACACCCACTCCCCACAGAAGTGGCAGGGAGGCTCATGTTTATTATCCTCTGTGGGGTATATAGATTTCAGTAGATGTACGCTCAGGTCCTTTCCTCTGTGTTGGATGCGATAAGCATATAATGCCTCAAGGATGTTGGGATTCCTCCTGATTTTTTTCAGTTTAATATTAAACAGCAGTAGCGACCGTTTATAAAGTTAATCATACACTACCGGTCAAAAGTTTAAGTACACCCAACATAATGTGTTTAATGTGCAAAATGAACATAAGATGTGAACAAAACTCTTACCAAAGATATATATGCTTATCTACTGATAATAAATATATTGTGCTTCAATGCATCTTTCTTGTGTGAAATGTAGTTTTAAAGCAATTTTGGGAAATAGGTCGAAAAGTGCAATACTTAATCCAAACTGAAACGCAAAGATAATGTTATTAACGTTTCATCTCAGGAGAAAAAACTGTTTCGAAATACTCTGCTCTGTGTGGAATTCATGTTTGTACTTGGTTTCTTCATCATGTGCAATGTCTATTATTGCAAGGTGTTGCAAAAAATGTTTACAGAAAGGCCAGCCATACAATCTAATGAGTGTTTTTGTGTTTCAGATTGCATGAACATGGGTGCCAAACCCAAGCTAACGCCAGAAAAAGGAAAGGCAATTGTAACTTTGAGAAAAGGTCTTGAAACAGTTGCAGTGCTGGAGCTGTTTAGCTGGGCTATAATATCCGGTGCTGTAAGACGTCTGTTGTGCAGACTGGTGATTCAGATTACTTGTCCTGCAATTCTGTAGTGATTCTTGGTCAACCAGAACGTCTTATATCCGCATTTTTACCATTTTCGTTATGTCGTTTAATGGCACAAGCAACTGCATTTACTGACACTTGTAATTTTTTTTACAATTTCTCAAGGATCGGCCTTCTTTTCTCAAAGTTACAATTGCCTGTCTTTTTTCTGGCATTAGCTGAGCTTTGGCACCCATCTTCATGCAATCTGAAACACAAAAACACTCATTAGATTGTATGGCTGGCCTTTCTGTAAACATTTTTTGCAACATCTGGAATACATATCTTCCCCCATCGAAAATCTTGATCTTTTCTACCCCCGTTAATCCACCCCAAACCCACCTCCTTCAAATACCCTGTTTTCTTTCCTGAAAGTCTTTCGTCGTGTCCATCTTGTTTATCCCGTGTACTCTGCCCCAGCCCTCTCCCTACCACTGATCTCCTGATGTCCCTGTTCTCCACTGTTGTTGTGCTTCCTCCTCTTGTCTCTCCCCCCTTGTTTCCTGCTCCCTTCATTTTATGTTCTATGTGTTGGCTCTTATACGAGCCTTGACTGAGTATACAAAAAAAAAAGAGAAAATTAAAGATCCATGAGCCTTAATCTGGTAAATAATAGAAGAGGTGTATATATTTGTATATCTATAATATCTTACAGTGTTAATTTGATTTTTATTCTAATACAAGACATTCCATGAATAGGAGCGGATAACTCACCGCAATGAATGTAATGTAAGGAAGTTGGAAGGGTACTGCGAATGCCGGATACCACGTCGTGAAACAAAGCCAGTTTTAATGAATGAAACTGGATGGCGTGTTGAAGATGAAAGAAAAAATCATTCTTACTTCATCCAACATGTTTTAGCTTCCAGTAACTCACAAAATTTGTGGTTATCGTGTTTTGGAATCAAACTCTTCATATGTTCATGGAATGGCCTACTGTATGGGAGCATCAAAGGAACAAGTAGCACGGAAGGACAAGTAATGAAAATGTGGGTTATGCTTGAGTTCCGCATGTTGATGTAATGCATTTCATTTTATTGCACGAATGCGTGTCCGTAACCGTGTGCTTTTCTCTGTAGAAAAGCAAGAAATCGAAGATAAATGGAGAATGCCCCCCGCAGCATGCAGATGAAGGTCAGGGCTTGTGATTGGATGAAAGATGGCTGATTGTACTTCCTGATGAAATGTACATGTTGAAGTTAATGGATGAACAGTTCTTTTTAAAGCATACTTTTTTTTTTTTTTTTTTTTTTTTTTTTTTTTTTTTTTTGTATACAATATCGAGGCTCGTGAAAGAGCGAACATTAATCACACAGAAAGACAAACCGACACATAAAACATATAACATAGGGAGCGGTAGACAAGATGGGGAGAGAGGGGGAAGGACACAAACACAACATTTGAGAGCAGGGACCGAGAGACATGGAGACATCGAGAGATCTGAGAGAGGGCGAGGGCTTTGGGGGGGGGGGGGGGGGGCGTGGGAAGGGGGCAGTGGGAGAGGTATAAAACATATGGACACTGCCAGGACTTCCAGGAAAGAAGTTGGAATTTCAAACAAGGTGGATCTGGGGTGAATTAGCGGGGGTAGAAAAGATCAAGGTTTTGGATGGGGGAAGATAAGAGATGGTGGTGAACAGCTGTTTTAAAGACCTGGAGGGAGGAGTGGGATTGAAGGGAGTGAGGGAGTTTGTTCCAGAGGCGGGAGAAAAGAGGAATGAAAGAGTGAAGGTAAGCGGAGAGCCGAGATTTCGGCAGTTTAACCATCAGAGGGTTGCTGGCAGATCTTGTGCGAACTGTAGGAATATTTGGGGGACAGAGCACAGAGAGAGCTGGGGGTGCAAGGCCGGAGAGGAGTCGGTAGAAGACAGAAAGACCACCTACCTGCCTGCGGTGAGTGAGTGAAAGGCCCTCAGAGATAGCTTCATCGCGGGAGATTCCAATAATTCTGAAAGCTTTGGTTTCAACAGCGTGAAGCCGAGCTAGGTGTGAGGCAGGAGCACCGGCCCATAGGGGAGAACAGTATTCCATTGAGCTGCGGATGAAAGCCTTGTATGTGGTGAGGAGCTCAGGTGTGCCGAGGAAGGACTTCACACGACGGAGGATGCCCAGTCGGCGACTGGCTTTGGAGGCCAGCTTGGAAATGTGGTTTTCCCAAGAAAGATCATGGCAGATAGTGAGACCCAAAATCTTGAGCGACAGAACTTCTTGGAGAGGATTGTTGAGAAAGTAGATGGGAGGGTTGTCCAGTCGATCTTTTCGGAGAGACATAGTAAGAGTGTGAGATTTGTCAGGATTGAAAGACATGTTCCACTTGTTTGACCAGTCTGTGATTTTGTCCAGGTCTTCAGAGAGTGAGGAGGCAGCAGACTGCCGATCTGAGGGAAGAGGAATGGAGCGGCAGAGAGTGGAGTCATCAGCAAACAGATAGAGAGGATTTTCGAGAGAGTCAGAGAGATCATTGATGAAGACCAGAAAAAGCACGGGGCCCAGAACACTGCCTTGGGGAACTCCAGCCTGAACAGGAAGAGGAGATGAGAGAAACCCATTCAGGGCCACACGTTGACGACGACTAGAGAGGAAGTCCGCCAGCCATGCGTGGAGATTTCCATGGATACCAAAGGAGGAGAGTTTGGTGAGCAGAGCGGGGTGCCAGACCGTGTCGAAGGCACGTGATATGTCGAGGGAGACAGCTCTAATTTCCTGTTTGGCATTGAGGACCTCCATCCATTGTTGAGACAGCAGAAGCAGCATGTCCAGAGTAGAGTGACCTGGTCTGAAACCAAATTGATGATCAGAGATCAAGCCATTGGAGAAGAGGAAAGATTTCATATCAGAAGCAATGATGGATTCCATGACTTTGCTGATAATTGGGAGAAGGCTGATTGGTCTGTAGTTGCTAGGATCTGTTTTTGCACCTTTTTTGTGCAAAGCGGTGATGTTGGCTGATTTCCAAGCAGATGGCAGTTGACCTTGAGCAAAAGAGAGGGTGAAGAGAACAGAGAGAGGGTGAGATAGAGCAGCAGAGCAGGATTTTAGGACCCGTGGGCTGATGCCGTCGGGTCCAGTTGCAGAATCAGAGTCGAGGGTTGACAGAAACTTTTCCACCTTGTCAGGAGGAAAGGACACGGAGTCCAGGAGCAGCAGGGTACGACTGGGTATGGTGGGTACAGAGAGGGATGGGTTTGGGACACAAGATTTAGAGGCAAACACAGAGTTGAGGCATTCAGCTTTTTCACGTGCGGAGTCAGCTGTGTAGCCATTTGAGGTAAGGGAGGGGATGGAGGGGGAACAAACACCAGAAACGGATTTGACCAGACGCCACCAGGATTTGGAAGAGGGAGACAGATAAGAGAGTTCGGTCTTGAGAACGGAGAGATATTGTTTCCTGGCTCTCCTGAGGGTGGACACACACTTGTTTCGGGCTTTGTGAAAGGAAATGAGATTTCCTTCCGTTGGATTTGCTTTCCAGGAGACGAAGGCAAGTTGTTTCTGGGCAACAGCCTCACCACAAGATTCCGTGTACCATGGACGGGAGGAAGGGTATGACAACTGAAGACGAGATGGGATAAATCTGTGCATGAGAGAGAGCAATTTACTTTGGAAGAATTCCCAGGATGAGTTGATGTCAGAGGTGGTAGAGATGGGAGACCAGTCCAGATGATTGATGGCTGCTTGAAGACCGTGCCAGTTGGCCTGAGTGAAATGCCAGACTCGTCGACGCTGAGCAGGCTCCCTGAGGATGGTAAGAGAGATGTCCACTTTAACAAGGACATGATCAGATGTTCCGATCGGAGCAGAAGAAGAGCAGCAGACATTTTCAGGGAAGTTAGTCATAACCAAGTCCAGAAGAGAAGATGTTCCGTTGACTGAGATCCGGGTCGGGAAATTGACAGATTGTGTCAGTCCCAGTGAGTCGCAGAAGTCCTTTGCTGAGGAGCCATGGCTGGTGAGAGAGGTACCCACACCCAGCCAACTGGCATGATGACAGTTGAAATCACCACATATGAGGAAGAGAGAGTTGGGATGAGTAGATAGAAGTTGGTCCATATCATCAGACAGCGAGATGTAGATGGAGTCATCACTGTTTGGTGGACGGTACAACACACATATGAACAAGAGGTGGGAGCGAAGGGGAAGCCGTAGCCAGAGGTATTCCTGGGGGTGAGGTGGAGAGAGTGCAGTGCAGGGCGAGTGAGGAAGAGAGTTTTTGATAAAGATAGCAACCCCGCCTCCAGGACGAGGCTCAGGTCTATCATACCGGAGGAGGGAGTAGCCCGGGAGAGATACTATGGAATCAGAGACATCATAAAGGAGGAAAGTTTCTGTTAAGCAGATCACGTCTGGTTTGACAGAAGCAACCTGTATGGAGAGATCGGTTAAGTTTGAACGAAGGCCCCGGATGTTTGAGGTCCATACCGTTAATGAAGAGGAAGGGGGAGCATCAGATACAGAACAGGGGGGAGGAGGGGTAGGGTAAGATGTGGAAGAGGTGGAAGAGGTAGGGAGAGCTGTTGAAGGTGTGTCAGAGATTTCAGAATAGCTCGGAGAAAGGGAAGGATGGGGCGGACAAAAGGTTTGATGGTGATTGGTGAGCCACAATGAGGTGTTATTTGAGGAGGGGGAAGAGCGAGGCAGAAGGTTGGGGGAGATGGAGGTGAGAGTTTGAAGGGGGAAGAAGCGGGGAGGACGCTTTGAGGAGGGGGAGTGAGCGGGGGGAAATTGAGAAGCAATGAGGGTGGGGAGATTTGAAGGGGAGGGGTGAGGGGGGAGTTTGGGAGGGAAGGGACAAGGGGAGGGATTTGAAAGGGATGGGATATGGGGGAGATTTGGAGGGGAGGGGTGAGGCAGGAGTCTAGGAGGGGAGGGGCGAGGGGGCGTCTTGGCGGGGAGGGGTGAGGGGGTAGTTTAGGAGGGAGGGGGCAAGGGGGGAGATTTGAAAGGGATGGGTGATGGGGAAGATTTGGAGGGGAGGGGTGATGGGGAAGATTTGGAGGGGAGGGGTTATGGGGAAGATTTGGAGGGGAGGGGTGAGATTGGATTTTTGAAAGTGTACGATTTATGGGAAACGAACATTTATTGCAAAATGAGTTTCTTGTGACCTTCGAGTTAAAAATACGTTTAAGGACGCTGGATGGAGGATGGAGTGCAGGAGAGTTTAGGGAATGTAGAACAAAGGCACTATAGGAGATGGATATTTTTTTTGGGATGAATTGATTTGGTGAGCAAGTCGAAAGCAGCCTTTTAAAGAAGAAGAAGAAAAAGGTGTTATAAAATATGACGGAATACATAACTTGAGGGGAAAGTGTAAACATTGAAGGTTAATGAGTGAAAACTATCTGGGGAAATGGGGGAGAAACACGTGGTCGAAGAACGAACGAACGAATAAGAATGAATAAACGAATGAGAACAGAGAAGGAAATGTTTTTTTTTTTTTTTTTTTTTTTTTTTTTTTTTTTTTTGAGTTGAGATTTACACAAGGAAGTAGGCTATGGGTGAAAAGACTGGGAATACAGAGAACGAAAGTTATTGGATCACAAACGACGGACCACTGAGAGAAAAACAAAGCCTCAAGGTTGTACAGTGCACACTGTACAAGGCCTTGCTCGCGACACGGCAAACAGACGATCAATTTATGAAAGATAAACACCGAGAAACAACCAAAGTTGCACACAATAACTTCACACACCGAAAGATAAATACAGTTTCGACAAAATACAATTGTGAACAGACTTAACTTCGAAAAACGTGGAGACCGTGTGGAGCTTCGAAAATCCCTGCCGCCGTCTCCAAGATCTCGCGAGATCGAGATCTTGATGTGTGGGTTTCGAGCCAGCGTAGTCACCATTGGCAAACTGAGCGTCTCATCTGCCGGAATTATTTGGTGGACGTTGTAACTGCTTCGGCAGCACCACCGCTCTCCACAGAGTATGGTACATGATCATGATCATGATGATGATGATTAATCTATAAAAATAATATGACTACGATCTGTCCCGATTTCTGTCTCCTCGCTCTCTATGCTTCGTGTGTACTCACCAAACTTTGTCGGGGTAATAATTATTAACGATGACTTGACTTTCTGCTTACGGCGTATAAATTTATTTCCGACTTTTATTCCATCTGGCCCAGTCAAAACGAGACTTTTGAAAGCTCAATAATTCTGTTCAAAGTGCTGTATTCGTTATGCTGGATGACGTCACCGCATGCCAGTGCGTGGTGCTTCGGACCGTCTTCGGACCCAACCGTCACAGGATCGTTGTTGTTTTATGACACCCCCGTCCTATCAATTGCCAGTCCTTCCCATCATCTGTCCTACATCCGCCAGTTATTGTCCCCCGTCGCACCGCGGAGCGAAAGGGGGACTATGGTTTTCCCCTCTGTCCGTGTGTGCGTGCGTCCGTGCGGGCGTGCGTGCGGAAGCGAAGGACCAAATTCTAATTTGGTGTGTGGGTGCAACCCATCTCAAAATCCGAGATGGCCGCCGCCATGTATGTCTGAACCTTGTGAGCGGAATATCTTGGAAAAAAAAGCGAAGTACCAACTTCTAATCTGGTGTGTGGGTGTATCCAGGCATAAGGAAGAACGCTATTGAAAATTGGGTCGCCACGTCAAAATCCAAGATGGCCGCCACCATATATATGTCTGCACCTTGTGAGCGAAATAAAAATAAACGAACTACTAACTTCTAATCTGGTGTGTGGGTGTATCTACGCATAAGGGAGAAGTCTATTGAAAATTGGGTCGCCACGTCAAAATCCAAGATTGCTGCTTTGCGGCTTCCACTTTGTCAACTCACATCACTTCAACGACGGGGGACCTCGGCATAACGCTTGTTAATATATGACATGCTGCAGTGTTGCTTGGTGTTGTCAGCCTGGTGTTGGCTTAGCGGTTAGGGTGCCGGCTTGGGATCCGAGGATCCTGAGTTCGAATCCCGGTCGATCGCTGAATTAACACCAGGGGGGTTGACTCAGCCTGGTGTTGGCTTAGCGGTTAGGGTGCCAGCTTGGGATCCTAGGATCCTGAGTTCGAATCCCGGTCGATCGCTGATTTAACGCCAGGTGGGTTGAGTCAGCCTGTCATCCTTCCGAGGTCGGCAATTTGAGTACCAGTTCACTGGTAATTCTCTGTGTGTCGCAAGAGGCGACTAACAGGGTTGGCGGCAGGAAGGGCATCCGGCCATAAAACATTGCTTCAAAAAAGCGGACCTTGGTGCCTGAAAAAGGCCAGCCCCTGCCCTGCAGGGAAAAATGGCCTCTAAAGGTGGTTCTTCTTATGCTGCGTCATCTTCCGATGCACACACTCTTTTTCAAGCCTTCTGATGTTCTTGTGAACTTTGTATGCCATTCAAAGTACTCGTTTCCTGTTCTCTGTGCATTTTCAGCTCCATCCTGCAGCAAACGCATCATTTCTGAAAAGGAGAAGACGGCCGAGGCTGTGAAGACGCCCGCCGAGGAAGCACGCCCTAAAACAGAAGTTTTTAAATCGCTCTTCACTTCGCACAGCTCAGCCAAACGTCCACACACAGCCCACTGGATCACTTACAATCCTTATTTTAACTAGTGCACTGTGTATACAACGTTCCTTTTTGAGGAAATTTGGGAGGCCGGGGGACTGGGAACATACGCATATTCAACAATTGTCTTTATGAGTGAAACCTTATTAAATAGTTATTTGTGAACTGACGTTTTTGTAAACTTTCTGTTGGTTTGATATTGCTAAATGAATTTTACCTTCCATGTTGTTAAAATAAATCAGCTGATCTTGAATCAGAATATTTACCTCCACCACCGAAGATGAACAGGAGGTTATGTTTTCACCCCTGTCTGTGTGCAGGATATCTCAAACAGTTGTGGACGGATTCTGATGAAACTTAGTGGACAGGTTGGGTATCTTTGAAGGACAGAATGATTCAACTGATTTGATTTCGGTGAAGATCCGGATCCCATTATTATTATTATTTTCATTATTTCTTCCCCATTGAGAGACGCGGGCCAAAAATGATATGGAGCGCAATATTTCAAAAAGTTGGAAAGTGATTATGACAAAACTAGGTCGATGAGTTTGTGAGGGGACGAGAACAAGCAGATGGGATTTTGGTCCAGGTCCGGCCTAGCAGGCCAAGTAAAATAAATTTATTAGTTTCTTGTCCCCGCCTGCTTCCTTTTTTGATGGCCGCCTCCTTTGTTTGTTTGATATTTAGTATTTTCTTTTCAGATCTAAAAAAGCCAATAATTATTTTGCTGTCCCTCGAGGCCCAGCACTCACGAAAATTAAATCTATCTTGTCTTGTCTTGTCTTGTCTGTAAGTATTCTTGCTCACGCCGCACTGTGCCCTCGGCGAACGTGATGGTTGAGACATGTACTTAAGTAACGTGTACAGTCGGTACTCTAGCAATAGCGTGCGTTATCGATTTATAGAACGAACGTTCTCAGTAGCTGTAATTGAGCTACTGATGTGCAGTAGACCTTGGTCTTGAAATGGTCTTTATTCATGTGTGCATTCGGATGGCTGGCACGAAGTTTTTGAAGGCATGGTATGCTCGTATGGTGTTTGACGAAACCCAGACTTTGGGGGATATTTTCAACGAATTTGCAACGTACAAGTGCACAGTACATGTACAGTAGATGTTGACATGTCGGATATACGATCAACATCATTTTTAATGACATATGGCCATGGGATGTGTGTTGGTGGTAGTGCTTGTCTTTGGGCTGGTAGATTTTCACCATGTGGCGGCCATATTGGAAAAATGACAAAAATCTGGAATTAGTCAAATAATATAATGCCCAAAGCTTTTTTTTTTAAGCCCGAACAAGAAACTAATAATTTATTTTATTTGGCCTCGGTGAGATACTAAATGTAACCTGTAGCCTAATTGTAATCCTTGCGAAGGTATGAGCTCCACCGAGTGCCCCCAATTCCACACGTAATGGTGGAGGAGTCGAATCTGTTCATTGATGTATCTTACTATAATTCACTAAGTGTCTGTCCGTCCGTCCGTTCCCAGGTACCGCAAAAACGGCTGAACAGATCGCAACGAAATTTTGGGTGGGTAATCCTGGGACCCCCTGGAGTAAAATAGGCTATATTAGCGCTGAGGAAGCGCCTCTAGCGAATGACTTCCAGCCAGTGTAACGCGAATTCCTGTCACAGGAATTCTGAGATCATATAAGTGTGACGTGGCAGTTCCTGATTGGTTCGTGTTGGGGAACCCCTTCTCGCTGCCGACGTGACGTAAATTCGCGCACGCGCACTGGTGAAGCGCGAGATTCGGCCCAAGGTTCTTATTATTATTATTATTTTTGTATACAAGATCGAGGCTCGAACCATGATCGAGGCTCGAAATTCCATGCCCGAACCTCAGCGCAATCCAAGAGGATTCACTTGTTGTTTTTCCAATTGTTTTTCCAATTTCCAAATTTTCCCGTTTTTCCAAACACGATGGAATAATATTTACGGATATGAACAGTGATCTGGCTTTTATTGAAATTCTACAAATGCTGTTTAGATTTTGGTGATTTGCGTGTGATATGATTTAACGGATGTTTATATAAGTCGTTTACAATAAAAAAAGAAAAAGCCTTCAATTTCTGATAATTTGCCCTTTCATATTGGGCCTCCCAATTGAAGCCCCGCCCGTAGGGCAGGTGCCGTTGCTAGTTTCTATAATTCCATTTTTGTGGATGAGATGTTAAAATTCCGACACGATTTGAATTTTTAAAACATTTCTTTTGCAAACCTGCACATTGCAAA
Organism: Myxine glutinosa; assembly: GCF_964187855.1. Taxonomy (NCBI): domain Eukaryota; kingdom Metazoa; phylum Chordata; class Myxini; order Myxiniformes; family Myxinidae; genus Myxine; species Myxine glutinosa. Next base: position 41,113,151 of record NC_136265.1, on the reverse strand, counting down.
ATTTTACAGCATCGTATTCCAGCAACGTGCTGAGTGAAAGCAGAAACGTTTGCAATTTTCTTTTCAAACGACGGGTTTGATGTAATTTGGGACGGTGTATATACGTTGCAGCGCTGGTCACTCGTACATTCGACTGCCAAAGGCACCGAATCATGTGCTGTCGCTATGGAAGATCAAGGCTTATTTATTTATTCGTCGATGTTCTCACGAAATCATTTTCAAAATGGAAAAAAAAAATTGCGGCTGAACAATGGTGTTTACGTAACTTTGGGCTGAAAATTGCAGTGCGCATGCGTCGAGTTGATTTTCGCGCCGAGCGTTACCCTGACCTTTTCAGGCGATGTCACGTGGCGCTTCCCTCAGCCTCAGCCAACCACCAGCCGAGTCGAAGTCAGGTGACATCTTGGTGCGGGCGCTTGAGCAGGCGATTTGAAGATTTGCGACGGTCGACATTTTCGTCAGGTAAATCCTTTTATGTTACCTTTTGAATTGTTTTCCGTTGTGACCGTCTGCACGGACGGTCTGGAACTTTTATTCAGTGCGCCGTTTTCCCTTCACAACCACCATTTTGTCTTTCCCGCCAAAACGAGCTTTTGTTTGTTTTCCTTCCACGTTAATGTTTAACCGCAACGTTTAACCACATCGGGGGGCATTTTACCAGAGACGTGGAATCGAATCACTTTTGCGTCCTCGTTTAATTGAGCTGCTGATCGAGTTTTTGCATTTTCTTTTTGTTGTGAAGACCTTCAAACCACCGTTCTGGTGAATATTTTGTTCGATATTTTAATTGATTTCCATGACAAAAATGAGGGGAAGGCTCTTTATTTACTTATTCGGTATTTATTGATTTATATTTTCTGTTTATTTAATATTTGCTTTTGCACATTTCCGTGCTGAGGTGGTCAAGGTGCTGTTGTTGGGCGCGTGATGGCGGCTCCGAGCACACACCGCACCGGGAACACGTGGGCTCGAGCACGCGCTTTGGGATGAGGTGTATTTTGCGCTTTGGGATGAGGTGTATTTTGCGCTTTGGGATGAGGTGTATTTTGCGCTTTGGGATGAGGTGTATTTCGCGCTTTGGGATGAGGTGTATTTCGCGCTTTGGGATGAGGTGTATTTTGCATTCCTGTAAGTGTAACTGTGGCGGCTCCGAGCACACACCGCACCGGGAGCACGTGGGCCCCGAGCACACACCGCACCGGGAGCACGTGGGCTCGAGCACACACCGCACCGGGAGCACGTGGGCTCGAGCACACACCGCACCGGGAGCACGTGGGCTCGAGCACACACCGCACCGGGAGCACGTGGGCTCGAGCACACACCGCACCGGGAGCACGTGGGCTCGAGCACACACCGCACCGGGAGCACGTGGGCTCGAGCACACCGCACCGGGCGCACGTGGGCTCGAGCACGCGCTTTGGGATGAGGTGTATTTTGCGCTTTGGGATGAGGTGTATTTTGCGCTTTGGGATGAGGTGTATTTTGCGCTTTGGGATGAGGTGTATTTTGCGCTTTGGGATGAGGTGTATTTTGCGCTTTGGGATGAGGTGATTTCGCGCTTTGGGATGAGGTGTATTTCGCGCTTTGGGATGAGGTGTATTTTGCGCTTTGGGCCGAGGTGTATTTTGCATTCCTGTAAGTGTAACTGTGGCGGCTCCGAGTACACACCGCACCGGGAGCACGTCGACTCCGAGCACACACCGCACCGGGAGCACGTGGGCTCCTGCACGCGCTTTGGGACGAGGTGTATTTTGTATTCCTGTAACTGTGGCGGCTCCGAGCACACACCGCACCGGGAGCACGTGGGCTCCTAGCGCACACCGCACCGGGAGAACGTGGGCTCCTAGCGCACACCGCACCGGGAGAACGTGGGCTCCTAGCGCACACCGCACCGGGAGCACGTGGGCTCCTAGCGCACACCGCGCCGGGAGCACGTGGGCTCCGAGCACACACCGCACCGGGAGCACGTGGGCTCCGAGCACACCACACCGGGAGCACGTGGGCTCCGAGCACACACCGCACCGGGGCAATTCCACGCAAAAGTGGACATGGGGGTGAAAATTTCAAATACATCAGAATCAAACAAATTTGGTCTCTAATGAAAGCTGAAAGTCCATATTTTACTGTTTTAAAGTCAAAATACAAATTTTAATTTTTTTCGCGCATAAAATCGGTGATTATGTAAATGTAATATTTTTTCCAAAAAATGGGGGAAAATTATAAGAAAATTAACTGCACCCTGTGTGTAATAGATAATGAAAAGTAATGTTATTTTTTATTGTATTAAGTATTTAGATTGTTTAAAGGATATCTGTAACATTTCTTTGTTCTTTGCGGTATTTGTTACACTTCAGTGGCTTCGGATATTTTCCCCTCTGAAATGTCCTTCCGTTACCATAAAAGTACATATTTTTAATATATTTTCAAAACTTGCAGGAGAAAAACAATGACAATACCAATGCAAAGCAAGTTTGGGTAGGCCTACAATATTATACCACTCACGTCACCTTTTGCCCTTTCCCCTATTAATTATAACTAATTAAGACTTGTCCTTCCGTTACCATAAGGACAAAAATTGGTAACGGAAGGACAGATAGGCTTTTGATTTTTTTTTCATTTTTCCCCCTTCACACCCTGTTAACTACTTTGTTGTTCCCTCCCTCCTTTCTATCTGTTTTTTCAAAACTTTGACACCCCTACCTATCTATCTTCCAACTTGCCCCCCTTTTGTGGATACACATCCTGGTTCTATTGTCATCGTGTTTCCATTGTATGTCATGATTAGTGTTAATTCACAGGTTCCTCCAACTGAATTGCTTTGTCCTTGTCATTCCACCAAATTAACTCCAAACTTCACACTATTCATACTTGTTTACAGGCACTTCGAAGTGTTATATAAATTTAGTTTACAAGTTGTTCTTTCTTCATTCTCCTGAAGACGACCAGAGCATTCTGACCGGAACGTGGAGTTCTCTCTACTCACATGGTTGTACCGCAAACCTACCTTTTGATACATTAAGCTTGCTTCGTATTATAATGTTAATGAGTGAGACTCTTCCTCAGGCTCACATATAATATGTGTGGTCAGTGCTTCACTTGAAATTCATCATTCAGTGTAACTACAACTTCGTTGAAGCAGTAAACAGCAACTATCACAACTTTTACAGCCAGTTATTGGATTTGACATCTCGTGAGTATTGATATTTTATGTCATATTTCATTTTACAATGTATGCATGTGATTAACTATATGGGCTTATATGTAGGGCCAATTATTTATATAAATTAATTCAAATAAGCCCGACCTTATTTTATCAAAGTTCTGGCATTTGTTTTATTTTAGTAAAACTAGGGCATGCCCGTACTATATATATATCTAAAATTATATCCCCCCCCTCTATTTATATGAAATGGTTTGGTCCATGAAATGTTTTGGTCCATTCGCAACGCCAAAGCGAACGGCGAACGCTTTACATGAAATGGTTTGGTCCATGAAATGTTTTGGTCCATTCGCAACGCCAAAGCGAACGGCGAACGGCTTGCGAGTACAGTGACAATCCCCCCCCCCTCTATTTACATGAAATGGTTTTAATTAGTTTTAAAACATAGTTTAACGCCAACATATGGCATGCCCGTACCCGTACTATCCGTAATGGCGCACGCTCTCACAGGAGCTCCGGAAGGTCGCATATCGCAGGAAAGCGAAAGAATCGCAAATTAGTTTTAATTAGTTTTAAAACATCGTTTAACGCCAACATAGCGCCAACATAGTTTGCCGACGGGAAATAAATGAATACGCTCTCAAATGTGCCATCCGAGGCAGAGTGTGTTCGCCACGTTCGGCACACGTGATAGCTCGCTGCTCTCTGATTGGTTGAATCGTTTTTTGGACATAGCTCGGTAACTACTTCTGCGATTAATTTAAAACCTTGAAAAGGCACATCCTCGGGTCCCCAGCAATATACCTGGCAAGTTTCAAGTATATCGGACCCGTGGTTGTCGAGAAACAGCGGTCACAGACAAACAAACACACACACAGACACACACACACACACAGACACACACACACACACACAGAGATTGCTGGAATTATAGATAGATGTTCTGTTTGCCAGGTAAAGTCAAGTTGTATTGGTCATGTTCAGTTAAAGTCTAATTTAATTGTAACTTACATTAGGAGTGGGCTATAAATGGGTCATTTTTTGTTTTGCTTAGGTGACAGTTTTTTTGTATTCCATTTGACCTATCTCAACATGAAATGACAATTTTCGGCCTGGGGTCCAAGAAAACTGTGCAGGGCAAAAATCCAACATGGCCGCCGTTTTCCCTGAAAAATCACATTTCTAGCCATAACTTTGTCATTTCTGGGTCTTTTTACTTGGTTGTGGTGTCTAACCCTATGTTTATGGGGTCAGGCAATCTATTTATGCAATTAGAAGTAGTGTCAAACCTTCAGACGTTGAGTTAAGACATATTTTTGCTGTATGTTTTGAGTCGACATTTTTTTTTTTTTTTTTTTTTTTTGTATACAAGATCGAGGCTCGTGAAAGAGCGAACATTAATCACACAGAAAAACAAACCGACACATAAAACAAATAACATCGGGAGCGGTAGACAAGATGGGGAGAGAGGGGGAAGGACACAAACACAACATTTGAGAGCAGGGACCGAGAGACATGGAGACATCGAGAGATCTGTGGGAGGGAGATGGCTTTGGGGGGGGAGGCATGGGAAGGGGGGGTGGGAGAGGTATAAAACATATGGACACTGCGAGGACTTCCAGGAAAGAAGTTGGAATTTCAAACAAGGTGGATCTGGGGTGAATTAGTGGGGGTAGAAAAGATCAAGGTTTTGGATTGGGGAAGATAAGAGATGGTGGTGAACAGCTGTTTTAAAGACCTGGAGGGAGGAGTGGGATTGAAGGGAGTGTGGGAGTTTGTTCCAGAGGTGGGAGAAAAGAGGAATGAAAGAGTGAAGGTGAGCAGAGAGCCAAGATTTCGGCAGTTTAACCATCAGAGGGTTGCTGGCAGATCTTGTGCGACCTGTAGGAATATTTGGGGGACAGAGCACAGAGAGAGCTGGGGGAGCAAGGCCAGAGAGGAGTCGGTAGAAGACAGAAAGACCACCAACCTGCCTGCGGTGAGTGAGTGAAAGGCCCTCAGAGATAGCTTCATCGCGGGAGATTCCAATGATTCTGAAAGCTTTGGTTTCAACAGCGTGAAGCCGAGCTAGGTGTGAGGCAGGAGCACCAGCCCATAGGGGAGAACAGTATTCCATTGAGCTGCGGATGAAAGCCTTGTATGTGGTGAGGAGCTCAGGTGTGTCTAGGAAGGACTTTGCACGACGGAGGATGCCCAGTCGGCGACTGGCTTTGGAGGCCAGCTTGGAAATGTGGTTTTCCCAAGAAAGATCATGGCAGATAGTGAGACCCAAAAGCTTGAGTGACAGAACTTCTTGGAGAGGATTGTTGAGAAAGTAGATGGGAGGGTTGTCCAGTCGATCTTTTCGGAGAGACATCGTAAGAGTGTGAGATTTGTCAGGATTGAAAGACATGTTCCACTTGTTTGACCAGTCTGTGATTTTGTCCAGGTCTTCAGAGAGTGAGGAGGCTGCAGACTGCCGATCTGAGGGAAGAGGAATGGAGCAGCAGAGAGTGGAGTCATCAGCAAAGAGATAGAGATGATTTTCCAGAGAGTCGGAGAGATCATTGATAAAGACCAGAAAAAGCACAGGGCCCAGCACACTGCCTTGGGGAACTCCAGCCTGAACAGGAAGGGGAGATGAGAGAAATCCATTCAGGGCCACACATTGACTATGACCAGAGAGGAAGTCTGCAAGCCATGCATGGAGATTTCCATGGATACCATAGGAGGAGAGTTTGGTGAGCAAAGCTGGGTGCCAGACCGTATCGAAGGCACGTGATATGTCAAGGGAGACGGCTCTGATTTCCTGTTTGGCATTGAGGACCTCCATCCATTGTTGAGACAGCAGAAGCAGCATGTCCAGAGTAGAGTGACCTGGTCTGAAACCAAATTGATGATCAGAGATCAAGCCATTGGAGAAGAGGAAAGATTTCATATCCGAAGCAATGATGGATTCCATGACTTTGCTGATAATTGGGAGCAGGCTGATTGGTCTGTAGTTGCAAGGATCTGTTTTTGCACCTTTTTTGTGTAAAGCGGTAATGTTTGCTGATTTCCAGGATGCTGGCAGATGACCTTGAGCAAAAGATAGGATATTTTTGATGTTTTCGATGTTGAGTAATCATATTTTTATTAAGACATGTTATATTGTCTATTTTTTTTTTTTTTTTTTTTTTGTATACAAGATCGAGGCTCGTGAATGATTGCTCGTGAACGTGATTTCAGGTTTTGTTCAACAGAATGGATACCAGTAATTTGTGGATCGGCGATAAGCTACCAACAATCTATGAGGCTGCTCAAACCATCTTTCACTATTCTAAGAACATTAGGTAATAAATATTACATGGATTACAGATTGATGCTCTGATGACAGATGCCGTGAGCAAAAATCTCAAGATAGAGACGGGTGTTGCAGAACAACTTGGATCAAAGCATGTGCCATACCATTTGCTTTGTAAGTCCCATACATGTGAACGGTTTGATGCAGACAACCTGACGACCATGGCTGCTGTTGAGAACAAGATTGGTCTTCGCGAACTCATTGTGAAGAGAGAGCCAGCGTTGAAGTCATATCTTCGGCAAAATTAATCTGTTGTTGAAACTGCTCTGACAGCGCTTCTAAAGCTTGTAGCACATGGGGGAGATGGGAAGACAACATCGCTGGCAGAACAATTTGACTTGATTCTAGAGGAGGCTGGGGTACACAAGTCGTTTAGCCTCTACAAAGAGAAACGTTTTACTAGACTTGGATACCAGGCAGGTGCCGTCTATGATTGCATTCCCTACATCAAACAGCTACTCGCTGAGACACCGCTAAATAATCTTCTTGTTCGAGCGTGCAAGATTTACCTTGAGAATGATTTCATAATAGCAGGATTCAAAGCACTTGCTAATTTTACGTACAGGGTGACAATGCCCTACCTCAACTGCGTCGAGAGAGCAAGCCAGGATTTGCTGGTTGACATCCTTCCCAAGCTCTGCAGTGACCTTGCTGACAAAAAGACAGACACCCTTAGTGACTATCTTGTAGAGTGGACACATGTGAAAATGGAGGACAATGCTCCACAAAGTGATCTTGATCACCTTCTTATTGGAGAGATGTGTGTCCAGGCCACGAAAGGAGTAGAATTGCAGTGCAAGCGTGAGTATTGGGACGTTGATCCTGATGCTGTACGAGCAACTCCTCTCCATACACTGAATGCAGACCAACGAAAAAACCTGCTGACAAACAGCCTGAATGCGGAGAGGTACTTGGCCAAGTTTGGTTATCTTGCTTCCCAGTCAGCCCAACACTCAAACAGGATGTTCAAGGCAAAGAGGATCAAAGATGACCTTATGCTAACAGATAGACATGTCAATGAAGTTGAGCGGTCAACCACTGCTGTCCTCAAACACCTAGATGCAATGGAAGTGACATGGAGTAACAAACAGAAACAGAAGAAGAAACAAAGGTTGAGACAGAACCTGCAAAAGAAAGTGAGGGACAATGATTTTGTTGACCAACTTCTTGTGAAATGTAAAGAACACGGAGGGCCTATTACATCTGTCAATGAACTGAAGATGCTTGTCAGTAAGAAACCACTGAACTTAAAACATACTTGAGACAAGAAGTACAATACCAGCGAGTCACACATCCACGGGATTCAGATGCCCGCAATGACCTCTACAAGGTCAACAAGTTGACTGAGAACAACCTAATTGAGAACCTGACTGTCATCCTGGGGGATGACCATCAAGCTGGGGAGGCTGTTGTGTTCCCATGCGAGGACGAAATCATGGAAACACTGACCAATACCAGTGTTGAAGAGGCAGAAGGACAGGAAGAACCCATGTTCCAGCCAAATCAATCCTTGGCTGTCATTTGGGATGAGAGTGGGAACAGGAGATGGTACATTGGCGTTTACCTGGATGATAATGGGGATGGAACCTTCCGAGTGGATCACCTGGTGCGCGCTGGTACTGGAGATGCAATTTGGCAGCGACCACCTGGCACAGATGACATCCAGGACACTATCGAGCAGCAGATTGTGCCTGTGGCAGTTTCAGGAACCTGGGACTTCTCTCGCAGAAAGCCGTGTTACATTTTAAGCAATGCCCCTGAAATTGAAGATATGTTTTGTGAAATATGCTAATTAAGGGGGAAAAAGAGGTAAACTTGGTCAAAAAAGGTATTAACTCAACATCTGATGATTTGTGACTATTTCTAGATGCATAAATAGCTTGCTTGACCCCATAAACATAGGGTTAGACCCCACAACCAAGTAAAAAGACCCAGAAATGACAAACTTATGGCTAAAAATGTGATTTTTCAGGGAAAACGGTGGCCATGTTGGAATTTTGCCCTGTACACCTTTTTCTTGGACCCCAGGCCGAAAATTTTGTCATTTCATGTTGAGATAGGTCAAATGGAATACAAAAATACTGTCACCCAAGAAGAATAACAATAAAAGTATTTTTGACCCCCGTATAGCCCACTCTTACTTACATGAAATAATTTAATTTGTGTACAATGATAAGTTGGAAATAAATATGCACCTACTTTGATGAGCCTCGTACAATTTTAAATTTCAAGATTATACAGTTGGACTGAGGTTTTCTCTTGCTATTCGTTCCTTTTGTTATCAACATTTTTGAACTAAAGTTAATTATATCCATTGTTACATTTACAGGACAATTCAACATGGGGATGTCAAGTGCTGAGAAACAACGGAACTACAGAGAGAGAAAGAAAGAACAGGGCAAGCATGAAGGACTGAAAGCCACTGACAGAAAACGCAAGAACGATAAAAGAAAAAGTCTATCAGCAGTGGATTTGAAGATCTTGCAAAGAGCAGAACGAGACTCCAAGAGAAAGGCCAAAGATCAAATCCAAATCTTGCCAAAGATCAAATTGCAACACCAAAACCAACTTCAAGCAGTCCCCAACAACACTTCAGAAGTGCACAAGCCCTAGGAAAGGCAGTTAAACGAGCAGCTTGCAATCTTCCACTTAGTCCTAGAAAACGGAGCAAAGTTATCAGAATTCTGGTGAAAAGATTTTATGTGTCTGTAGACAATAGTCATCATTCTACACAGGGTGGAAGTAACAAGATTTCTGATGAGACTCGTACTTTAGTGAAGGCTTTCTACTGCCACGATGACATTTCATGGCAGAGTCCCAACAGGAAAGATGTGGCAATTACCCATGATGTGGATGGCAACAAAGAATACACAGAAGCGTTTCCTGGTTATGACTCTGGGAGAATGCCACCGTCTATACCTAGATGAACATGCCAACAATCCTCTAGGCCTATCAAAGTTCTCCGCACTTCGTCCAGAACATGTGTTTCTTGCCAAAGACTTTCCTGAATAACGTCTGTATTTGCAAGTACCATGAGAATGTACGACTGCTTTTAGCTGCCATTCATCAGGATGTGCCTGAGGTGCCATTAGGTTTTAGAGACTTCATATCAACAATAGTTTGTAGCCAGGAAGATGAGGACTGTATGTTTGGGAAGTGTGACGAGTGCAAATCCAAATTTCAGGAGAAATATTGCTTTCCTGAACAGGAAAATGATCAGTTGTTGGTTTCAGTGGACCAGTCAAGGGAGAACTGAAAAAATGGCGGATAATGGTACCTTGAAGAAGTGTCTCGCCCTGCTTCAGGATCAACTCTCAGCATTCCTTGTGCATACATACATTAAGAGAAAACAGAGTGCGCACTTTGAGGATGAAAAATCACGTGCCGATGGTCATCATGTTGTTGTCCAAGTGGACTTTGCTGAGAACTATTTAGTCTAGTAGGAAGACTAGGTCCCCCTGCACCCCCCGGAGATATACTTCTAATCAGTGTTTCTAGATTGGGAAAAAATGTGTAGAAAATGACTAGCTATGGCCCCAAGCTGAAAAAATGTCCCACATACCATTTTTATGCAAATTACTGCTGCCATTATCAAAAAAAACGATTTTTGACATATCTCAGCCAATATTGCAGATAATTGAAAAATGAAGGTGTCTAGACCCATGTTTTGAAGGGCATAGATCATGATAGAACTATTCATAACATGATTACATGTGTCTATGGTATACTAGTATGCATATTAATGCTGTAATTACAAAATAATCAGTTTTACAAATGATAAGGATACGTTAATACTGCAGATAACTTAACATGGTACATAAGGGGTCTAAACCCAGGTATTTTCAAGGTTAAATGTCAACAAGATGCTCCTGAGTCTTGCATAGGGGCGGGACATTGGCAGTAACATTGGTACCACTCAACTTTTCTTCCCACCATTGACTTTGTATTGCGAGAGATTTTCACTTGCTTATTTAAAGGTTTCTCACCCAGCCCACGTAAAATCTACCAACTCCTGCTGTTAACTCCCAAACATATTTTTTTATGTTATCCAATCACAGTGCAGAAATGACAGACTAGAGATCCAAATTAGTGCTGCTATAGCTGCCATTTTACATTTCCATCCATGTAACATGCGCGCTCGCGCGCTCGTATCAATTGGTAATGTCGCGCGCTCGTATCAATTGGTAACGTTGATGTTATTGAATACCTCAGTTGAAAGTTCAGTCTTCCATTCCATCTGTGTGTTGTTCTTGGTATTCATCCTCCAATCTAGCCAGGTAAGATGCTAACTATAATGTTACTCACACTCTTGACTTCAGTTTCTGCATGAAATCATAAACAGGCAGAATAACAGCTGAGCCAGCTAGCACCATGTTAGCTAACGTTAAAGCTAGCCTCATCTATGTACAGTATGTTCCTAATGTCGGTGTAACTTAAACTTTTGTTAATGCCAAACATGAGACATATCTGTTGACTTCTGTATATGAATTGAACCAGAAAGAGGCACGACAGCTGAGCTAGCTACAGTAACTTAGCACAATGTTTCATTGGCCTAGATAGCTAACGTTAGTGTGGAAGAATTTAGATGTTTTAGCTATTAGCACTTTTGATGCCACTAAACATGGTTTAGTCAGCTAAAAAGTACCCTAGTGTAGAACATGACTCAGAACCTCTGTTACCTCACTGAAAACTCAGAGCCTCCTTTCACAGGCACTTTTAACATCATTCGTGATTTCTTATTTGTCATTTAACAGTGATGGTAGACATCGACAGCAAGCATGCCCAAAAGAAAACGGAGTGTAGAACCTGCAGCCCAAAGCTCTCCTCCTACATGCATCCTTCATGTACCATCCATGTCTGATCATGGGGATTTCACGCCCCTCCGTAAAATTAAAGGATCTGCTTCAGAAAAACTGCAACTGCTTCAAAAGATCCGGGATAGACGTCTCAACCAACCGCATGACTCCCCATGTCGTATGCAATCAGTATGTGATCAGATCCCGGCAACTCTTCCTGATGACCTAGAAAGAGTAGGATATCACAGCAAGTGTTATAAGCACTTTGTCCGCCACTTTCATCGTCTGGGAGATGATACAGAACCAGGGCCATCAACCTCATCATGGCATCACTCTCCTCGTAAACCAGGAGGTTCTGCTGAACCCATCTTCCCGCCAGAGTGTATATTTTGTGAGAAAGTTGAGACCAAAGATGCTCATCGCAATACTGAGAGGCCTACAACCTTCCCATCCTTTAAAAACAAAGAAAATGCATGGGAGCAAATCGAAACACGGGCTGAGAAAATGGGTCTCTATCGACTCCATCGAAAGGTGAAAAACAAAGACCTCTTTGCATGTGAGGCCAAACACCATCCGTCATGTTTTAAAGCTTTCCGCACAGCATTCTACAACTATGAGCGTGCGATTCACAGAGCCGAAGCACCAAAGGAGCAGGCTTGCATGTCAGCCGCCCATGAAAAGGCATTCAACTCAGTACTGGAACACATTCAAACCCAGGTCATCCAGCAGAATAAAGTTCTACAGCTTTCTTCCTTGCGCTTGCTCTATGTCGAGGAACTGAAACTGAATGGATATGAGAACTCAAATTATCGGTCAGAGAAACTACTGAAACGCCTACAGAATGACCCAATCAAGGAGCATATCCACTTCACGAAGGTTGATCATGACAAATGTGATGTCATTTCTTTCTGGCTTGTGCACAGCTCAAACATAACAGTTTCCAATGCTCTCGCACGAGCATTCACACTCGGAAGCACAAACAAGAACCAAAATGTTGCCCTCCAACTTCGCCAGGGTATTCTACAGGCTTTCAGAGAGTGTAAAGACCAACCATGGCCACCAACAGCTGAAGACATGGAGCTCAATCCTGAAGACATCCTACCTCCAGACCTTGTCCGCTTTCTCAGCGTGCTAATGACTGGCAAGGAGGGCATCGAGACAGAAAAGGTGAAGCGTCTGGTCTTCTCCATTGGACAAGATCTGTGCCGTGCAGTGTCAGATGGAAAATGGAAGTTACCAAAGCACATTCTCCTCTGTGTGACTGTAAGGCACCTGTTCCGAAGCAAACAGCTCACCACAATACTACACAGGCTTGGACACTCTGAGAGCTACGATTTCGCCTGGGAGTTGGAAACTGCTCTCGCCAAGGTCCTGGATGAAGTCTCAACTTATCGTACACCACAAATTGTGACAGGAGAGGGCAACCTTGTATTCCACTGTGAGTGGGACAACTTGAATAAAACCACTACCAGTGTGCACGGCAGCAACATTGTAAACAGTGCTGGAGGAATCATGGTGCAGGAGGTCAAGCCCGGGTTCGAGAGCAGCAAGGACCGAATGCTACCTACCATCAATAGGTCACAACAGCGTAGCCTGAAGGTCGACACACCAAAAACTCTCCCACCCTTGCACTTTACTCGCGTTGGCCCGAAGTTCCCTGAAGGCTCATCATTCACACCGCCAGCAGAGAATGACACAGTCTATGCCACTACGATGCAAGAGTACTACATCTGGCTCTTCATCAGATACATCGGAAGCTGTGGCCTGCAGCCTGTGCCTGGGCTAGGGGGTTTCACCTCTGCAACTGGTTCTCCCCCACCCAGCAAATCAACAGTCGACTACTGCACGCCTATCCACCAACCGATCACAGACAACGCAGTTGTTCGTGAGCTACTGAAGCGTTCCGAGGCAGCAACTGCTGAGGTGGGTCAGAGATGGGTCCTGAATACATTTGATCTGGGTGTCTGCATGAAAGCCCTTCCCATCATCTGGCGCTGGCCAAATGAATTTGCTAGTCATGTAGTAACGATTGGACCCTTCCACACATCCATGAACTACATCGGGATGCTCACTGGACACAAGATGCGTGGTTCTGGATATGCAGAGATTCTCTTTGAGGCACAACTAGTAACAAGTGGATCTCTCAAAGGTGTTCTCAGTGGAAAGGCCTACGCAAAGTCCCTCTTTTGCCTCAAAACAGTGTGTGAGGCAATGGAGAGGCTGTTGATGGAGAGATTCACTGAGGAGGAGAACATCATGATCTCTGACCCTGCTGTGCTTCTCAGAATGACCCAGTCTTGCAACCGAGAGCACCTCGATGAAGCCCTCAAAGACCCCTCAACTCTACTCCTCATCAAAAAGTACCATGCCTTTGAGGAAAAGGTGCGCAAGGGCCACCTGGGGAAGACAGCTGCCTTCTGGATGTCGTTCATTACCCACTGCCATCTTGTCTTCATGCTCCTCCACTCTGTGAAGACCAACAACCTCCAGCTGTTTCACAAGTGTAACGGAGAGATGGCAGATATCTTCTTCGCCTTTGACGGACACAACTACTCCAGGTTTGTGTAGCATACATGGTAAAATGTATAACCATCACTGAGTAGATTTTAATTGATACTTGGGTTCATGTATTATGAGAGGAGCTATTCCAATAAATGTCTACAGTATTTCCCTCTCTGTACTTTACAGATATCTGACTTGGCTGGAAGTCCACCTGACAAATCTGGAAAGCACGCACCCAGGGGCCAAGGACCTGCTTACTATGGGTGCAATCGCAGTGGCTCGCTCGATGATACCAGGGGCACTCAGTGCTGTCGACAAGACAATGGAAGAAACGTTCATGCGCTTTGCTAAATCATCAGGTACATCATTTTCTTTCAGTACATTATACATTTGAAACTGTAGAAACCAGCTTTATATGATGTAAACTGCTCTTACAAAACATTTCCCTTTTAATGATTGGGTTATGCAATTAAAATATGTTCACTTTTCAGGTGGCTTTGCTGGCCTGTACAGTCAGTTTGGGGCATACCAGAGATGGTGCCGAACAACCACAGCACGGGCACAGTTCTATGAAAAGACCCTTGAGATGGTGGATCTCATCGATGACCCAGACTGCCCAAGAGCAGGGAGACATCGTGAACTAGAGAAGGCAGAGATCAGAAAAGGCGAGGAGGCCGTTCAGCGAACCCTAACTACTATCAAGAACTTCACCAATCCGTTCACCATCATTGATAAGGACAAACTCTACTGCCTGGCCTCTGGTGCTCCCGTCCCCATGGATGTTGAGATGGATGTGTTACAAGCAGAAGCTGTGGGGAAAGCTGCGAAAGCTGACTTCATCAGGCGCCTGGAAAGCGGAGAACCTGAGAGCTTCTTCAACCCAATCAAGAGAAAGAAACTCAAGACCATGGAGGCTAGTAACAAGAAGATCACACTAACATCCTCACAGGGCAAGGTAAGGATGTAATCCAATACCCAAGTGCTTTTGTATTTTATGTTGTATTTTTAAATGGCGTCCTGTACATGCTATATTGAGATACAAGATTGAACTCCAAATTTGTTTATTAAAGACAGTGCACATCAATGAACAATGTAAAGATTGTAAATATGCCAATTTATAGCACATGAATAATTTTCACCTGTAGTCCTTCCTGTAGTACATATCAACCAATCACCATTTATCATTCCAGGTCATCCAGTATCAGGAGCAAAGCAACCTTGCATTCCTGCTCCTTGTCAAGTCTCAGAGTCAAGATGAGCCATTAGACCTGGGAGAACTCATGAAGTACTGCCTGATGCCAGTGCCTCCTAGCCTTGGGACACCAGATGGGTTCTTCTGCAAAACCAACAAAGCCTCCATTCTGCACTACCTTTTAGAGGACACCACACCACAAGATCTGCAATACCCCAAGGATGCCCTGTTCATCCAGGATGGAATGGCGCTGCTGCATACCCTTGCCAACCTTCCCCCAACATGTGGTGAGATATGCTTGCAGGTGCTTGATCAGATGGTGGCCAAGCAGCACTTTCTGTTCTCCACTGACAGTTACCATCCTGAGTCAATCAAAGCGCAGGAAAGGCTGAGGCGGGGCAGCTCAGAGAAGATCATTCTGGCTGGACCAGCAACCAGGAAGCCATATGACTTCAAAATGTTCCTTGCAAATGACGACAACAAAAAGCAGATGTGCCAGCTTCTTCTGAAAGTGTGGAGTGGACAAGAGGCAGCTACCAGGCTGGAGAGAACAGAGATGGCTGTGCTGATCGTGGAGGGGAAGGCCCACCAACTTGCCTCAACGAATGGCAAGGTAAAATTGAAAGCCCTTCGTGAATGGCGATTCAATTTGTAATTTTTCCTGAAAAAAAGGTGATTACCTGTGATGTTTGTCTAGATCTGAAACTGGCAGTGACTGGTGATTGAAATGCGGTGCCTTTTTGTGTTTCAGGTCGAGGTACGTGAACTCCCCACGATCTACAGCAACCAGGAAGAGACTGATACCAGGGTGGTTCTGTACCTCCATCATGCTGCTACCATCGGATACAAGAACGCTGTAGTCAGAACACCGGACACAGACATCCTCCTGATCCTGCTCCACCATGCCCACAACATCAAGCTGACGGTGTACCTGGATACAGGGTCAGGGAAGCATCGCCAACTTGTCAACGTCTCTGAGCTGGCAGAATCCCTGGGAGAGGACTACTGTGCCACTCTCCTGGGGTACTATGTGTTCAGCGGAGAAGACTGCACCAGTGCCTTCAAAGGGAAGGGAAAAGTCGGGCCCTTGAAAAAGCTGGAGAAGAATCCCAGGTTTCACAGGGCATTCGGTGAACTGGGTGACAACTGGGATGCCAACCCTGAGGTGGAGAGGCAGTTAGAAAAATTCACCTGTGTGATGTACGGCCAGAGTCGCGAGTCATCAGTGGACATTGTCCGTGCCAAGCTGCTACGAAAAATGGTGGGAGAGGACAAGACCCTCACATCCAAGTCCAAGGTTGATCTGGCTCGCCTTCCTCCATGCCAGTCTGCCCTGAAGCCGCACATCCAGCGTGTGAACCACCGCGTAGCATTGTACAAAAGAGCCGATCAACCTATCATCGAAAAGCCAAAACCTTATGAGGAGCAAGGATGGATAAGGACTGATGAAGGACTGTTGAAACCAATGTGGTCCAGTGGTCCCATCCTACCAACCTCACTGGTGGATCTTCTGAACACAGGAGAGCACGAAGAGGAGGAGGAAGAGGAAGGAGAAGAAGAGTTTGACTCTGACGATTTCGATGAAAATGATGATGACTGACTCAGTGTAGAATCACTAATGCTAATGATGTTTATCTAAAACAAGCAAGAGAAGAGTGGTCACATTGAGTGCTAGGACTATTTTGACAGTTGTAATATTTAGAAAAATAAAACTTTGTGTTAACGTCTGTGTAGACGGACCTTAATATGAGTCTATTATTTCGTAAAACTGTGATTATTTTGTAAATAAAGCACTAATTAGCATACTAGTATACCATAGACACATGTAATCATGTTATGAATAGTTCTATCATGATCTATGCCCTTCAAAACATGGGTCTAGACACCTTCATTTTTCAATTATCTGCAATATTGGCTGAGATATGTCAAAAATCGTTTTTTTGATAATGGCAGCAGTAATTTGCATAAAAATGGTATGTGGGACATTTTTTCAGCTTGGGGCCATAGCTAGTCATTTTCTACACATTTTTTCCAATCTAGAAACACTGATTAGAAGTATATCTCCGGGGGGTGCAGGGGGACCTAGTCTTCCTACTAGACTAATTCAATTATTCAGCAAGATGAGATCCAAAGTGCTCATTGGAGCCACGATCAAGTGACGATATTTACTGTGTGCGCGCGTACATTGGTGAGGGCAAGGTGGAATCCTTTGCAATAGTGAGTGATGACCTCATCCACGGAAAATTTGAAGTGGCCACTTTCATGGATTATATCATCAGAGACTTGAAGATAACATGTCCTGAAATGAGTAGCATTACATTCTTTTCTGATGGAGCTGCAAGTCAATTTAAGAACAAATTATTGTTCGAAAACATAACTCACTACAAAGAAACGTACAACCTGCAGCATGTAAGTTGGAACTTTTTTGCAACGAGTCATGGCAAGGGGAGTGTTGATGGTATCGGTGGTCAGGTGAAGAGGGTTGGCTTCTCATCATGCAGACGAGGAGCTTACGTCAATGATGCCCAGTCGTTTGCAGCCGAGGCAACAAAGAACCTGAAAAAGATCAAAGTTGTCTTCATACCTGCTAGGGAAGTTGAAGATGGCAAAGATGTGCTGAACACCCGATGGGAAAATTTAAAGACATTGCCAAATACCCAATAAAATCACACAGTCATCGTTGTAGTTGACTATGCCGTTTATGCTAAGTCTGATAATTATCAACAGTTTCAACTGGCCACAGTTAGCCCTGCCAAATCACCTGAGGTACATGTAACACCAAGCGCATCTGGGAGCACATCTAATAATGACATTGACAACATTCGTGTGGGCCAGTGGTGCGTTGTAGAGTATGATGCAGAACTATTTGCAGGAGAAGTGAAAGAAGTCGGGGAACATGGAGATTACAGAGTATCGGTGATGCATCGGGCAGGGCACAACTGGAAATGGCCTAGCCCCAAAGACGACCTGACATTTTATATTAGAGACAAAATAGTTATGCTGCTAGATTATCCACTCATTGCCAACAACAGAGGACATTTCAAATTCACAGCCCAGTTCTAACTGAAAACACACAAAATTGTGACCAATTGGCAAAACTGTACATTACACTGCACTGATTTCTTGCACTTAATCAAAGGGACTGAAGCCTAGTGATTGATAGACATTTTTTTTGATAGACAATTGCGTAGTATACAAAAGTTAATGTAGTTTAACTTGGGGTAACAAAGTGCACTGGATTATGTGTTGAAAGAGTAATATTTTTGCATATTTCAGGAACCACATGATTTTCGTTCAATGTATTTGAAGTGTGATATTTACAGTTGGAAAATGATATTTTGAACTTCTAGATAATTTGATTCTATAGTAGTGATAGAAGAAGTTTTGCTGTTGTGTACTTGTATGAGTAGCTCCATCTAGTAGGTTTATAGTTTTAATTATAAGTTAATAACTGCATGTGAAATTGTGACAAAATATTGCATGCAAAAACGCTGTGCGTGATGGTGATGTTCAGAGTGCCATTGTACAAAAGTAATCAATGCATGTGCACTAAATTTGCGTTACTATTTTCAATTGGCTGGCCGTGCAAACACGTATTGTACGCAGAGTGTATGGCAATGCAAGTAGTAATTCCTTTGTATTCATTACTACCTGATCGTTAGCCACATGTTTAATTAGTTCGTAATTAGGATAGTGTGAACTATTTTTAAGATTAGTTTTTGGTCATATATGTTACATTGCACTTCTAGTTATTTGCATTGCATTGCACTTTCCAGCAATTATTTGTATCATATAGTGACCAGAATTTCACTCTTTGTACAGCAATAGATGGAGCATTTCAATTGTCCTTCCGTTACCGAATCTTAATTAATGTTTGCCTTTGTTTTGAATCAACCAAATGTCAAGTGGAATGTGGCAGAATATTCACAAAACATCAGAGATTGTATTAAGTAACCTTAAAACAACATTGGCATGGAAACTTCACAGAGTTTTGAAAAAATATGCATTGGTTGAAAAACCCATGTCCGTTTTGGCGTCCTTCCCTTACCGACCTCATTCATATGCATAATATGTGAACAAAAGATAACAGTGATCAAATTTTTGGTGGAATTGAGAGGTTTTATGTGTTCTCACATAATTACCTTCGCAAAAGCGGAAGGTTATGTTTTGATCGCTGTGTATTTATTTGTACTAGGGCATGCCCGTACTATATCTATATCTAAAATTATATCCCCCCCCCTCTATTTACATGAAATGGTTTGGTCCAAAGCGAACGGCTTGCGAGTGGTGACAATCCCCCCCCTCTATTTACATGCAATGGTTTGGTCCAAAGCGAACGGCTTCCGGAGTTTGGTAAAGAAATCGCCATCGCGTGCACAAACGCGCAGGAAAGCGAATGAATCGCAAATTCGTTTTTATTAGTTGTAAAACATAGTTTAACGCCAACATAGTTTGCAAACGTGAAATAAATGAATACGCTCTCAAATGTGCCATCCGAGGCAGAGTGTGCCCGCCACGTTCGGCACACGCGATCGTTCGCTGCTCTCTGATTGGTTGAATCGTTTTTTGGACATAGCTCGGTAAGTAATTGTCCGATTAATATGAAACCTTGAAAAGGCACATCCTCGGGTCCCCAGCAATATACCTGGCAAGTTAAAAGTATATCGGACCCGTGGTTGTCGAGAAACAGCGGTCACAGACAAACGTACAGACAGAGATTACTGGAATTATAGATAGATGTCTGTGTGTGTGTGTGTGTGTATGTTATTCGCATAACTCAAAAAGTATTCAACCGAATTGCATGAAATTTGGTGGGATGATTGGTTATTATACGGGACACATTTGATTAGATTTTGGGAGCAATCGGGTCAAAGGTCAAGGTCATGAAAAGGTCAAAATCGTATTTTTGTTGTTCTGTTCCCTACACTCCCATGCCAAGTACAGAACAGTAGCTGCGGCGAAGGTATGCGCTCTACCGAGTGCCCGTTCTAGTTATTACCTTCGCAAAAGCGGAAGGTTATGTTTTGATCGCTGTGTATTTATTTGTATGTCTGTGTGTGTGTGTGTATGTTATTCGCATAACTCAAAAAGTATTCAACCGAATTGCATGAAATTTGGTGGGATGATTGGTTATTATACGGGACACATTTGATTAGATTTTGGGAGCAATCGGGTCAAAGGTCAAGGTCACGAAAAGGTCAAAATCGTATTTTTACCATAGCGCGGTCAATTTTTATCCAATTGGCATGCAACTAATGCCAAAATGTTCAGAATTCAATGCCCGATCTTGTGATATACGACATGACCCAGTGAAGACATTACCCTTGTTAGCGGTTGGGGGTCAAAGGTCAGGGGGGTCACGACCTTGCAAAATGTGCGTTTTTTGTCATAACTCGGTCAATTCTTATCCGATTTGCATGAAATCAGCACCAAACTGTTCACTGTTCTGTTCCCTACACTCCCATGCCAAGTACAGAACAGTAGCTGCGGCGAAGGTATGCGCTCTACCGAGTGCCCGTTCTAGTTCTGTCTGTTTTTGTCTGTCTGTATGTATGTGAATTGCCTACAGGTCACATTTTTACTCCGATCTTCACAAAACTTCACCGCCTGGTCGAGTTTGTCATAAGCAAGAAGCCTATTGTTTTTGAGGTAAAAAGATCAATGTAGGCCAAAGGTCAACAACTTTGTCAAATTTCTAAAATCCTTAATTTTCATATGATTGACTTGAAATTTGAAGAGGATTTGCATATCTGGTCACTGATTTCAACCACCAATTATTTTTAAGGTCAACATAGACCAAAACGTCAACATAGGCCAAATTTCTAAAATCGTCAATTTTCCTCTGATTGACTTTAAATTTGAAGAGGAATTGTATATTTTGTCATTGAATTCAACCACAAATTGTTTTTGAGGACAACATAGGCCAAAGGTCACCAACTTAGGCGTAATTTCTAAGATCCCCAATTTTCATCCGATTGACTTAAAATTTGAACAGGATTTTTTTGTTGTTTTTTTGTTTTTTTGTATGTAAGATCGAGGCTCGTGAAAGAGCTAACATTAATCACACAGAAAGACAAACCGACACATAAAACATATAATAAGGGGAGCGGTAGACAAGATGGGGAGAGGGGGGGGAAGGACACAAACACAACATTTGAGAGCAGGGACATCGAGAGATCTGTGGGATGGAGAGGGCTTTGGGAGAGGGGGAATGGGAAGGGGGGTGGGAGAGGTATAAAACATATGGAGACTGCAAGGACTTTCAGGAAAGAAGTTGGAATTTCAAAAAAAGTGGACCTGGGGTGAATTAGCAGGGGTAGAAAAGATCAAGGTTTTGGATGGGGGAAGATAAGAGATGGTGGTGAACAGCTGTTTTAAAGACCTGGAGGGAGGAGTGGGATTGAAGGGAGTGTGGGAGTTTGTTCCAGAGGCGGGAGAAAAGAGGAATGAAAGAGTGAAGGTGAGCAGAGCCTAGATTTCGGCAATTTAACCATAAGAGGGTTGCTGGCAGATCTTGTGCGACCTGTAGGAATATTTGGGGGACAGAGCACAGATGGAGCTGGGGGAGCTAGGCCGGAGAGGAGTCGGTGGAAGACAGAAAGACCACCTGCCTGCGGTGGGTGAGTGAAAGGCCCTTGGAGACGGCTTCATTGCGGGCGATTCCAATGATTCTGAAACCTTTGGTTTCAACAGCGTGAAGCCGAGCTAGTTGTGAAGCAGGAGCACCAGCCCAGAGGGGAGAGCAGTACTCCATTGAGCTACGGATGAAAGCCTTGTATGTGGTTTGCATATCATGTCATGTTTGTTGCACATCATGTTGTTTGCATATCATGATTTGCATATCATGTCACTGAATTCAACCACCAGTTATTTTTAATGTCAAAGTTGTTTTGGAGATTTCGCAGGTATCGTGCTCTGCATGGCGACTTTCTTGTTATTTCTATTTTTTGAGTGTGTTTGAGAGTAAAATCGAGTCAGATCTTTTTGAAAAAAACTTGAAACTCTCTCCAGGCAAAGTCGTTTTCTCGGAATTTAAACCATTTTCGTATTTCCAGCTTCATAATTGCCTCCTTTACTGACTCTCATTGTAATGTAATTAAGGCGCTGGTTGAAATTTAACGGAGTTTTTTTTCTTTTTTTTCTTTCTTAAATCGGCCAGTAATACAGTATGCATCGAGTAATCATTTTTGATGGAATTTGTCTTTGTAGACTTGGTAACCAATAGTCTACTCGTTATAATGCGGTATCCTGTTTTTATTTATTTATTTATCGGAAATTGAGGATATGGTGGCGGGTAAAAAACAATCCACTGACAGTAAGGCAACAAGCAGGGGAATAAATCAACAGGGAATGAGGAATGGGAGGAAACTCAGCAACAGACCAAACCAAGGCCCACAAGAGCAGGTGTCCTGGATAGCAACTTTCTAGCCCCTTACGAAGGTACAAGAAAATGCACTAGAGGCATGTGAATACATTAACAAACTAGAACGGCACTCGTTAAAGAGCATACCTCCACCAGAATGAATGAATGAATGAATGATCGTTTTTAAGGCCATTTTCCCCGCTAGAGCAGGGGTTAGCCTTGCGGGCCCCATGACAATCATGGTTCCCTGTTTGAGGCAATGTTTTTATGGCCGGATGCCCTTCCTGACGCCAACCCTTAGTCTCCTCTTAAGATGCGCAGGGATACGGTGTACCTATTCTAAACCGGGGTACACACCGTGATCATTCATCCCAGCAAGCTGGTACTCAATTTGCCGACCTCGGAAGGATGACAGGCTGAGTCAACCCCCCTGGTGTTAATTCAGCGATCGACCGGGATTCGAACCCAGGATCCTAAGATCCCAAGCCGGCACCCTAACCGCTAAGCCAACACCGGGCCACCAGGCTGAACAGTTTGCGTTTTGTATCAACTGATAGGCCGGATCTGGATTCGGACCTGAACCAAAATTTAATCAGCTTGTTCTGGTCACTCAACTACTCATCCACCAAGTTTTGTCATAACTCGTCCACAACAACTTTTTGAGATGTCATACTATATGTTATATATCGTTGTTGGCCCCATCTCTCAATTGATGGTGAAGAATCAGTTCCAAATTATTTTATTATTATTCTCATATCCGGATTCATATCTCCACCAAAATCAAATAAATTCGTGCTTGTCACACACCCTACCTGCCCACCAAATTTCATCGGAATCCGACCACAACATTTCGAGATATCCTGCACCCAAACAAACAGCGAAAACATAACCTCCGTCCACCTTTGGTGGCGGAGGTAATTAACACCAACAATTAGCAAAAATTGTTAAAGAAGACAATGCCGGACAGGTGGCCTTTGCCTTCAAAAACAGAGGTCGAGTCCTCCAAGATGTTGGAGCTCCTTTGTAAATCAACCCACTCCACCCCTTCTCCCGCAACCCCCATAACATCTCCACCGGTGCCACTTATGTCGAGGCCTAGCTCCAGCAGGCGGATGAGCAGTTGCAAACATCCTCGGTCCATGAGTCGGTCATGGAGCAGCCGTGCACAATGTCATGTTCTGACAATAACGTATGTGCTGAAACCCAAGATGGCGTCAAATGAGATAATCAGGAGAGTGGAATGACAAATGATTATGAAACTTCAGGTTCATTAAAATATAAATTTGTTGAAATTCGCAGTCTATTAGCCTCACAGTATGGAGATGATTGTTTGTCAAGGGCGTCCATATTTGATTGGAGCAAATCATTTAATGATGGACAGAATGAACCACATGGAGCAAGGGTGAACTCTTCAAAAGGTTCACTCTTCGAAATGCCAGCTTCTCCTTGCTTCCCAGTTAACACACTTCGATCATCGTCCTGTTGATTCATCCGTCGTCCTACCTGTCTGCCGCCGCAGATCGACACTGGCCTTCACTGGCAAGTCTAGTTCTTCAAGGTGTGTGTGTGCGTGTGTGCGTGCGTGCGTGCGTGCGTGCGTGCGCGTGATGGGTTGACTGACTGCCTGGACGCAACTGAGGTTTTGGATCTACTGATGTACCATCTATTGATGTGGATCCATGATCGAGGTTGTGGATCCGCCTTTTGGAGAGGTCCTGGGCTGAAAGGATCGAAACCTCGAGGAAGAACGGTGCCCAGCTGATGATCCGTGCAGTCGGGAAACTAGTCAATTGCTTACGGGTTAAGGTTCTTGCTTTAGGTGGAGAAACTATGCTTGAGGTTTACGATTTAAATAAAGTTGAATATGGGATGTTGTGAAATTAACATTTACAACAATCCTTTAAATTATTTAAGTTTAGGAACAACCGATACTGTACAATTGTGTGTGTGTGTGTGTGTGTGTGTGTGTGTGTGTGTGTGTGTGTGTGTGTGTGTGTGTGTGTGTGTGTGTGTGTGTGTGTGTGTGTGTGTGTGTGTGTGTGTGTGTGTGTGTGTGTGTGTGTGTGTGTGTGTGTGTGTGTGTGTGTGTGTGTGTGTGTGTGTGTGTGTGTGTGTGTGTGTGTGTGTGTATGAACGAACGAGAGGGATAGAATTGTGAGGAACAGAAATGAAAAAACGAGATGTTTTTTTTTGTTTTTCCCTTTCTGAGCATGAAATATATATATTACGCACTGCCTAAAGGGGGCAGCACCTTATCCTTATTTCACAATAATTAATTTTACCCTGTCACAAATATATCTTTCAAGACAAGTTTCTCATAGTTTTAAACAATAGTTCAGGTCAATGTTTAACCACCCTTGTAACCAAGTTTTGATCATTTTTAAAGTATCGTTGACAAATGCCTGTGGACTCTGTTGCCCTGTTATTTTCTTAAATAAAACGATTGTTGCTGTTGGTAATACTTACAGCTTGCTTGGCATCCAAACCGTGAGGGTTGCTTGGCCTTCGGTACCGACGATGGAAAGGTCGGCATCTACGACGTGGTCTCAAATAGGTTTGTTGCTTCATTTGGAAATTTTACACGTCCGCGGAACGTCAGACCATCCTTTCACTGTGACGTTTAAAGCTTGATCTGTTTTTACGGGTTTTTGCAACAACACTTCTCTTACCTCAGGACACCACGGATATCGAACACCTATCACAAGCGAACGGTGTATTCACTGACTTGGGGTCCAGCTCTGCATTTGGACTCCACAGGTATGGTCGCGCACTCACAGACCTGCCCTTCCATTGTTCCCGGTCTTGCGGGTTACGCGATCCCCGCTTTACCTAGACCGATGATGTCACGACACTCGTATGTTATCTGAGTTTCTTGTGGTTTTTATACCGAGTGGGTTATAGCTCACAGGTGATGCAATGTTGGCACATGAGCTCGTGTTGTGTGCAGGGGATTCGCAATGGATTGCATTGTATAGCTGCGGGGGAGATGGAGTGGTGATCATGCACAACTCACAACGACTCAAATCAGATGGCATAAACCTTAACAATCTCATCCAGGATGCCTGTGGCCTGAAGGTATGCATTGTACACCCGTGTGTGTGTGTGGTTTTTTTGTTTTTTTTTCCTTTCTGAGCATGAAATATATATATATTACACACTGCCTAAAGGGGGCAGCACCTTCTCCTTATTTCACAATCATATACTTTTTATATTTCATATTATTTTTTTCTTCTTCTTCTTATTATTATTATTATATTATAAATTCTTATAATATTATTATATTATAAATTATAATATTATAAATTTATATAATTATTGTAATATTATATAAATTATTTTAATATATATAAATATTAATAAATATAACTATTAATAAATATAAATATAAATATATTATAAATTATTATAATATTATAAATTATTATTATATTATTATTATTTCATATTATTATTTTATATTATTCATATCATATTTTCATATATATTTCAATCATATTTCACAATTTCACAATCACATACTGGGCTGAAAGGATTGAAACCTCGAGGAAGAACGGTGTCCAGCTGATGATCCATGCAGTCGGGAAACTAGTCAGTTCCTTACAGGTTGACGTTTTTGCTTTAGGTGGAGAAACTATGTTTGAGGTTTACAATTTAAATAAAGTTGAATATGGGATGTTGTGAAATTAACATCATTTACAACAATCCTTTAAATTATTTGTTTAGGAACAACCGATACTGTACAATTAAGTGTGTGTGTGTGTGCGTGCGTGCGTGCGTGCGTGCGCGTTGTTTCTTGTTCCCATCTGATCATGAAATTGTCTGACTGTAAATCCTCCTATGCCCTGCACAGCCTCGTTTGGTATGACTTTGTATGCAAATGCCACACAAATTATATTCGGTGTGGGGGCATTTTGGGAGGGACTATGCTCCCTTTTCCATACGTAGTGCTTCTCCCAAGTTTCCCTAATGGCGTTGAGTCGGTATGTGAACAAATACCAGGTGGTTGGAAGTTTTTTTGGTTTTTTTTTCTTCTCTCTTTTCTCACTCGTCTGTTTGTTTGTTTGTCTGTCAGCAGGATATCTCAAAAAGTTAAGGATGGATTCAAACGAAATTTGGTGGATAGGTTGGGTGTGTGACATGGACGAATTGATTCGATTTTGATGAAGATCTGGATCCGCACACTATAATTACCTCCGCCATCAAAGGTGGATGGAGGTTATGTTTTCACCCCTGTCTATTTGTCTGTCTGTTTGCTTGTGAACAACATATCTCAAAAAGTTGTGGACGGATTCAGACGAAAATTGGCGAAGATGTAGCGTATGTCACAAGGACGAAATGATTAGATTTTGGTGAAGATCCGGATCCGAATTCGGACCCGGCTACTAGAATATTTTAAGTGATTCTTCACAATTGGGAGATAGGGCCAAAAACGCTAAATAGCAGGGCAGGATATCTCAAAAAGTTGTGGACGGATTTGGACGAAAGTTGGTGGACCAGTTGGGTGTCTGACAAGGAAGGATAGATTCGTTTTTGGTGATTCGCATCCACTTTGTGCACAAACTAAATTTGATGAAAACAACTAAAAAAAAAAGTTTAAAAAAAAGTAGCATTTAAAATAATTAGTGCTCTCCATATGTTCTTACTATAATGGAGCAAAAATGGATGTCACCGAAACTCCAAAATTGACTTGTGGCAGAAATAGCGCCTCCTTTAGTAGGAGCCACTATTACATATTGGTTCACGAGTTATCAAGTGACAACTATATTCGTCATGTGTGTGCGTCTGTTTGTCCGCAGCATAACTACCCGATGATATCATCCGATCTTGATGAAACTTGGGTGGGAGGTTGATATCATGATCTAGTTGTGTCCTGCCTGGAGTGGGCGTATTGCGCCCATTGTGGGCGGAGCCACGCCCGAAAAAGATGTCTTTCTAGGGGGTAATCGAGTTCAAGCTACATCTTCTCCGAGGGGTTTGGTGGAATCTGACAGGGGTTTCGATATTTGGTTCGATTTTTGGTTCGATCCCATGGAGCTCGATTTTTCATTTATTATTATTATGATTTTTTTTCTTCATTTTATTTATTTATTTATTTATTTTATTTTTTTCATTTCATATTTCACCGAATTTTCGGTATTGTGTCGCAAACTAACCTCATAACTGATTATACATTATTTTCTATCTCATTTCAAGGTCAGCAACCTTCGTTTTGGCATTTCCGGGCCTGGCCTGTCCGGGCCTGTTTCGGTTATAGTCCTCCTTTATCGTTGAATACCGCTCGTGAACCATCGTCATCTCCTGACTTGTCTTTCTTTACTTTTTGATATCGAGTATGATGTGATCAATAAAATTTCTTTCTAAAATAAAAATTATAAAGTGCATGTCCAAGAATGTGCCACAGCACATTAGCCACCGTAGGTGGTCCGAGAAGGGTACTCCCACCCCTTATCATAAGAACTAACGGGCACTCCCACCTTCTGGGCGGGAGTGCCTACTAGTTCTCGTAATAAAAGTTTGTTGAAAAATTGACAGAAGTTCAAATTGTAAATAAAGAAATACGGAAGCGGTTACAATACCCGGCTGTCTCGTGCTGCATGTCGGACGAGCTAATAAGGCCGATTTGTATTTACTGTGACTTTGCCCTTTAACAGTTTGACCAGTTATTAATTGGTCTTCTTCTTATTCTCACAATCGGGGTTCGTTGAAAATTTCATGACAAAAGCTCAGATTGTGAAAAAGTTGTGACCTAGACACGCACACACACGTTTGCAAAACCCCGTCTCCCACTGCTTGGTGGATGGGCTAACAATACGTCATAGACGTCGTAGAAGTCTGATGTTTTTTTTTGTCTTTGCTTGCGAGTTTGTTTGCTAATCTGAGAAACTTATCATTCAGGTTTCCTTTAACATGTGAATAATCATGATGCTCCCAATCCAATAGTTTTAACTCATGGGTTTTCACACCTTTTAAGTTTTGTGTGAAATGTTGCTTCTGGCGGATACTTTGAATCCACCATTAGATTGATGTTGACCAAGAAGGACTTTAAAGGATTGAGCACCAGTGACATCATTTCGTGCAAACTTTACAAGAGTGAGCT
The DNA here is from genome assembly GCF_964187855.1 of Myxine glutinosa. NCBI lineage: Eukaryota > Metazoa > Chordata > Myxini > Myxiniformes > Myxinidae > Myxine > Myxine glutinosa. The sequence continues at coordinate 41,084,719 of NC_136265.1, read as the reverse complement.
TTCTCTGACTGTAGTCAGATTTATTTGGAATAATGTTCAGAATATTTTCTTTCACTTTGATTTCATATTGCAGCAAAAGTTTGCTCTGAGGAGTGAAGTGTCGTGGAAACCGGATGGCAAAGCTGTGGCTCTGGGAAACGAGGATGGGTAAGCACTAAGCATGGTACCTCAAAGGAAGCTCGAGTGTTGGTGTTTATGGGTAATGGGGCCTTAGGGGCTGGCAGGATGGACTAGAGGTACGCACACTCGCCTCCGAGGCATCGAGCCTGGGTTCCAAGCCCGACCCAGCTACAAACTGTCATCCTGGTGTCTGGCAGGCAGAGTGATCCCAAAGATGGACGATAAGCTGGGTCCCGGCTGCCAGCATTAGTTGGTGGACATTGAAGATCGCACGGTGTCCTTTGCGAAGAGTAGGCGAATCCTCACCAGCACCCTGAATACATTACAAATTCCTGCCTAAATCTGCTGCAGTTAACCATTAGGTCTAACCAGTCAGCTTGTAAATCACTTCGAGCTTAAACATGCCCAGGCCGAACCCACAAGTTGGTCTGAATAATTGGGGCCGTTAAGTGGAGCCTGAACCAGCCGAATGGTGGCATTGTTACCCTCGCCACCAACGGTGGATGGAGGTTGTTTTCACCCCTTTCTGTCCGTTTGTTTGTGAACAAAATATCTCAAAGTTGTGGATGGATTCGGACGAAATTTGGCAGAGATGTGTAGCCTATTTCACAAGGACGAAGTGATTAGATTTTGGTGAAGATCCAGATTCGTATTCGGCGACTAGAATTTTAAGTGATTCTTCACCATTGGGAGATAGGGCCAAAACGATACATAGCAGGATATATCTCAAAAAGTTGTGGACGGATTTGGACAACACCTGCTGGACCGGTTGTGTGTATGACAAGGAAGCATCGATTCAATTTTGGTGAAGCTCCGGATCCGGATCGAGCTAGTATAATTTTCTTAAGTGATTCTTCACCATTGAGTGATGGGGCCAACCAGGCGGAGGTATGCTCTCTATTAGAGTGCCGTTCTAGTATTTTTGATGCCATTTTGTTGGCTGTCGTTGGGTTGCCTTCCGACCATATTTCTTTCAGCTCGTGTGGATCGATTTGTGTGCATCTGCAGAGTTTATTTTTCCCCATTTGGCCCGATAATACATTCCTTCTCCTTTTGTATGCAGCACATTACTTTGAGTCGTGACATTGGCTGAGGGGGCACAGCTCTACCGCTGATGTAGTGCCCCCTGCAGGTTGTGGCAGGAATCTGGTATTTGTTTAGGTTGCCGGCAATAACTCGCCTACTCTTCTTCGCAAAGGACACTGCGGTGTCTTTAACATCCATCAACTAATGCTGGCAGAAGGGACCCCCAGTTTAACGTGCATCCGAGGGACGGCATGAAACACCGGGATGACAGTTCATAGCGGGGTCGGGATTTGAACTCAAACTAGACAGCTTAGAGGTGAGTGTGCGTACCCCCGAGGTCATCTTTCCAACCAGAGAAATCCCTAATGAAAAGCCAAACGTTTTGTTTTTCTTTAAATCTAGCATAGCTGAGGTCATTACATCTCCAACTTTTCTTCATGCAAGCGTCTTAAAAAAAAAAAAATAACCACCTTTAGAGGCCATTTTTCCCCGCAAAGCGGGGGTTGGCCTTTTTCGGGGACCGTGGTTGTTGTTGTTTTTTTGGTCCCCTTTTTGAAGCAATGTTTTACGGCCGGATGCCCTTCCTGACGCCAACCCTTTTTGCCGCCTTTAACGACAAACAGGGAATTACCAGTGAGCTGGTACTCAATTAGCCGACCTCGGAAGGATGACAGGCTGAGTCAACCCCCCTGGCGTTAATTCAGCGATTGACGATTCGCTCAGCGAGCGACGATTCAGCGATTGATTCATGCAAGCGTCTTGATTGGCCAATTTTTATTTGCATACCGATTATACTGTTTCCCCCCAACCTCCCTCACCGACGTCATGACAACAACATCCAGAGCTGTTTGGTGGTTTCACATGAATGGTCATTAAATTATGAATATACTTATTTTTAAAAAACATTTCCTGCTTGTTGACTTGTTTTATCACGTGATTGTCCACTGGATTATTTAATTAACCAATGTTAATGCCATTCTTCCTGGCTGTATACTTTCAGCTCCATTGAAGTTTACCGAGTCCCGAACCTGTGTCTTGTCTGCGTCATTCAACAACATCACAAGCTGGTGAACGCTCTGCGCTGGCACCCGCCATTGCCTCCTGGACAGTCGGAGACGCTCCAATCCCAACTCCTGTCAGGGATGCTGGCGTCGGGCTCCAACAATGCTGTGATCTATGTGCACAGCCTACATGACATCTTATGTATGCACACATGCCAGACTTCCACCAATTGGCATATTTATGTCCACGCTTTTTGAAAAAAATGGGGGGGATATTGTAATCGGTTCTGTCTGTCTGTCCGTCCGTCACGCTATCTCCTCGTAAACGGTTGGGCAAAAATGTGCCAAACTTGGCAGTTATGATCACCACATGACACAAAGGTACAAGTGCAGTATCATTTTTGGCCCCGCCCCATGGGGTGTGGCCAAAAGGTTAAATACCTAAAAATGCAATTACGGTCACCTTTTTAAACGAAACTTTATATGTGCAATCAACATTGGGGGACACATGAAATATGTCAGGCTTTTTTTGGATTTGACCTCCGTTCACACCCCAAAGGTGAGCGGACTACTTACCTCCGCATATTACCTTCTTCTGCCTTCTCTTGAGGTCACAGGAGTCAAAACGGGAAAAACATTAACTCAAAGTTTGATATTGAGCCATTCGTGGTACATTTTGCCATCTATCAACTTTTGCTTTCGGTGGGAAGCGTGGGGATTTGTGATGGTGCACCATCGACTTCACTTTAGCTCCAATTTATCTCTGGATTATTGCACATCTGTTTAAAAAAAAAAAAAAACCTTCCGGCCTTGGGTCAGGTGACAGGCAGTGGATTTTGAGTGACGTAATGCTCCGTTACTGCTTTCTTCGTAATGTCCATAACTCTACGTAATGCTCCGTTACTACATTACTGATGTTGACCAAGGACCAATTGTTTATGCTTCCGGGAACCATTATTATTTATATACACTTTACCATCCCAACTACCAGCATAAGCCTGGTGTTGGTTTAACGGTTAAGGTGGCTGGCTTAAGATCTTAGGGTCTTGAGTTTGAGTCCCTGTCATACCGTTGAATAACACCAGGTGGGTTGACTCAGCCCGTCATCCTTCCAAGGTCGGCAAAATGAGTACCAGCTTACTGCGAAGAATGAGCCATTCGAATATCTTGCGTTGGAGTGGCAACCCGTCCAGGATTGTGCCCACTCTAGCCTAGGAAACTTCTTCGGTAGCTATATGCATTTGCAGATCCAAAAGGGAGTGGTCTTCTACCACCAACACACAACTTTGAATCATTTATGTATTTGCATACACCTTTACCATCACTGCTGCCAACATGCCACCTTGAATTCGACATTTAGATGTGGTATATATTTTACCTTTTCACGGCATTTAATTAATTAATTATTTATTTGGTTATTTAAATGTAAAATTTATACGTCCCATTTTTAAGGTGCGTTTGGGGGCTGTGTCGTTGATGAGGCCTTGCATTCTTGTTGTCGATATTTTCAAGTAAAAATCGGTGTCGATATTAAAAAGCATCCAGTGATTCGGCGCTTCGTTCCGCACGTCACACTGAACTACAGAAGGGCATGATGTCATCACTGCACATCGGATTTTTATGTGAAAAAATAAAAAATATTTTTTCACATAAAACGGGTTTTTTGCGCGCAAAAAAATTATTTTGCTATTTTCGGAGAAAAAAACAATTTCGCCCTTTTTCGGGAAAAATAAAATAAAATGCCCTTTTTGGTCGAAAATGTCTGGCAACGCTAAAAACAATTAGGGAATTTTTCGAAATTTTAAACTGCGATCGAAATTTTTAACTGCGATCGATCTCAAAAACAAAACGTTGCGTCCACTTGCGTGCGTTGCGTCCCCAGCGTGTACAGCAGTGAGGCGGTGTACTACAGTGAGAGAGTGTACACAAAGTGTGAACAAGTCTCCTATCAAGATGAGTGCTGCTCTTCGTGACAAGTGGCTGAAGGAATTCAACGCTGGCGGCGATGGGGCCACCTTCAAGTACGTGTCGAGTGACACGGCTTTCTGTCGAGCTTGTGAAAAGACTTTCCGGGCGAAGCAGAAGTCTGAGCTGGCCCAACATGTCCGAGGAGACCGCCACAAGAGCAACTTGGCCTTGAAGAAGAAGAGGACGGTCACACAAGCCACCATGGAGGACTTTGGTGGCGGAAAGAGGCACAAGTGCGACGTCGTGGCTCAGGAGCTGTGCCAGGCCATGCTGGCCGCTGGCATCCCATGGTCGAAATTGGAAAACCCTGCCCTCCGGTCATTCCTGGAGAAGCACTTCACTCTCCAGATCCCCGATGAAAGCTGGATTCGAAAGCACTACCTCGACAAGTGCTACGACGAGGCCTTGGCGGGCATCCGTGCCGACCTCGGACAGCAGCCCATCTGGCTGTCCGTCGACGAGACAACCGATTCGGCAGGTCGATATGTGGCCAACATCATCGCGGGACGCTTGTCCAAGGAGGGGTACTTTCGTCCCCACCTCGTCCAGTGCATGTTTCTGGAGAAGACCAACTCCGGGGAGATCGTGCACGCAGTCAATGACACGCTGCGCTACCTTTGGCCTGATTTCAAGCCGGAGTGCCTCAAGGTCCTCGTCGGCGACGCCGCGGCCTATATGATCAAGGCCGGCCATGCCCTGAAGGAACTCTTCCCGGATTTGCTGCATGTGACTTGCGTTGCCCACGCGCTCCACCGTGTCTGCGAGACAGTCCGAGAAATGTTCAAGGACGTCAACGACCTGATTGCCACGACGAAGAAGGTGTTCGTCAAAGCCCCGTCGCGTGTTGTCCTTTGGAAGGAGCAGCAGCCCAATCTTTCTCTCCCCCCGGAGCCCATTTTGACTCGGTGGGGGACGTGGATCGACGCCGCGGTGTTTTACGCCGAGCACTTCGAGGCCGTCAAGGACATTGTGGACCAGCTGAACGATGACGACGCGATGGCAATCCGGAGTGCCAAGGACCTGTTCGGAAAGGCGGACATCAAGCTCAGTTTGGTCTTCTTAAATGCCCACGTGTCGTTCATCCCGAAGATCCTTAAGCAGCTGGAGGAGGCCGGCATGGAGCTGGCCAAGGCCTTCCAGCTCCTTGATCAGGCCAAGGAGGAGCTCGAAAAGATCCGAGGCTGCCGTAAGGAGATCCTGCTCACCAAGTTCAAGGCGGTGCTGCAGCGCAATCCCGACATTGGTGTGCTGAGGACAGTGGCTTTGATCCTGGATGGAGATCAGTACGGATCTGAGGTTGGTGTGCCGGCTGGAGTCAAGCTTGCCGACATCCCCCTCTTGAGGTACTGCCCCATCGTCAGCGTCGACGTGGAAAGGTCCTTCTCCGTCTACAGAAACGTCCTCACCGACCGCCGACACCGCCTCACCAAGGAGAACATTACCAAGATAATGATTTCAAACACCTACTTTAACCGTTCCTAAAAGGGTCTTATCAATTTCTTCTAGTCCTCTACTTATCAAACAATGCGGTTGCAATAAAGGTACCTGAACATCATTTTTTACCTGTTTACTAGCCCAGAGTGCTTAATGTTGTGCAGGAAAAAGCTTACCATTTTTTGTTCTTTTTTTGACTGATTTCTGAAAAACTTGGTAATAATAAAAAATGAATAAAACGGGGGAAAAAAATATTTCGGGATTTTTTCACATAAAAAAAAAAAAATTCCGCTTTTCAAAACATAAAAGGCCTATTTTCTTAACATAAAAATCCGTAGTCTAGTCATCACATACACACGTGTCTATGCGTGTGTGTGTCCGGCCCATAACCTTTTTACCATTTGAGTTTTGTCATCAAATTTTTAACAAAGCTCTATTTTGATAATATGGAGAAGACAAATTAAAAATGTTGTCCAAAGGTCAAAAGGTTAAAGGTCAGTCACATAAAATCATCAATTTTCATCCAATTTACCTGAAATTTCTATTTACCATTGGAGTTTTTTCATCAAATGTTCACCAAAGCTTTATTATGAGAATATGGAGAAGGCAAATTAAAAATCTGGTCATAAGGTCAAAGGTCAGCGTCACATAAAATCGTCGATTTTCACCCAGTTGACCTGAAATTTTAGGAATTTGCACATTGGGTCACCGAATTGGTTCACCAATCAAAAGGTAGGAGTTGATTGGTGTTTTTTATGAGATCAAAAGGTCAAAGGTCAAGGTTGCGTAAAATCACCAATTTTCACCCGATTGATCTGAAATTTTAAGAATTTGCATATTGGTTCACTATTGAAAAGGTGGGAGTTGATTATCTTTTAGATCTCAAGCATGAAATCTTCAATTTTCATTTTGTATTTTTTTTTTTATGATTCTGTTATTTGAGCATACGGAAGAAGACGTGTCGATACAAACGGAGGCGGGTGGGCTTTGCATTTTCAGATGCTTTCTCGTTAGAATTTTATTTCTGCACTGATTTTGAGGTTCGTGCCAGAGCAAAATGGCAGAGAATGGAGAGTAACATACCAACAGTTAGTCAGGTTCACTATGTTAACAAATATAATTTCTTTCAAAATTTTTGGAGATTAACAAAACTATACAATTTTTGGAATATTCAGAGCATGAGGAATCCAAAAATTAATGTTGGCATTTGCGTAGACACCTTTGCGAAAATGACACTCAGGACCAGTCAGGTTCACTATGTTAACAAATATAATTTCGTTCAAAATTTTGGGAGATTAGCAAACCTGTACATTTTTGGAATCATCTGAGCATGGAGAATCAGAAAATCAATGTTGGCATTTGCACAGACACCTGCATGGCTGCCATTTTTGTGATTTCCCCATTGAGTACCTGTGGCACGATTTGGCCAACGTTTAGGATCGGGTTTAGTACTGCTAATGGTTCGAGCCGCGGGCTGCTAATCCGCTCGGCAAAATAACATGTTGCCCGTGGTCTCGAGCGAAGTTGCTCACCTGCCTCGTGGAGGGAGCTGGGCAGCTTCAGGAGCGGAGATGGCCAGTGAAAATAGAAGGGGGACTAACCCCCACCCCCCCCCCCCCACCCCTAACCCCCCCACCCCCAAGGGGAGTGCCGTACTCCGTTTCCATAACAATTGTTCTGCATTACCTTGTTCAAGGTAATGACCCTCTGGATAACCTGGATAACCCTCTGGAATAATGGATAACCATTTATTATCATTATTAACCATTATTATCCATTAATAATAATGGATAATAATGGATAACCCTCTGGAACTCACTACCTCACACCATCAGAGACTCCTCCTCACTCACCACATTCAAAACATCACTCAAGACCCACCTGTTCAACACTGCATTCAACATTTAACCCACAGCATTTAACCCCTGACTATCTCTTCTCCTTCTTCCTTTTGCTTTGATTATTTATTTACTTGTTGATTTTTGTCTTTTTGCACTTGTTTTTTTGTACTCTGTCAAAGCGTCTTTGGGCTTCTTGAAAAGCGCTATATAAAATAAATGTATTATTATTATTATTATTCTTTTGGATTTTCAAAATGGCCGCCATAAAATACATATTTTGCGCTATCTCGGCTTCTAGTCGACCTAGAAACTTAATTAAATATGCTAATCCTATGTTTTCTGGGTCAAGTAATCCAATAAAGGCCTCAAAATAGTGCTCGGGGTTATAGAAAAGCAACAAACAAAGGTAATTGAAAACCATTGTCTTTATATTTGTGATATAACTGTATTACATAATACATGATATTGCAAGTCCCTTGAAGTTATAGGTATGGGTTTATAAAGCAAGGAAGCAGCCTTGTTAGTATCAGATTGAACTATAAGTCCGATACACAGGATCTACGAGGTCTATACCGTTCAGGAATATGCTTTTACAGATCTTCATCACTGTCCTGAGGGTCATTTTCGCAAAGGTGTCTATGCAAATGTAAACATTAATTTTTGGATTCCTCATGCTCTGAATATTCCAAAAATGTATAGTTTTGCTAATCTCCAAAAATTTGAACGAAAAAACATAGTGAACCTGACGAAGTGGGGCAATAGGGAATATGCAAGCATGCAGCATACAGGCGGACAAGGTCAGCCTGTTTTTTGTTGTTTTTGTTGTTGTTGTTTTTGCATGAGCTCAGCACCTGTTTTGTTTTGTGAATAACTATTGGTGTTCTGCAAGTCATTGATTCGTCCACTTATGCAATATCATTTCGATCGAGAAATGCAATTTCTATGTAACAAAAGCACTTTCATCTGAACCGCATCATGTTGTGTTGTCTCGCCACTGATCACCTCCTTGACCTTCACGAACACCGATTGCTTCGTCAGTGTTTGGTTCATTCATTCGTATGCGGCACGAGGCTGCTTGTTGCATCATTTTCGGTACTAAAAACACCCGCTCCTGGTGGGCGAGGGTGGTGGGGCAAACCTTGCATTTTGTGGAATACCACAGAAGGTACTGTGGGGGATGTTTTGGAATTGCGTTTGTACTAAAAGCTTGACGACAATCACCACAAGATGTGGAGCATGAACGATGCTCGGAATGGTCGAGAATCCCAACTTAACGTTAATAAAACTGTTAGTGCATGTTTTTATCCCATCACTTTTAGCAGTAAAGTGTATGATGCTGTATTTCTTTACCTCAGCTCAGGAAGGCAAACAAGATGAGGCCATGGTGTTGGTGGAGCCTTACTGCAGTCTGTCTGGCCACACGTCCCGCATCACCGGCCTAGACTGGAGCCCCCATCAGCCTGGTATCCTGGCCTCCTGCAGTTACGATGGATCCGCACAGGTCAGAAAACCACCTTTGTAACGATATCGATAAGGTTTTGCTCTTGCTTCATCGGATATGCTGATTGATCTGACATGGGATGGAGAAAACACCGAATCCTCATTTCATTGCGTGATGTTCTTTTATTATTGTGAGTAAATGTATGACGTACAAGAGTCGTGGATGATGTGGGGATAAGGGATACATGTGTCGAGGTATACTTCGTGGTGTCGAGGTTCTCCAACTATTGCACAAATTTGGGTGCAACAACCACTTTAACCCCTTTGGAAACTCGCCTTTTTGATGCCTTTCTGCCATCTTCTTCTTCTTCTACTGGTTAGTCTGCCTCCTTCGATCCTGAAGATCCTTGCACAATGACCTACAGGGGTTGTCAGTGCTCCATCCTTGTAAAATGCTGAGTATCAAACAAGGAAGCAACACATACCATTTTTGAAGTCTTTGGTAAGACTCAGCCAGGATTTGAACCACCGACCTCCCGTAATCGGAGCGGACCATGACACCACTGAGTCTGGTGTCATTAGGAGGTTTTCTTATTTTGACACCATGATACGTTTTGTCCATTTAACATTGTTTTTTAAACTTGCTCAAGCTGTCATTCCACAGCCGTGCGTTATACCCTCGTGACTTGGTGATGGTTGGAACTTTAATAATAATAATAATTCATTTATTTTGTATAGCGCTTTTCCAGAAGCCCAAAGGCGCTTTGACAGAGTGGAAAACATAATGCATAACAATACATGAAAACAACAATTGCAAAAAGACAAGAATCAATAGGGAAATATTTAAAGCAAAAGGAGGGAGAAGGAGAAGAGATAGTCAGGGGTTAAATGCTGTGGGTTGAATGTTGAATGCAGCGTTGAACAGGTGGGTCTTTAGTGATGTTTTGAATGTGGTGAGTGAGGAGGAGTCTCTGATGGTGTGAGGTAGTGAGTTCCAGAGGGTGGGAGCAGCGATGGAGAAGGCCCTGTCCCCCCAGGATCTGACCTGTCCCCCCAGGAACTTTCATCATGAACACCCCCTGGGGGGTTGTGAGGGGGACACACATAGAATATCCCCGAGTGGGGGAGGGGGATTGAACATCCACAACACACTACTACTACTACTACTACTACTACTACTACTACTACTACTACTACAGCTGCTAATAGTACTACTACTGCAACTACTAATAGTACAACAACTACTACTACCACTATCACCACTGCTACCACTACTACTATTACCACCACTGCTGCTGTTACTACTACTACTACTACTACTACTACTACTACTACTACTACAGCTGCTAATAGTACTACTACTGCAACTACTAATAGTACAACAACCTACTACTACCACTATCACCACTGCTACCACTACTACTATTACCACCACTGCTGCTGTTACTACTACTACTACTACTGCAACTACTAATACGACTACAACCACTACTACCACTATCACCACTGCTACCACTACTACTATTACCACCACTGCTGCTGCTACTACTACTACAACTACAACTACTAATACGACTACTACCACTATCACCACTGCTACCACCACCACTACTACTACTACCAGCACTACTACTTCCACCACTGCTGCTGCTACTACTACTATTACTACTTCTACTACTACCACTATTAGTACTACTACTGCCACTCTACTACTGCAACTATTAATACTACTACAACTACTAAAACCACTATCACCACTGCTACCACTACTACTATTACCACCACTGCTGTTGCTACTACTACTACTACTACTACTGCAACTACTAATACGACTACTACCACTATCACCACTATCACCACTGCTACCACCACCACTACTACTACTACCAGCACTACTACTTCCACCACTGCTGCTGCTACTACTACTACTAGTACTACTTCTACTACTACCACTATTAGTACTAGTACTGCCACTCTACTACTGCAACTATTAATACTACTACAACTACTGAAACCACTATCACCACTGCTACTACTACTACTACTACTACTACCACTACTGTTAGTTACGTCTACTACTATTGCCACTGCTACCACCACCTCTACTACTAGTACTACTGCCACTACCACTACCACTGCTACCACCACCACTACTACTGTAACTACTACCACTACCACCACCACTGCTAGGACTACCACCACTACTAGTACTACGACCACTACCACCACTACTAGTACTAGTACTACTACGACTACTACTACGACTACCACTAGTACTACTTCTACGACTACTTTATTGGCCTTAATCCTACCTTGTGGGGTCGGCTGAATCCCTCTCGAGCACCTCCACCTCAATTTTTGTCTGCTCCTTTTCTTGCCAACTCCATTCATATTATTAAAGGCCTTCGTCCCTGGTGGGTTTGTCTTCCTGAGGTGGGTTCTTTGTCCTCCTGATCGCTCTATTTTCAATCTGAAGTTTGTTTTTCCCATGCACATGTCAGAAGCTATGAAGGAACAAAACGGTAAAGCATGACAGTGGCATGGTAAAGTGGAACACAAGTGGATATGGGACTGATGAATTTACATGTCTAGAGGTAGTAAACTATATTAAACGGGTAAGAATTGCTTGACATAAATTAAGATGTTATGGATGATAAATCGATGCAGAGATTTATGTGTTTTGAGGAACTAGTGCAATTCAAAGTCCCCCACCCCTTGTGTACCAGGTGTGGGACGTGTGCAGCAGAAAGCCTCTGTATAATTACCGAGGCCATGTCGGGCGGCTCCTGGCCATAGCCTGGTCCCACACGGACCCCGATAGCGTGTGGACTGGAGGAGATGATTGCAGCCTTCACTGTTGGCACCCAACTCGGCAAGAGCACACCAAACCACCAAAAGGTCTCGATTGTTTTTCTTCCTCATGACCCAGTTTGTATCGCATAATAGGACAGAGAGACAGACAGAGACGAAAAGCAAATGCGATTTAAAGAAATATTCTGTCTTCAGCTGCATTTTATTACAATAGAAAGTGCAAACGCTTTTATCTTCCTTCAGGACGATGTGAATCTTGGATTTCTCCCATCAGGAAAGAAAGGCGTGGAATTGGAAAGAAAAAAAGTTGGCAGTTCCAAGGGAAAAGCTCATTTGGCCAGCTTGCACGAACGTTCTGAAACGCAGTCTCCTTTGCCCGAGGGAGTGGAACAGAATTGGCGAGAGCCTGCCAACGGAAGTGAAGGTGGAAACGCCGATGCACCGTCACGTGCCGCAGGTGAACTTTCGGTCAAAGTGGATATAACTTCCAGATTAAAAAAAAAAATTCCAGTCGTCTTCCCTTTTAGTACAATTCAGTCACTTTTTGTGTGACCTGGTGTTGGGTGACCCTGGTGTTGGGCTAGCGGCTAGGGTGCCGGCTTAGGATCCTAGGATCCTGGGTTCGAATCCCGGTCGATCGCTGAATTTACACCAGGGGGGTTGACTCAGCCTGTCATCCTTCCGAGGTCGGCAAATTGAGAACCAGTTCACTGGTAATTCCCTGTTTGTCGTAAAAGGCGACAAAAAGGGTTGGCGGCAGGAAGGGCATCCGGCCGTAAAACATTGCTTCAAAAAGGGGACCAAAAAACAACAACAACCATGGTTCCCGAAAAAGGCCAACCCCCGCTTTGCGGGGAAAAATGGCCTCTAAAGGTGGTTATTTTTATTTATTTATATATATAGTCACTTTTTGTGGCCTTCGATTTTGAATTTGTTAAATATATTGTTACAGACGTGGCTTGGATGTTATTTACCGAGCGGTTTTATGGTATGACCACGTCTGCACAAGTTACCCGATTGTGCCCGAACGTTGACTAGTCGCGCGATGCTGGCTCAATAAGAAAAAGAAGACACCCGGCTGGATTACAATAACACAATACGACACCAATGTTTCGATTCTCAATTATATTCGTACGGAAAGGTTAGATTACAGGGGCTAGAGGTATATTACAGGAAGACAGGCACTTAGACACACTCTTATATTAACCCCGGACAGACGACAGACAAACGGCTGACTCACACGGGGGTTTGATGGCTAGGAAAGGCAGGGTCGATGGCTCCAGGTCCTCCTGGGCTCGGGGCAGGGTACAGTACGGTCCGGTCCGGTCCAAAGATGCGGGGAGGTCTCGTCGCGCTGGGGGTGGCGGTGGCTTCTCTCTCCAAGCTGAGGCGCATCTCACGTCGCATCCGGCGCGGGGCCGCGTATATCCGGCGGGGAGTGACACGCCCTCGGCTCGTTAGCTCCGCCCCAGATGGAATCGGCACGTTGCTTCTCATTGGGTGCGTGGGGGGGTTACTGGCTCCGCCCCTGACGAGGAGCTGACAGCCAGCCCCTTCGGGGTAACGCCGTGGAGCGCATGGTCATGGCGGGTAACCGAGCCGGTGTGAGGACGCACACTCCCCGCCCCTCTGTTGTTGTAGTCGTAGTTGTAGTTGTAATTGTTGTTGTAGTTGTTGTTATTGTTGTTGTTTGGGGAAGAAGATGGGAGGAGGTATGGGAAAGGTCCTAAACTCACTACTGATGCCATATAATCACATTCTGGTGCAACGAAGAGTCATAATTAATGGAAACGAGGCCTTAACTGACATAGAATAAGAATAACTAGGAAGATGTCCGAAAGTTGTCTACGTGTGGTGCGGTGGACCTGGGCACGACATTTAATGGGGGAATAAGGGGAAGGTCGGCTCTACTGATTGTTATTTACATGCAATGGGACTAGGGAATGGGGGATTGGGGAAAGTTGGGGAGTATTGGAGAAAATAGGGGAATATTTACAAGCGGATATGGAGGCCAAATTCCATATTCGCAACATTGCACCCTTCTCTACCCTCGGGGCGTCCCGACCCGATAAATCTTTACCTACTTTAGTGTGGCACGCAATGTAGTTCCCTCTACTATTAACTCTACCCTGAGTGCGACAGTTTTACAGATATTCACAAATGAGTAAATATGTCCCCCTGCAACGTTGCACCCTTCTCCTCACAGAAACACACCCACAGGATAACCGAATCCGGAAAGAATCCTCAAACTAAACATACAGCCGGTAGGGAGCATTATTTACAAGATTACGCTGATATCTACACTACGATCCAGGACCTGTCTTTGGAGGAACACATGCAGATGTTATGCATAGAGAGAGCGCGCTTGCCAGCATCGATACACCAACCCACGAGTGCTCTGTGGCCGACGGCCTTTAATAACGTGCAGAGCACCCTTCCCGAGCATCAAAAGCACCACCCCACCACCAATCGGTGCAGTCACCATTGTTCATTGGAATAAAAATAAATTCGACAACCCCTAACCCTGCAGGTGTCTCTTGCTCTTCGTGTGGCCTTCAGTGGTGTTAATTAACAGTGGTTCACCTTTATGGCATAGGTGCCACGTTGACCCATAGGTCCATCCCCGGGTGGTGCTTGGCCGCAACCGAACTGCGGTCCATTGTGGGTGGCCACAAACATTGCGGTCCATATGGTGTATCGATCCCGGCAGCAAACAGCGAAAGTGCAGGCCCACAACTGCGCAGCCAGCACCTCTCTCTCCTCTCTCTCTACCCCAAAGCCAGATCCTCGGAGGTGGGAGACAAAAGAAGAAACAAGTGAGTAAGGTGGTAAGGGCGCAAAAGTGCACGCAATATAAGGTAATGCACACTGGGGGCACATGGGAACCAGGTGAGACAGGTACGTTCCTATCGTACGCCCCCCCCCCCCCACCAGGTAACCTACATGGCCCCTCCCTTACCCCTTACTGTATCCACACAACACAACACTACCCATAAACATCTACTTTACAAATCAACAAACATCCCTACTGTCTTCCCCGTTCCTCCCATAAACCAAATTCGTCTTCTCTCCCTCCTAGCCAATCAAATTTGCCATTTTCAACCCTCATCAAAATTTGCCATCTCCAACTCAACATCATAATTTGCCATCACCAATTCATCATCAGTCCCTCCTAGGGAGGGAGAGATGGAATCACTCCAATGTCTCATCCACGTCGTGATGCGTCTCACAAATCCACACAGCGATTCATCTCCTGCAACAAAACAAAGAAAACACAGGTGTGGAGTCATCATCATCACCACAGGTAAGTGGCTGCGTATGGTGCGACAGGTTCATCAATCCTAACTATTTCCTAAATGACTTTAACAACTTTACACTACCCGGGGTCTTTCTCCGGCCAAACCATTGGCCCTCTTACACTATGGGTTCTAAAAACCAATTCCCATTGGCCAAACTGTGGTGCGCTTCAATTTGGGGTCTCACTCCCCCGATTCATCTCCCGGTGCCCTCGCACAATTTCTGGGCTGCGGCGTGTACCTCTCCCAGTGGGTCTACCCACCTGCACACCTCCACCACTGCAGTTGCCTCCGAGCTTACCTGCTCCTTGCCCTAACCTAACTACCTGGGGAAGGCCCTCTGGCACTCTCCCCACTCGGTGCCCTCTCTGGCACTGGGCTACCCGGGTCCGTCCTCCGGATCCTCGGGCCCCATCCACAACTCTACCGGCTCCCAGAGCCCACCTGCGGCCTCACCTGGCCGACATCCTCACAGTGGTGGAGTGCTCAACCAACTACACACACTAACAGGCTACACGCCCAGCCATTTCCACAACACTAATGCACCCATTCACAACACCATTCTGCAACCGCACCACAGATGCCAATATCCAACCACAATTTACCTGCACCCTCTACCTAACACTTACACTACCCGCCCCGGGTATCCGTGATGGGGGTCCACTCTTCCCCCATCCACACCTTCGCACCATGCACACCACTCCGTACCACTTACTCCAACTTTCTCCACACACCTGTACTTGCACACCTGTGCTCTCACACCTGGTGCCACCGGCACCCTTCTCTCCCCAAGCGCATTCGCGCTGATCCACACACTCACTACTCATACACTGCTCCACACACCTGTCCAGTTGCACACCTGTGCAATCACACCTGTTCAATTCTCACAAACACGGCATCATCTCAGCTAACTACTCCCTTCTGAAACTTGCGCTTCCCAGTCGTCCCTTTAAACTATTGCGCTCCCACGTCATTATCATCCACACTAATCTACCTGCGTCCCCACTACAGGTATCAGTCACTACCTAACCTTATCGTCACCTAATGTCATCTTCTAGGGCCCTATCAATATAACCTAACCCACCCGGGCTAGTTTTCACTGCCATACACCCCATAAACTATTGCTCCTTTGCCCCCCCCATGGGAAGGATGGTGGATTTGCCATCCCACCACATCGGGGGTCTCTCACTACCAATTTTGCACATCAAATTTCAACAAATTAAAAATTTGCCAATCACTGCCCATCATCTGCCAATCACTACTGCCAATCCCTTGCCAATCATCAAATTTTGTTTTTCTCTAATTTTGGGTCCAAAACACTAACCTCATCACCCAGTCTACTCACTACTGCCTCTCGGTGCGCCAATTCCTGTCCAAAGCCTGGCTTCGTAAAGCCAAGCAATGGATGCTGGTTGTTTTGTGCCAGCGGCTGGATGCGTCCGGCACTCGGTGCAGGGACGGGGGCTTACCCGTGCCGAGATCCCACGCACCACCTCGGCGTGGAGCCATCCAATGCCCCGATCTCGACCTGCCGGCACGTCTCACCAAAAAGTGGTCGCCATGACGACCCTTTCTATCGGGCTGCCAGCTCCGCCTAGTGGAGCCTGGACGCGGCCGTTCAAAGCGAGGCCCGGCACGCACCGAGGGCCCGATTCGGCTATAAGTCGTTCTAAACTCTACCCCGTCTAACGTCGATGCTTCACCTGGACGCTTACACCCCGCAGCCCGTTCCTTGCTCACACATCCAGCCGTGCCCATGCTCCTCGTACCTTTCCTTACACACCCAGGTACACTCATTCCACTCACAGCCTTGGTCACACACCTGACCACCGAACACTTTGGCACACATTCGTCGCTCGCACACCTCACCAATACACCTCTTCGCGCCCCCTCCTCGGTCACCTCCTCTGTGACAATCACAGGTGTGCTCTCATTCGCACACCCAACCACGTGCCTCACCACCAACTCCAGCGTGCATTCCCACTCACGCTCTACCATTCCAGGTGTACATCCTTCCATCCCAGGTGTACATCCTCGCTCACCTGTCACAACCAGCTCACTCTCCTTGTCACTCTCACTACTCTCACCTCCACTCGTGACAACGCACTCACCCTTACTCTTGACAGCACACTCTTTCCCCATGCACCTGTCCGTCACACACCTTTCTCGCGCACACTCTCCCGTTACACCCTCTGTAACACTCCCCACAGGTGGACACTCTTCCTTACTTCTGACAGCGCACTCTTTCCTCATGCACCTGTCCGTCACACACCTTTCTCGCGCACACTCTCCCGTTACACCCTCTGTAACACTCCCCACAGGTGGACACTCTTCCTTACTTCTGACAGCGCACTCTTTCCTCATGCACCTGTCCGTCACACACCTTTCTCGCGCACACTCTTGCGCACACTCTCCCGTCACACCCTCTGTAACACTCACCACCCCGCGCTTCCACGTGCTCCCTCGCACACGCGCTACGACCGACTCACTCTCGCCAGCACACTCACTCCTTGGCACGCACTTTTTCCTCACACACCCCAGAGTCGGACTTTCTCGCTCACCTCCTTTTTCGCACACCAGACCTGTCGCACACTTCACCAACGGCCTCTCACGAACACCCGGGTCCATCTCGACCCCCAAGCTCCTTAAATCCCCTGGCGCATCATACGCACGACCATATTGGTCACCACTTACACCGGGTCCTCTTCCTCTTCGCTTCTCCTCCATCACCTGCGAATCCCTCATCCGGTTAATGAGCACATCACGATCCAAACACAGACTTTGGACCAATTCTTTTATCTCCTCTTTTATCTCCTTGTTATCCCCTCTCCGTCGCTTCTTAATTTCGCTCACCCCTTCTTCCACTTCTTCTAATTTGTGCCTCACCTCTTTTATTCCCCGGTACGTCTCCTCAAGCTCGTCCTCCAAGGCTACCTTGACCGTTTCCATGTGCGTCCTCACCTGCCGGTCCTTCGTCTCCATTACCTCTACCACCTCGTCCAACCTCGTTGTCAGTCCCTCGCGTACCATCTGACATTCCCTCTTTGTCGCTATCAAGTCATCTTTTAGTTCTTTCTGTGTCGCCTTTAAACCTCCTAATACCGCAGTGTTCCTTTGAACCTGCTCCACTAACTCCGTCTGTCCCCCCGTCAGCTGCTCCACCTCCTGCGTCAGGTCCTCTATGCCCCCTTGTAACTTTACAGTCCCCTTTCTCACCTCCTTTTCCATGTGCTCCTCACAGTGCCTCACCTCCTCGCGCACTCCTCCGACCTCCTCACTCACTCCTCTTCTGATCTCTTCTCCCATCACTTGCATCTCCTGCCCAGATGCCACCCTCATCTGCTCCATTTCCTCCCTGTGAGCATCCAGTTTGGTTTCTACCCCCATTCTGACCCCCTCTATCTGCTGCTCCATTTGTTTAACTTCCCTTTCCGCTTGGTCCCTCATGTCCCTCAATTTGCCTTCCATACTGTTTTCTAACCCCTCTAACCCATTTTTCACTCCCTCTATCTGATTCTCCTGGGCAGCCATTCTATTTTCTACCCCCGTTAACCCATGTTTCACCTCTTTTATCCCGTTGTCTAACCCCTCAAAATTATTGTCTAACTTCCCAAATTTCTTGTCTAACTCCTCAAAATTATTGTCTAACCCCTCACTGGTACCCCTCGCTTCGTCCCTCATTACCCCCATTTGGCCCTCTAATCGCCCACTATCAACCCTCATTTGCTCACTCTGAGCATCCATCCGGTTCCCCATTACCCCCATACTGCTTTTCAAACCTCTAATTTGGTCTCCCAATTGCTCACTATTCTTTTCCATTCGCTCGTTAGTCTGGGCCATAAGGGCCTTTATTTGCAAAAAAAACAAGTCCAAATCCACCAGGGGCGCTGTCACGGTCGCCGGCGCGGTGACCAGTGAGGCGCCATTTCGCGCGTCTGCTACTTCGTGCGTGACGGCGCTATTTTGCGAACCTGCCGCCCTCACTGCTTCGCTCTCCTCTTGTCCCTCAATTTGGTCCTGGATCGACCCTACCTCACTCTCCTTTACCGGACCCCAGCCGTCTTGACCCGCCATAGCGCGACTTTCAAAATTCGGTTTTTATTTTTATTTTCGTAAAACAAATTCAAATTTCGCCGTTATAATTTCGCGCGGGAAACGCGCTCCGAATCGATTCTACTTGTTACCAATTTGGGCCTAATAAATTTAGTCCCGGGTTCGAATCCCACTCCTGACACCAATTGTTACAGACGTGGCTTGGATGTTATTTACCGAGCGGTTTTATGGTATGACCACGTCTGCACAAGTTACCCGATTGTGCCCGAACGTTGACTAGTCGCGCGATGCTGGCTCAATAAGAAAAAGAAGACACCCGGCTGGATTACAATAACACAATACGACACCAATGTTTCGATTCTCAATTATATTCGTACGGAAAGGTTAGATTACAGGGGCTAGAGGTATATTACAGGAAGACAGGCACTTAGACACACTCTTATATTAACCCCGGACAGACGACAGACAAACGGGACAACGGCTGACTCACACGGGGGTTTGATGGCTAGGAAAGGCAGGGTCGATGGCTCCAGGTCCTCCTGGGCTCGGGGCAGGGTACAGTACGGTCCGGTCCGGTCCAAAGATGCGGGGAGGTCTCGTCGCGCTGGGGGTGGCGGTGGCTTCTCTCTCCAAGCTGAGGCGCATCTCACGTCACATCCGGCGCGGGGCCGCGTATATCCGGCGGGGAGTGACACGCCCTCGGCTCGTTAGCTCCGCCCCAGATGGAATCGGCACGTTGCTTCTCATTGGGTGCGTGGGGGGGTTACTGGCTCCGCCCCTGACGAGGAGCTGACAGCCAGCCCCTTCGGGGTAACGCCGTGGAGCGCATGGTCATGGCGGGTAACCGAGCCGGTGTGAGGACGCACACTCCCCGCCCCTCTGTTGTTGTAGTCGTAGTTGTAGTTGTAATTGTTGTTGTAGTTGTTGTTATTGTTGTTGTTTGGGGAAGAAGATGGGAGGAGGTATGGGAAAGGTCCTAAACTCACTACTGATGCCATATAATCACATTCTGGTGCAACGAAGAGTCATAATTAATGGAAACGAGGCCTTAACTGACATAGAATAAGAATAACTAGGAAGATGTCCGAAAGTTGTCTACGTGTGGTGCGGTGGACCTGGGCACGACATTTAATGGGGGAATAAGGGGAAGGTCGGCTCTACTGATTGTTATTTACATGCAATGGGACTAGGGAATGGGGGATTGGGGAAAGTTGGGGAGTATTGGAGAAAATAGGGGAATATTTACAAGCGGATATGGAGGCCAAATTCCATATTCGCAACAATATATATATTTGTGTTCAAAGAGTACTGGCAGAGATTGAACAGCCTCGTTGGTTTTCCTAAGGATCCATTGAAGTCAAACGTCCAGAATCGTCGGGAAGAAATTTAGACACAGTTGTCCATTTATTTATTACTTGCAAAATCGAAGATTTTTCAAGTATTGTATATTGGTCGGTTGCGTTTGTGGTTCTGTCTGTCTGTTTGTTTGTGTTTGTCAACGGCCTATAAGTCACAATTCCAAACCGATCGTCACAAAACTTCACCATGTTGTATAGGTCGTCCCAATTGAGAAGCCTATTGTTTTTGGGGTCAAAGGGTCAACATAGGCCAAAGGTCACCAACTTTGCCAAATTTCTAAAATCCTCAATTTTCATCCAATCGACTTGAAATTTGAAGATGACTTGCATATCTGGTCACTGAATTCAACCATAAATTATATTTTAGGTGAACATGATGTACGCCAAGAACATCATGTACGTCATGAACATGATGATGAACGCCAAGCCTGGCGTTGGCTTAGCGATTAGGGTGCCGGTTTGGGATCCTATGATCCCGAGTTAGAATCCCGGTCGATCGCTGAATTAACGCCAGGGGGGTTGACTCAGCCTGTCATCTTTCCGAGGTCGGCGAATTGAGCACCAGCTTGCTGGGATGAATGATCACGGTGTGTACCCCGATTCAGAATAGGCACACTGTATCCCTGCGCATCGTAAGAGCGTGAACAAGGGTTGGCGTCAGGAAGGGCATCCGGCCATAAAAACATTGCCTCAAACAGGGAACCATGATTGTCATGGGGGCCCGCAAGGCTAACCCCCGCTCTAGCGGGGAAAATGGCCTTAAAACGATCATTCATTCATTCATTCATTCATTCATTTGAACATAGGCCAAAAGGTCAACATAGGCCGAATTTCTAAAATCACCAATTTTCATTTGATTGACTTGAAATTCTAAGAGGATTTACATATATGGTCACTGAATTCAACCACCAACTATTTTTGAGGTAAACATCGGCCAAGTTTTTTAAATCCTTAATTTTCATCCGATTGACTTGAAAATTGAACAGCATTTGCACATTGAGTCACTAAATAGGGAAACGAACTATTTTTGAGGTCAAAAGGTCAACGGTCAACCTTACAAAATCATCATTTTTCATCTGAAAAATCGTCACTTTTCTTCCTGTTGACCCCAGCTTTGATCAAGATTGTCAATTTTTTTCTTGATGAAATGGACAATTTGCTGTATCAATGGAATTTTTTTTCTTGGGGGTGGGGGATGCGGATTTTGCAAGTATCATGCTCTGCATGAAGTCTTCTTGTTTATTTATTTGTTTGTTTAATTATTTATTATTTATTTATTTTTTAATTTAATTTATTTTAATTTATTTATGTTTTTATTTATTTATTTATTTTAATTTGTGTTATTTTAATTTTGGATATCATTGTAAGTTTTCCTCATACTTCAAATGGTCTCATCACTCTTCACCTTTTTCTCAAAAAAAAGAAAAAAAAGATGTCACTTCTGCACCAACATCAGAAAGTGCAAACTTCCAGCCACAGTCTCAGCCCAGGCCTGAGATGGACAAACGCAAGCATGATGCCGGTAAGCTCCCGTTGCGTGCTTTGTGTTTCTAACTTGACTGCTTCCACCCAATAGAATGTAAATCGAGCATGTGCGCGCGTGTTCCTCATACGTTTCCAAAACCATGGGGAAATCTCCACCAAAGTTGCTGTATCGCATTCTTTTCACACACGGAATAGAAGGTCGACATCACAATAGACTTTTCAACTGTTGATCAAATTAAGGAGCAACCATGAAATAGTGGTGCCTTCGGTGTCCGTATGTCACGTGACGTATATTCTCCTCTCATCTTGCATTGGCTCGGGCAGTGGCGTGTGACTCCCTCCCCCGGGAGAGGGGCGGAGCTTTGACCGCGCATGCATGTTCGGCCGGTCCCGATCTCGAACCTTGTCTGCTTCACACGTGGCTAGACTCGTGTTGGATGATCACGACTATGTTGATACAAAACACAAACGGCGTTATTTGCAAGACAGCGAAGCTCACAACACCGCCTACCAAAAACTCCCCACAAATACATAGGGCAAACGCTACAGAACTACCTTACCATAAATATACATCAATTTGTGACTTTTCTTGTTTATGACGTCATCATGGCTAACAGCAATCTTGTTGATGCTTTACTCAAGTCTAAATAACCAGATGTTGATTGGTGGACCCAACCTGTACCCGATACAGGCGTGCGCCATTTACACCATTCGATGATTATATCTATCGCATCCATCGATCTTTGCCTTGAAGTGTCTTACCATAGAAGTATGTCGTGGCAGCAGATGGCTGGAGGAAAAGGAGAAAGCCTCGGTCAAACCTGCATTTGACTGTTCTACAAGAACAGCGGAACGTCGACTTGCAGGAAGACTGCACGGTGTTAGCACAGATGTTGTATAATGAAGGTATTTTTCTTTGCTCGTGCCTGAAATTTGGCTAAATCAAGTGAAACATTTTCTATAGATGTTTTTTTTGTTGTTGTTTAAATATTTTTTTAAAATGCATTACTTCCCATACACACCCCCTCACTCCCATTTCACAGCAGGCTCCTCTACCACTGCTCAGTCGACATCGGGAAATTGCATCCGACATGGATTGTTTGTCGACCATGACATGGCCCAATCGATGATACAACAAGAAGGTGAACATTTTTCTGCGGATCTTTGTTAAAGTCAACCAACGCGACGTATATATGGCTTCATTGTCCAAGAAATTGCAGAATCTGCTTCTTTGTCATACTTTATATGAACTGTGTTCACAAACTCCGATGAATCGAGTCGCGTTCCTCATCACGAGGCAGGTGTAGATTATCCATGGTTATGAAACCGCACGGACATCTTAACTACTCTTCAAGGTAAAGATTACACGAACAAAAGTGTCCGTCGTAAAGGTAGCTCAGTTTTTGAACTTGCGATCCCAGTACTATGAGCTATGTGCTCAGATGGGAACAACAAACTGACTTACAAGTGTAACATACAGGACCATGTAGATCTAGCAGATATGGAAACCGCCGGTGAAACGTAAAAATCTGTTTTGCTTGCAGGGTCCTCGTTAATCCTGAACGGCCACCATGAAGAGCACCACCAGCTGGCCGTGTGGCATGGGGACCTGCTGAAGACCATTCAAGCAGCGGCTGATAGCAATCAGATGACGGACACACTGATCTCTTTGGCTCCAATGGGTACGATCGTCTTTTTCATTCTTCGAATGTTTATATGCTGCTGCTTCTTCTTCTTCTTCTTCTTCTTCTTCTTTTTTTTTTTTTTTTGCACATCTACAGTCACTATTTTAAAAAGGTCTTTTGCTTGTTGTCCCCATCTGAGCATTTGCCTCATAAGGCTGTGACTTCAGGTTCTCAACCCATACCCAGTCAGATCACAAGGCTGAAGTAGGAGTTAATTCCCAGAATATATGAATGACAGAGATGTTAGGACACAACCAAAGCAACATTATACATACATGGGATTTTTACCTGAAGACGCAGCCTCGTGAGGCAGGTGTTAAAATGTCAACAACCAGAACACCTTTTAAACTAGAACGCACACATACATCCGCCAGGCTAAACAGTATATGTATTGTATCCCACTGATGGGCCGGATCTGCATCCTGACCTTAACCAAAATCCATCCACCCTCGGTGGTGGAGGTGAAAATTCTTAACGACAACCTATGACATCATCGCGTTTTAAATTCACTCGCTATGTTACAAGTGTTTTAAGTTGTAATCTCCTCGAGTTGTGGAGACTAGTTAAGTCGATGAATGAATAGACTTGGGGAAGCATTGCATGCATCATAGGAAGTGGATACTGTGTCGGTGCAATGGATTAGCGGCCTCTTTGTGCTTACCTTTCCTGTATATTGCCTTGAAAACTTGGGTAAGCTAGAAGCAGGTGCACATCATCCATTCTGAGGTGATGATGTGCAGCTGATGCATGGAGGGAGGGAGAGTGTGGCTGTTGTATCTTATTACCTCCAACACCGAAGGTGGACGGAGGTTATGTTTTCACCCCTGTATGTTTGTGAACAGGATATCACAAAAATTTGACGGATTCAGACGAAATTTGGTGGAGAGGTTGGGTATGTGACGAGGATGAAATGATTCGATTTTGGTGAAGATCCGGATCCGTATCTGCATCTGAAAATTTTTAAATGCGATTCTTCGCCATTGGGAGATAGGGAAAAAACGATATACGACTATTTATCACAAGCCTGGTGTTGGTGTAGCGGCTAGGGTGCCAGCTTAGGATCCGAGGATCCTGGGTTCGAATCCCGGTCGATCGCTGAATTAACGCCAGGGGGGTTGACTCAGCCTGTCATCCTTCCAAGGTCGGCTAATTGAGTACCAGTTCACTGGTAATTCCCTGCTTGTCGTAAAAAGGCGACAAACAGGGTTGGCGGCAGGAAGGGCATCCGGCCGTAAAACATTGCTTCAAAAAGGGGATCAACAAAAACAACAACAACCACGGTGTCCGAAAAAGGCCAACCCCCGCTTTGCGGGGAAAAATGGCCTCTAAAGGTGGTTAAATTTTTTTTTTTATCATGGTATCTCAAAAGGTTGTGGACGGATGCGGACAACAACACTTGGTAGACAGGTTGGGTGTGTGACAAGGATGAATCAATTCGATTTTGGTGAAGATCTGAATATGGATTCGGATACGAGGATTTTTTTTATTTTTAAGTGATTTGTCACCATTGAGAGATCAGGCGAGAAACGATATGTAGCATGAAATTTCAAAAAGTTGTGAACGGATTTGGACGAAACTGTGTGGATGAGTTGGTTTGGTGACAAGAACAAGCCAATTCGATTTTGGTTCAGGTCCGAATCCAGATCCGGCCTATCAGTGGGATCCAAAACATAAACTGTTCAACCTGGTAGAGGTATGCGCTCTACCGAGTGCCGTTCTAGTTCGAAGACGTTTCATGTCGAGGTAAACGGACAATGTGCGATTCTAGTACTGAAAGCCAGCCCTGCTTGTGTGTCTGTGTGCAGTGGGTTATCGGGTTTGGGTGCGTGCCGCAGAGTTGTACGTGCAACAGCTGTGTGCACAAGATCAGCCAACAAAGGCAGCCACGTATCTGTTGGCTCTTCACCGTGTGCACGAAGCCATTGGAATACTCAGAACAAACCGTTTGTACAGGTAAGCTGCACGTGGAATCGAGTACGGAAGTAATGCATAATGGAAGCGGATATGGGAGTGTAGCGGGTAAGAGGACCAAGTGCGTGACAACTAATGCAGTTACAGGTTTTGTTTGCTGGCAATGTGATTGGTGTAGGGAGGCTTTGGCAGTGGCGCGGCTGCGGTTGCTTCCGTCCGATCCCTGCATCGGCGAACTTCTGACGGAATGGGCCCTAAGCCTGGAGAAAGGAGGACACCACCTTCTGGCAGCAAAATGGTCAGTATAATCTGTCCCTTGATAACGAGTTGTCTGCTAAAATGTACTTTTGTACAAATGAAGCTTTCATCATAATTTGCTGTATTGTACATCAACACGAATTCCCAGCTGATGTATCGGTCGTTGATGCAAGGTGCCGCATCCTGCTGAAGCAAAATGGCGCACACTGCGCTGTCGCGACCTCTGACCAGAAACAACTGCTGAATGTAAACATGGCCTAGCAATATCTAGCCGAACTCTAAAGCCACATCTGCGCCAGCATTTTGCATCGTGCTTGTTCGGGCCTGTAAACTTCGAAGGATTTACAAATCCCTTTAAACTTTTGTTTCCTAGAATCAGACATATTAGCTACGTGCTCAGTCGGGAACGCCAAACGTGAATTTTAAATATTTTATTAATTGTGCAGATGACAGATTATCATGAAGTAAACTTTGCTTATTATTATAATAATAATAATAATATTATTATTATTATAATAATAATATTATTATTATTACCCTCGCCAAAGGAGAGGGTATTGCATTGGAGTCCGTTTGTCTTTGTTTGTCTGTCTGTCTGTTTGTCCACACAGAATAAATATGATTTTCCCTACAACCGTTGGTCCGATTGACAGGAAATTTTCACGATAGGTGCAACTCCACCTGTATAATTTTTTTAATGATAATTATGACGTCATATGTCACGTACGGGCGCCATCTTGTAAAAACCAAAAAGTTTTGCCCCTCTATATCTCTGAAAGTGCTGCATAGAAAGAATTGCGACATGGCTCATTGTAAAGAACTCTTCATGGGGAATAACATATGTTAATGATGATGTCATAGGTGCCTCCATTATGACGTCATAATTCGACAAGTACAAAACTTCATGTGATCAAGATGAAATTTATTGAGTGTCATCTATGATAAATTGGAGGGGGGGGGGGGGGGAATAATAATTACGTCATCGGTCATGTGGTTTGGCCGCCATGTTTGTTTTAACACAAAAGCCTTAAAACACTAAAACGCATCCTGGCGAGGGTCTGCAATCTCTGATTGCTCTTTCTTGGTATTATTATTATTATTATTGTGCTTCTTCTCCCTTTGCTTTTATTTCCTATTTTGCCTCTGCTTATTTTTGTGCTTCTTCTTGTACTTCCATTTCGTTCTTCTTCTTCTCGTCCATGGGCCCAGACCAGAAATTACACATCAGTACCATTTCGGTGGGCAAATTATAGTTTAGGTTTTTTTAAATTGGTGTATATCTATGGATGATATTTTAGTGTGATAACCATTACAAAGTGGCAGCTTATTGGGCGTCGTCATATCTTGAATGTACCCAGTACCCACCCTCCATATGGCTGAAGCAAAATGATGCACTATTTGTCGATTTTGTTGAATATATTGTTTTCCAAACATGTATAAGTGCCCCAATGGTACTGAACTAGAGTACACAATATCTGTAGATTGCAGTGAAGGAAAATTAACGAAAATCGACAACTTTTTACCTAAAGTTATAGGATTTTTCCTTTCCCTACCCCAACGCGGCGGCCGAATTATAGAATTTATTATGTATGATCTAATTTGAATTTATAATGGATATATCTGTGCACTTCAGACCATTGGTGAGGCAAGTAGTGCAGTCTGGTAGTTTGCATGATCGCACAGCAGAAGAGCCGTTGCAGCACTGCATCTGGTGAACCATGAATCCACTCAATGAGCAGATTCCCATCATTGCCTGTGATCCAACCACACCCCCATGGGACGTGGTGCAAAGGGTCCACTTTGCAGGCAGCGCCTCCAAATAGCAGCTTGGTAATTGGCATGGAGGACTACATGAAGAGGCAGTCTTCACATCGTGGAAGCTGGCTGGACTCCACCTCTCCCCATCTAGCACAGAAGACGTGATGCCGCAACTCATTGATGCTGGAATGGCAAGCTTTCAAATGTCAAGAAACCGTGCACGGTTTTGTGTTCCACACTTCTGATACACGGCACTGAATGTCGTTGCTGAGGCCAAGGTACAATGCAAGGACATCTGTATCTTCAGCAGTGATCACCACAGCATTATAACCGGCCTCTGCTGCATATGCAGTACATATAGAAGCATGTGGGTGTCCGCCTCTTGTTGTGTAGATTGCAGTTCTGTGACTTCCTCCTAATGCTCCTTGGTAAGCTTGGAGCATACTTCTTCACAGATTACCTAGAGCAACTTGTCCTCCAGCTTCTCCCTGCATTTGGGCATTTTCTACTAATCCAATGGGTTCTTGATTAAACTTGCTTCGTTGCAAGAGCTGCGGAGCAATTTCCTTCACTGCTGGATGTTGCGGCCTTGTGCGATGCTCTTGAACTGTAAGGCTAGATGCATGCACCTCTGCTGCACTTTTCTGCATATTTAATGGACATCTCTCGATAAGCATGAAAGACTACGTCGATCCATCATTCCATCAATGACAGTAGTCGAGGATTACTTCTGCTGGAGAAACACTTCTCCAGCACTCTGGCAAATGCTGCTTTGTTTGTGCTCCATAGAGATCCTTCACCATTGGCCCATGGTAGAGGTCCCAGGGGGTGAGCCAACACATCACTCGTGTGCAGCTCTCGGCTCTGGGCAATTATGATCACGTGTCCAAACAGATTCCTGTCGGCCTTCAGAACTACTTGTTTGGTCTGCGCTTGGCTGCTTGGTTTCTTTCCGATGTGGGAGAATGTTTTTAAGTTCTTTTTTTGTCATCTGGTCGTGGAAATGTGCAATTGGCGGTTTGGTTTCCAGTCGTTTCTGCTTTAAATGCTGGTATGCGTACTCTCCTACCCTGCGAGCCTTGAGAAGATCATTAGCAACATCTGGTGGAGCAACATTTGCGGTTGAGAAGCTGATAAACTCTGCGTGATCAGGACTTGGCGGATTCAGCCAGATAGTTTCCATGAGATCAACCAAGGATCGGATGTCATCCTCATCTTAGGTAGCTGCAGATCTGGGTGGTTCAGCTGGGAGCCCACTTTGACCTATCATGTCGCTTAGCCACCTCAGGTACATGCTGCGGTACTCTGGTGTTAGGTAGTATCTGGTGACAGCTCCTTGATTCAGGCTGAATCGCTTAGTTCCTCCAGGTGTCAGTGTCTTTGTTAAGTCTCTTCGATCGTCTGATCCACGAGGATTCGTCCAAATATGTTTCTAATGCCGAGCTCAACAGATAATCCACCCTGCATGAAGTGTACACGTACTTCTGGATGGTCGATAAACAGTCGGGACATCTGTTGTATAGTAGGAGGGTTGGAAGCGAGCATAGTTGAGCTTGTCGAACGCAAAGCACCATGTAATCGTCTCTCAGATGCATGGTAGGTGCAACATCCATTTCCCTTCTAGAGGAAGAACAAGTTACTTATATTGACGCAACCAATAACTTGGTACCCATAGATTTTTGCTCGCTCAGATGGTACCGACATTTCATCTGGCCCATGGACTATTCCGCAATCTTTTGAATGCAGCTACATGGCAGGTACTATCTTTTGTTAGAGGTGCATTTGTGCCGCTGATGCAAAGTTTGTTTGATTGAGATACTGTACTGTATGTAAAATCGAATTGCCAATTAATGTGATATGAGTTCATAAGAGTTCCTCTACGTGTTTCTTCCGTAAGCTACCTGTCATGTGGAGCTCCATACGATGCTGCGGTAGCCATTAGCCGAAAAGGGGATGTACCTGCACTGCAGGCAGCTTCACGCGTTGCCTCCATCACTGGCCTCGGCGAACTGGCTGCAGCGTTCGCTTTGCGGTGTGCCCATGAGATGGTGAACCGCAACGATTGGTCTGGTGCTCAAGCTGCGTTGAAACCACACGACGGCCTCAAGGTCTAATCTCTCACGACGCTTGCCTATTTTGAGCCAAGAACAGAAGTTGGATTTTAGACTGCGGAGTAGATTTCAGATTTCCAACAAGGCTTTTGGGTTTGTTACACTGATGGAACGTATGAGAGTGGTCTTGGCTTGACTGTAATCTTATGTTATTGTTGTTGCAGGAACATGCTTTGGTATTCTGCACTCAGGAACTGCTCCATCACTACCTTTCTCAAACGGGAGTTCTGGGAATGTCCAATTTCGAGGATGACACGCAATGGAATCCTTGGGTGGAAACCGTCTCCAACTCTTATTTGCTCGACGCACTTATTGATGTCTTCAGACACCATCTTGGTGTTGAGGATCTCAATATTGAGCAGAAGCAGAAGTTGTATTCTCAGCTGGCTGTATCTTCACAGGCGAGCGCAAGCTTGATGATGCGCACACAGGTGATTGAATAATGTGATTCAGGAATTGCAAGGAAACTACTTGGGAATAAACCACTGGGTGCAGTGGGCTTTGGCTGTCCCTTTCCCATTGTCAAACTTGAAATTAAGATCTATCTCGTAAAACTTATTTATTTAACTCGCGTACTTAAAGTGAAACAAAAGGCATATTTCAGAAACCAAAAATTCCAATATTTGATCATTATCGAATTTGTGCTTTAAATTCTAACGTGGAGGGGAGAACATGGTAGAACCTCAGCAGAAACAAAACAAGGAAATCAAACAAGTCTAAGCTCATATGGATGTGTTTGAAATGCCGACGAGGTCCCCGTGCCACTAATGGCATGAAACGTTGAAGAGCACACCACTTTTACCGAGGAGTATTAAAGGAAGGTGTTGCACAAAAATCAATCGCTCAAAAACATGAAATACGTTGTCAGGAATTTCACGTGTGAGGAACAGTTGTACATTTATTGAGATCGATACATTTTTTTCTTTTTTTGCCGCCTCGTCACTTGGTTCCCAATGCTGCCCCCATTTGCATCTTCACTGTTCAGATTAATTTATCTTTATTGCTCATAATGTTCAATTTCCGGTACACACACGACCCTTGCTTGTCGTACCAGATGGCATGTGCGGCCCGTGAACTGGCGAGCGCCGCGCTGACACAGACCCTGAACCTGTGGGAAGAGGCATGCCGGACTCTTGGTGATCTCCTGTGCGAGCTGCAGGAGGCTAGAGACTTTGCTTTTGCTCAGGCTGTGGCCCAACTCATCGTGCCATCCGGTAATGAGTTTTTATTCACTTCAATTTGGGGCTATGGTGGGTATATGCGTGAGCGAGAAGGGTAAGGAGAGCATATACATACAATGTTATTTGTTTATTTATTTTTTGGATTGGGGCAGCTAAGAGGATTGACCCCAAGCTCTGTATTGTTTGTAAAACTTTGACCTCCAGGACGGTCTACGTAGTTTATACCCGGTGCAATGGAGAACATTGCAGTGCCAGGCTGGTGCCATTTCGTGGATCAGTGCTTTATCGCCTCGTAACTGTTTGATTATGCATTTGGTAATAAACATTCTCCATCCCCCATCCTCACTGCAGATGACATCACTATAGCACCCTGGGATGTCATCACAATAGCTATAAACTGTCAGCCTGGTGTTTTCCAGGCAGAGTGATTCATCAATGTGTGTGCCGTCCCTCGGATGGACGTTAAATTGGAAGTCCCGTCTGCCGGCATTAGTTGATGGAGATTAAAGACCCTACTGTGTCCTTCCGAAAAGTAGGTATGCTATCGCCGGCACCCTGTACAAATTGCTGTTCTAATATACGTAGGGCACTGCATCAGCGGCACAGCTGCCCCCTTAGCCAATGATGCTGCCCCCCACCCCCACTCCCTCTTTGCTTGACTGTCCCTCCAGATACTTAGAAAAAGTGCATCATATGTATATAGCGTGAAAAAGGCCCATTTGCAAGAAGCCAGTGATGATCAATTTTTGTTGTTGTTGTTCCTTGTGAGTAGGAAAGACAACGTTGTTGCAGCTGAGGATGAAGACCTCGAGCACCGCTCTGTCGACCTTGGAGGCATTTTACTACCGTGGCGTTCTTTTTACACTATGGTGGGATCTGGCACGTTCCAAGAATCTCTCGGTAACTGAAGTCTGCACGTCCATGCAACATGGTGTTGTGGAGAACGGTCCAATGGAGAACGGGGAAATTAAAGCTAACCCTGAAATGGAAGGATACACCAATGATGCATTGCAGAAACTTTTTGACGAAGGCTGCCAGACTCTTCTTGTGGAGGAGCGTGCCGAGTTCCAGGCATTGCAATGTAAGCAGAGCCTGATCCAAGAGAGGATCACCACTGTGAGTGCATCTGTGGATAAGCTCTCAAAGTCTGAGCCTGTGATGTCTGATAGTACAAAACGGGACATCTGCAGCTCAAGAAAGACTGCTGGAGACGTTTATTGTGTCGGTGAAACCGAGTTGATCCCTGAGGATCAGAATTTGGAAGAGCAAGAGCAGAACACCAACAAATGTTCAAAGAATCATGAAGGCGGAGGAGGACATGAATTTTCTAACTTAGTATCTGAGGAGTTGGATCCTGAAATGAACGTACCTGTTATGGCTGAAAACACGTCAGATGGAACCGGAGGAGTTGAGTGCACAGAGATCGGTGAAGAGCAGCTTGAGGAATGTTCTGCAGGTGATCGTGTTGCTGTGCACGAGAGCGCAGCTGATGGGTGCGATTTATTGGATGACTTGTCAAAGCTCCGAGAAGAGCTGGCGGACATTCAGCCTCAGCTCGACAGGATGTCTGCCGATTTGAAGGTAAGCTTGCGTGTTAGTTGAGCATTCCAAACTTTTCGACCTGAAAGCGAAGGTCAAACATTCACAAACCAATATATGCTCGATCCGATTATTGAGGATTATTAAGGGCAGTGAATGCTCAATGTCGATGACTATCCCGCAAATTCCCGTGGAGGCTGCCACCATGTCTTTCCTTTGT
The DNA here is from genome assembly GCF_964187855.1 of Myxine glutinosa. Taxonomy (NCBI): domain Eukaryota; kingdom Metazoa; phylum Chordata; class Myxini; order Myxiniformes; family Myxinidae; genus Myxine; species Myxine glutinosa. Next base: position 41,052,223 of record NC_136265.1, on the reverse strand, counting down.
GGATCTCCGATTCGCTGTTTAAAGCCCGTGAAGTTTCGATGCCAAACAGGAAACTTTACAGTTACGTTTCTGTTAAAGCTTTGTGATTCCTTGTTTGATTCTTAAAGCTCTTACATGAGCCTCGATCTTGTATACAAAAAAAAAAACAATCTTTTTCAAATCTTCCAATCGCAGCGATTGCATTTGATGAAATCCTGATACGGCACAGGAGATTGATTTATGCTCAAGTGGAGTATCATGAACCACATCGGAACAATTTTTCGCAGATCGTCTCCATTCGCGATTTCGGCGATCCATTAGTTTCATTCAAAGTAACATAGGCCATGTGGTTCATGATTTGAATTGTTACGATTTGTCAACGGAAGTAGAAAAGTTAAGAAATTTGAACAGTTGCCAAATTTTTGGCGAATTCAGCATGTTCTACACCACCTTATTCAAGATGCTACATTCGTTATTTGTTCCTGTTGTTTGTGTCCTTTATGACATCCTTAAAAACAATAAGTTTCCTATTTGGAATGATTTTCAATTTTGTTTAACTGCCAGGTAGGCTCCTCTGCGCATGTGCAATCAGGACAAATTCAGAGCCAAGGTACTGCTAAACTACAGGTTTGTTTTGCGATTCATGTTCAAAATATATGATGCGGACACTTGGACGTTGACCGCGACCTTTCAGCAAGAAATTGATGCGACACCCTCACACCTTCTTAGAGCGGCCTTCAAGATATACTGGCCGATGCGGATCACTAATGCGGAGTTTTCCCAGCGTGCCAAGCTCAAACCTGTTGCGAGAACAGAGACTGCGACAAGCTGGACATATTATGTGATCTGAAAGGTGTTGTATTCAACCAATCCAACAGGTGTTGACCAAGCGTCCCACACAGCGGTTGCTTCGTGGTCAAGGACGCACCAGGACTTATCTTGATGGGCTCTTGTTGGATTGTGATGCCTCTGATCAGATCTCAGCAATACAGCATCTCAGGACATTGGCCAATAATAGGGTTATCTGACGTCCCTACTGAAATGTTTTAATAATAATAATCTTTATTGGCCCGTGTCCAGGGAAATTCCTCTGTGGTGACACCGCAAGTTCAAACATCATGAATAAAACATAAAACATAAAAAGGAATAAGAAAACAGGGTAAAAAAAATCTGGAAGATGGACAAAGCAGCAAAAAATGGTGAATAATTTGAATTTAGCACTTGAATTGCACATGGTACAAATGACTTTTTGAAAATGTTGTTCTTCGTCTACCTCGCATGAAAACGTCTCCCTGATGGCAGTTTTTCAAAAAGTCCATTCAGGAAGTGACTTTCATCGGTACATACATGCATTTACATGTATTTTGCACTTGTTACCTGTGTCCTGTACTTACCATAATTGTTGTACTTGACGTATTATTATTTATTTATTATCAAAACAACATTAAATTGAAATTAAGTTGTTCCTCGATCATAAACAGACGTTTATATAGACGGAGGGACGGAAGTAAACCAATTGCTTAACCGCACTTTTCGCTTCGTGTGCGTGGCGTAAAAAACAAACAAACAATTGTTTCGGTGACCTTGGCCAAACTATGACATGCGATCTTCATGCTCAACCATTCTTGTGTATCAATGGGACCTTGGTGGTTAACAATCGGATTCGACAAAGTTTTACTTATTTATCCATCTTGTCCACCCCTTAAGATCTCACTTACCCCTCATCGCTACCTGCATCCCTTGTTTGTCTGTCTCTGTTGACTTTCTTCCTCCGCCCTGCTGTTTCCTTCGGTATGTTGTGGCCACCTCTTCCACGAGCCTAGACCATGTATTAAAAAAAGACAATCAACAAACCATGGGCTTGTGTGATAAAACCCCCTGGAGGAATGTGAGACATCTATGATCGAACTTTCCACGCACTTTAGGATATTGTCGCTTTGTACTCAAGTTTGCTTTGCATCAATATAAATATGTATTTGGCGGGTTTCTTCTTTGTCGTCATAAACAGGGACCATTTCCTCCTGTGGCCGAGTCCTGCTTGCTTCTCCTCCATATCTGGCTTTTGATGCCCTCATCGCAAGCTCCGACGCACGTGATCAAGCTCTTGCGACTGGGCGATCGTTTTGCCTCCGAGCCTCCATTTCGCCTCGCCTGGTCCAATCTCCGCTCCTCAAGCTTGCTACACTCCGCCAATGGTGATGTCTTCGCTCCACGGTCTTCCACCGAGTAACCAGACATCATTGCAGCCGTTTGTACGATGATCTCAAATGTGAGGTTTTGATATGTTTTTATTTAATTTAAAAACCCATAATTATGATGCTGCCTCTTCGGGTCGCATTGTAAAGACTTTTCATCTTTTGCGGATACAATTACTTTTGGCATACACAGTAGATGAGGTCTAATATTTTTCGTTAACCTCGACTGCATTTCTCGAATGCCATCTAAAGGAAGTACAACGTTTTCAAACTCGTATTTCTCCTTCATGAACACGATTTATAGGAATAAAGTTTTCCGAAAAAGACACAATTTAGTTTAAATTTGCCTTTTCCTCCCAGGTTAAATTTTTCCCTCGGCTTTGACTTGGTTCCGTGCTCAATTAAAGGTTTGTTTGAGCAAGGACATGTTTTGTTTTAAAAGGGATTTTTATTGACAACATTAATCCAATAATCGGTGGGATTTAATTTTTGTTAAGAGTGACTAGAGTTCAGGGATAAGTTAGGTCTGTAACTTTTCATACAGGGTCATGAAAGTACGGGTCATGAAAAGTCATGGAATTTCACTGACTGTCTTTTCTGGAAAGTGAGAGCTGGTGTGTTTTCTTTTGGCCCACCACATTGTTATGTTACCAGTTACCTAATCTGTTATTCATCTAAAGCAGGATAGTGGTCGACTTTAAATCCTTGATAATTTGGATAATATTGCTGATGTGTTTTTAGGTAGGGTGGTGTGTAAAATATGACTGTGTGGGGTCATGGAAAATCAGTCAAGGGTCATGGAAAAGTCATGGAAAAGTCATGGAATTTCAGATACCCAAAAGGGTACGTATGAATCCTGTTATACAAGATGTGGGCTCATGGAAGAGAGGTAACGGAGGGTAACCGGATTTGTTACAAGGCAACATAGGGGTGGTGGGGCCACAGTTGGACAAAACTAGCAAGGGGAAAAAACCGGAAGAGCAGATTTTATTATTGTTTCGTATGCAGCCCGTGGCTGCTGCTAGTGCGACTGTCGCTGATGCAGTGCCTCCTGATGGTACTCAATTTGCTGACCTCAGAACGATGACAGGCTGAGTCAATCCACCTGGTGTTATTTCAACGGCACGATTGGGGTCTCAAACTCAAGACCTTAACCATTAAACCAACATCAGGCTTTATGAAGAGCAGATGGAGGATGGAAGCAGAAACCGGTAAGAGTGTCGCTTGAGGTGGGGTTAATGGAGGCAGTAAAGATTGGGGGATGACTTGGGATGCTTGCCTGTAGTCCTCGACTGAAGATTTCCAGTAGGCATTTCCACAGATTGGAGAAAAGAGTGTGAAAGCCTGGATTTTGAGAGTTTCACCGAGTGGGGTGCACTGGAAGAACGTCTGCATCTTGAACGAGTTGTGAGGCTATGAGGGCTAAGAGAGCAGAGAAAACTAGACCCAAATAGAAGTGCCACCAATGTATTTGTCATGTGAGAGCAACAGACCCTGTGCTTTGGCATCATTTTGGGAGATGCTAATAATTTTGAGGTATAGATTCCAGGAAAGACGCATGTGATGCTGGCGTCTCAGCCAATAGTGGAGAGCAGTACTCCATTGAGCTTAGACCAATACCTTGTTGGCTGAGTAGATCTGATTTTTCAAGGAATTATTTGGAAAAACACAGGATGCCCAGTCTGTGGCTGATTTTTCAGGCCAGCTTTGCTTTATGGTCAGTGCAGTGAGGTTGAGAGGTGCAAGAGACTGAACCTCTATCTATGGAAATGGAGATGTGGGTTAGTTTGACAAGATGACTGAGTGACACAGCGAAACAGATTTGCCAGGATTGAAAGACATGCTCCATAACAGACTAGCAGCCAATCAATTCCCGATCAGCAAAGAGTGATGCAGCTGCTGTCTGCCTTCCGGTGGGACAGGTGAACAACTAGGTTGAGTCATCTGTGAAAAGGAAGAGACCGTTTTCCAGCATTAGAGAGGTTGTTAACAGATGAACAAGACTAGGCCCAGCACACTACCTTGTGGTACTGCATCCTCATTGGGAGAGGAGAGTTGTCGAAGGATTAATTATCTTGTATTACTAGAAGGAGAGGAGTTTGTCCGTGTCCTTCTGTCCGTCACGCGACGAAGCAGGACGAGGTTTACTGAAGCAGTTCCTGCTGTTGTAGAATAACATAAATGGTACCGTTGCAAAGCTAATAATTAAATTACTTGGAACAAAAATTGTGTTTAATCATAAAGAAGCCTGTTGTCAGCTCTTCTTTCCTGATTGAAGAAGAAGAAGCGGGAATAAGAACTTAATGCAGCAGTTCCAACAATAACATTTGTTATTCTACGACAGTAGGAACCCTTTAGGACACGGAAGGAGCACACAAATGGAAATACAGTAATACTTCTCAAAGCAATAGAAAAAATACAAGTACACGGAAGAAACACGCCAACAACCAGAACTACCATGAGAGCAACAACAACAACCATTGCCACCATGGCAGCAACAACAACAATTACGTATTATAAAAGATCCTTTTTTCGTGTGTTTCATGACATTTTACATCCTCCTTGAGATTCATATAGATATGTGATATGTTTAAGTACAACATGCTGTCTTGATTCAATTGTCTTGTCTTTTATTTATATATATATACACATACTGAATCGAGGCTCGTGAAAGAGCTAACATTTATTTCATAAACAAATCAACCAGACAAACAAAATATATAAAAAGAGGGAGCGGAAGACAAGATGGGGAGAGAAGGGGAAGCACACAAACACAACATTTGAGAGCAGGGAGAAGTGTGGGAGGGAGAGGGCTTGGGGGAAGGAGGCGTGGGAAGGGGGGGGGGAGGGGGGGAGGGGGAGAGGTATAAAACACAAGGAGACCAAGGACTTCCAGGACAGAAGTTGATATTTCAAAAAAGTGGATTTGGGGTGAAATTATCGGGGGTAGAAAAGATCAAGGTTTTGGATGGGGGAAGATAAGAGATGGTGGTGAACAGCTGTTTTAAAGACCTGGAGGGTGGAGTGGGATTGAAGACGGTGAGGGAGTTTGTTCCAGAGGTGGGAGAAAAGAGGAATGAAGGAGTGAAGGTGAGCAGAGAGTCTTGATTTTGGCAGTTTAACCATAAGAGGGTCGCAGACAGATCTTGTGTGACCTGTAGGAATATTTGGGGGACAGAGCCCAGAGAGAGCTGGGGGGGGGGGGGGGGGGAGGGGCAAGGCCAGAGAGGAGTCGGTAGAAGACGGAAAGACCACCAACCTGCCTGCGGTGAGTGAGTGAAATGGCCCTTGGAGTTAGCTTCATCGCGGGAGATTCCAATGATTCTGAACGCTTTGGTTTCAACAGCGTGAAGACGAGCTAGGTGTGAGGCAGGAGCACCAGCCCAGAGGGGAGAGCAGTATTCCATTGAGCTGCGGATGAAAGCCTTGTATGTGGTGAGGAGCTCAGGTGTGCCAAGGAAGGATTTCGCACGACGGAGGATGCCCAGTCGGCGACTGGCTTTGGAGGCCACATTTGAAATGTGGTTTTCCCAGGAAAGATCATGGCAGATAGTGAGACCCAAAAGCTTGAGTGACAGAACTTCTTTGAGAGGATTATTCAGAAAGTGGATGGGAGGGTTGTCCAGTCGGTCTTTTCGGAGAGACATAGTAAGAGAGTGAGATTTGTCAGGATTGAAAGACATGTTCCACTTGTTTGACCAGTCTGTGATTTTGTCCAGGTCTGCAGAGAGTGAGGAGGCTGCAGAGTGCCGATCTGAGGGATGAGGAATGGAGCGACAGAGAGTAGAGTCATCAGCAAAGAGATGGAGAGGATTTTCAAGAGAGTCAGAGAGATCATTGATGAAGACCAGAAAAAGCACAGGGCCCAGAACACTGCCTTGGGGAACTCCAGCCTGAACAGGAAGAGGAGATGAGAGAAACCCATTCAGGGCCACACGTTGACTACGACTCGAGAGGAAGTCCGCCAGCCATGCGTGGAGATTTCCATGGATAGCAAAGGAGGAGAGTTTGGTGAGCAGAGCGGGGTGCCAGACCGTATCGAAGGCACGTGATATGTCAAAGGAGACAGCTCTAATTTCCTGTTTGGCATTGAGGACCTCCATCCATTGTTGAGAAAGCAGAAGCAGCATGTCCAGAGTAGAGTGACCAGGTCTGAAACCAAATTGATGATCAGAGATCAAGCCATTGGAGAAGAGGAAAGATTTCATATGTGAAGCAATGATGGATTCCATGACTTTGCTGATAATTGGGAGAAGGCTGATTGGTCTGTAGTTGCTAGGATCTGTTTTTGCACCTTTTTTGTGCAAAGCGGTGATGTTGGCTGATTTCCAAGCAGATGGCAGATGACCTTGAGCAAAAGAGAGGGTGAAGAGAACAGAGAGAGGGAGTGAAAGAGTGGAAGAACAGGATTTTAGGACCTGTGGGCTGATGCCGTCAGGTCCAGTTGCAGAATCAGAGTCGAGGGTTGACAGAAACTTTTCCACCTTGTCAGGAGGAAAGGACACAGAGTCCAGGAGCAGCTGGGTATGACTGGGTACGGTGGGTACAGAGAGGGATGGGTTTGAGACGCAAGATTTAGAGGCAAACACAGAGTTGAGGCATTCAGCTTTTTCACGTGCGGAGTCAGCTGTGTAGCCGTTTGTGGTAAGGTAGGGGATGGAGGGGGAACAAACACCAGAAAGAGATTTGACCAGACGCCACCAGAATTTGGAAGAGGGAGACAGATAAGAGAGTTCGGTCTTGAGAACGGAGAGATATTGTTTCCTGGCTCTCCTGAGGGTGGACACACACTTGTTTCGGGCTTTGAGAAAGGAAATGAGATTTCCTTCCATTGGATTTGCTTTCCAGGAGATGAAGGCCAGTTATTTCTGGGCAACAGCCTCACCACAAGATTCCGTGTACCATGGACGGGAGGAAAGGTATGACAACTGAAGACGAGATGGGATAAATCTGTGCATGAGAGAGAGCAATTTACTTTGGAAGAATTCCCAGGATGAGTTGATGTCAGAGGCGGTAGAGATTGGAGACCAGTCCAGATGATTGATGGCTGCTTGAAGACCGTTCCAGTTGGTCTGAGTGAAATGCCAGACTCGTCGACGCTGAGGAGGCTCTCTGAGAATGGTCAGAGAGATGTCCACTTTAACAAAGTGGACAAAGTCTTGATTGTTGTTGACAACTTTTTGATTGATTGTTGTTCTTGATTGTTGTTTGTTGTTGTTAACAACTTTAACAAAGTCTTGATACTGACAGGCCGGTGGTCTCTGTCATCTTCCCCCTCAGTTCTGGTCTTGCACCCTCTGCCCTCTCCGCACTTTGTCCCCCAAAGTATCAGCAGGACGCAGGCCAGTGGTAAGGGGTAGCGAGCCCAGATCCACCAGCAACTCCCTACTAGTGAAACTGCCTAAATGCAGATCCACTGCTCACCTCCACTAATTTATTCCTCCTTTTCCCACCTGTGGAACCGACTTCCACACACTTCAAGCCGCGTCTTCCAGATGGCTGTTCTTTACCATGTCAGGTCACCCCCCATCCAAAGCCAGGATATTTTCTCCACCCGTTAAACCATCCCCCACCCCTCCCAGAATTTTGCTTCTGTATCCATCTTGTCCACCCTTTGCGTTCTCCCCCTAACCCTCATCGTCCGTCTCCATCCGCCATGCTGTTGGCGTTCCTCTTTCTCCTGCTGTTGCGTTTTTCTTATGTTGTGTCCTGATCTGTTCTGTGTCATAGCTGTTCCATGAGCCTGGACCGTATGTATGTATGTATGTATATATATATATATGTATGTAATAAAATCCATCAGCGAAGTGACGGGTAAGCACACCTACTAATTTGTCATTTGCAGGACACCAGGAGGCCTTCAGTGCATCATATAAATTGCTAAAGGCACTTTGCTAGATAGTTACTGGACAAAAGAACACTATGTTAAGTTAGAACACTTGATCTTCAGTATTCGAGTCCACTGTGGTTGTGATGAACTATTTGTATGTATTATGGCCTTCAATAAAAGGATCTTCAACACAGGAGGCCTTTCGGCCCATCAAGCCTGCGCAAATCTATGGTGGTTAGTGCATGCTTCATCATGGACAAACAGCACTTCCGGTGGCCAACCCAGAACTTCCGGTTGAGGGTTCCATCGGGTTTTCAGAACTTGCCGAAGAACACGATAAACGCTTTGTTGCTGTTTCTCGTGATTTTGTGTCAGTTGTGTATATGGCAACACTGAAGGTTACACTCATATTTGTGGCACATTAGCAGGTTATTGTATTCGTTTTATTTGGAAGTGTCGGTTTAAGGCCGACTTGTTTGTAGCTCCGAGTCGTATCAGGGGATAGCGGAAATAGCAGGTCGTCATTGTTGTAGGAATGTGAGGAAGTAGCTCATATGAAGATAGTTATGCTAGGTTGAAAGAACGGATAGTTTCCTATCCCGTAGGTGTCAAGAGTGTGAAGAATATGGTGACAAAAGTTGGTTACCTTTGTTTAGCCAGTCTGCAGAGGAGATTGACGATAGTGAGGGGGTAACAAGTGCAGGCAGTTATGAGGATGTAGAGTGCAGGCAGTGGTGAGGGGTAGCGAGCCCGGGTAGGTGAGGGGCAGCAAGCGCAGGCAGTGGTGAGGGGGTAGCGAGCGCAGGCAGTGGTGAGGGGGGAGTGAGCGCAGGCAGTGGTGAGGGGGGAGCGATCGCAAGCAATGGTGAGGGGGGGCAGCGATCGCAGGCAGTGGTGAGGGGGGAGCGATCGCAAGCAATGGTGAGGGGGGGGCAGCGATCGCAGGCAGTGGTGAGGGGGAAGCGATCGCAGGCAGTGGTGAGGGGGGAGCGATCGCAGGCAGTGGTGAGGAGGGGGTAGCGAGCCCAGGCAGTGGTGAGGGGGGAGCAATCGCAGGCAGTGGTGAGGGGGGAGCGAGCGCAGGCAATGGTGAGTGGGGAGCGCGGGCAATGGTGAGCGGGGAGCGCGGGCAATGGTGAGCGGGGAGCGCGGGCAATGGTGAGCGGGGAGCGAGTGCAGGCTGTGGTGAGGGGATAATGAGCGCAGGTAGTGGTGAGGGGCTAATGAGCGCAGGCAGTGGTGAGGGGTAGTGAGCACAGGCAGTGGTGGGGAGGAGGAGGTAGGGAGCGTAGACAGTGGTGGGGAGGAGGAGGTAGCGAGTGCAGGCAGTGGCGAGGAGGAGAATGTAGGGAGCGCAGGCAGTGGTGAGGGGTAGCGAGTGCAAACAGTGGTGGGGAGGAGGAGGTAGGGAGTGCAGACAGTGGTGGGGAGGAAGAGGTAGCGAGCGCAGGCAGTGGTGGGGAAGAGAAGGTAGCGAGCGCAGGCAGTGGTGGGGAGGAGAAGGTAGTGAGCGCAGGCAGTGGTGGGGGGGAGGGGGGGGGAGGAGGTAGCGAGTGTAGGCAGTGGTGGGGAGGAGGAGGTAGTGAGTGCAGGCAGTGGTGGGGAGGAGAAGGTAGCGAGTGCAGACAGTGGAGGGGAGGAGGAGGTAGCGAGTGCAGACAGTGGAGGGGAGGAGGAGGTAGCGAGCGCAGGCAGTGGTGGGGAGGAGGAGGTAGCAAGCGCATACAGTGGAGGGGAGGAGGAGGTAGCGAGCGCAGGCAGTGGCGGGGAGGAGGAGGTAGCGAGCGCATACAGTGGTGGGGAGAAGGAGGTAGCGAGCGCAGGCAGTGGTGGGGAGAAGGAGGTAGCGAGCGCATACAGTGGTGGGGAGAAGGTAGCGAGCGAGGTTAGCTTTCGACCTGCCGTTGTGCATTCTGGGGATGGGTTTTGCATGTTTGTACATTTTGAATAATTCGGATGAAAAGTAGAATAAAACTTTGTGTGAAATGCATGTTTCAATAATATCTATGAATATACATAACAGTGTTATGCCTCTGAACATTTCATTGGTTGTAGTATCGTTATGAATACGAGTACGAGGGTCCTTTTTACGCACGTAACGAAGAAGACGCTCTTCACTTAACCCTCTGGAGTCTCCTATTAAACCATTACATAACCTTTCCCGTCTACTGCCCATTTAGGTCATTAGCATTTTTAATGCCTATTTCACAAACGGTCAATTTTCAGGAGGAAAACTATCAGTTAGACCCCCAAGACCACATGCCATCACGTAGGGTATTAAATGTCCTTGCACTTTACGAAGGTCACCAAGGTCATTCAAAGTCAAGGTCACATGCTCATAAAATGGCTGATTTGACATTTTAATGCTTTTTCAGGCTACTTTCACACATCATTACAAAAATATGGTGGACAGCAAGGATGTTTTTTCACATAAAGGACCTCAGCTGGGACAAAAAATTCAATGTGATAAAGTTTCATAAGTTTCCATGGAGTTGGTGGCACAGTGGCACATTTAGTGAGGGACGAGACCAATTTTCTTTGGGTTATTTCTAAGCTAATGCATTAGAAATAGTGTAATACATCTTTGCCATCACTATTCCGGATGAAGATTGCCAGTTACACCCCAAAGACCATATACCATCATGTAGAGAATGAAATGCCCTTGCAGAATATAGAGGTCATAAAGTTCAAGGTCAAGGTCACAGGGTCATAAATTGGCAGATTTGACATTTTCAGGCACTTACCCATCACAAGCAGGTTGTGAAAGACTGCAAGAGAAATTTGACAAGAAAAACTTTATTTATATTTTTAGAGCAAGGAATCCAACACAGGAATGTTTCAGGTGCCAGCACATTTACAGCTCATTCATGTCATTGGTCCGAAGGTTCACTGTTCAAAAAGGCTCACTTTCCATTTTCCATTTGTGGTCCAATGAACCTACAGACCAGTCCACCTTTTCTTCACATTCGAGGCAATAAACCCGTTTTGAAAACATTTTTCTCAAAAGGATTTCCGGACCAATGAACAGGGTTCTCACTGACCCCTGAAAAGTGTATTTTGAAGCATGAAATTTGGACAGTGACCCTCATTGATGGAACAACTCAGGAGGTACAACCATTTCATCAAAAGAAAAATACATTATTACATTCAGTACCAGTAGTTTTTTTCAAGTATTTCTGAGGGAGAGAATGTAGTTCGTGCAGGCTACAAACAAGACAGCCATTGTCATTCAACAAGGGTTTATCTCAAAAAAATAAGGCAAAAATACCAGAGTCAAATCAGGCTAGATTACAGATCACAACAATTCCATAATTCCACAATTCCAGTTATACAAACTTCGAATGAAAGGCATTGAACTTGAAGTAACTGGTTGAACTCGAGGCATCCAAGGGCAGGAAATGTGAAAACCCTCACCATAGAATTCTGAGACCAGGAACAACACTGATCAAATGTGCCCTCACCTCAACCATGCTATCTATGATTTGGGATGCGTTCTTTACAAATGCCAATGTCACATCTTGTGCACTCTTGTACAGACAGACGGCGCCTATTGCCTGCCCTTTTGCAAATGTCACAGTCCCGTTCTCCTTGGCGAAGTTTGCCTGTTCTTGTGATAACAACGGGCAGACGACGTATGACATGACCATGAACAGTGTACTCCTGGGCATTCGGAGGGTGACGCACAGGCTGCTCTGGATCAACAACATTTGCCCTTGCTGGTTCAGTATTGTTCCGCAATAGGCTCGATCCAACTTTCATCATGAAATCATCCCTTGTTCGAGGTTGGTCACCCTTGATGTGGCAATAAATGATATAAGAGTTGAGCATGGCCCTTTGAAATAAATTGAAAAACACCTTCCCATACCACCTGTAGCAGCGGGCTTCCTTCATATAATTGGAAACCTTTTTTGTCGCCGAGGTCGACACCCCCCATCCCTGAATTGTACACCTGAATCATTTGCGGAATGACAGTAGGCCGATTTGAACGAACAACATCAACATTCTTTGCAACTGCACATGTAGAGAGGCAGAGAATATTCTTTTTGTTTGAAGCTTTTCCTCGAAATGCACAAAGTAGCAAAGCCCCACTCCCACGGTATGCACTCTGTCCTACAGGAAGGCGTACAAGTAATGGACGTGATATGTTGCGTCGATTAGAACGAAGAGTCCCGGTCAGATGAGTACCTAGTTCAAAAAGGAATTTTGCAAAGGGTACTGACGTGTTCCAATTGTCTGTCACCAAACTGCCCAGCAAGGAGGTTTCATGGTTATTAGGATTGCCTTCCATCAGACACAACACCAACTTGTCAATCCTAGACAACCTGTCTCTCATACGATCAGCAATGTCAACACCAGGTGGCAGATCATTGAACTTCTCCTGTGGTTTGGCAACCCTTATGTGAAAAGAATATCCACTAAAAGCCTCAGAGAGCACATAGAATTTCACCCCCATCTATGGTGGTGTTTGTTGGGAAGGTACTGCCTTATTCCGCCGGGCAGTCTGTTCTTCATACCCACAAGGCTTTCGTCAATGGAGATATCTTGCGCAAGCACGTAACAGTAATCAAACTTATAGTTCAAGTAGTCGATGATTGTCTGAACGCAGTACAAAGGGTTGTAATCAGGGCTGTTACCTTGAGGCATTTGACTTATCTGCAAAGTGAAGGTACTGCATTAGAAACTTGAAGTGGTCACAACTAATTTCTTGCCAAAAACCTGGTGCTTGGATTAAGAAGGTCATTTCACCTGGATCACTGTCCCTCTGCCGCTGTTTCTTCGTAACTTCCCAATACGAGTTATAGTTGGCTTTTTGTCAAAAATGCATCCCAATCATGATGCCAAGAATCAACTTTATGCGGCCAACTGTGTAACGGCCTGTGGCCTGGAACCACTTGACCTTTTTCTCATAGTATGTGGATTTTTTAGTCTCATCCTGCTGAACTGTGTCCAAGTACTTTTCGTGCCTCTGTTCGAAATACCGATTTGATTCTACGACGATTTTTGTATACAGCTCCTCGGTGAAAAACAAAGCAAAAAAATCCTCCTCACTCATGTCCGCACGGGGAAGGTGGCATGGCCCAGATTGCTCATGGAATGGCAATTCTTGCGCTGAAAGAGAAAACAGTATTGAAAGAGCAGTGATCCACCACATGGGGTTTTTTTTTTGTTTTTTTTTTGTATACAAGATCGAGGCTCGTGAAAGAGCTAACTAACATTAATCACACAAAAAGTCAAACCGGGACACGTGAGCAGGCCGAGGGCTTCGTCCTGCGCCTCTCGGTCCGATGACCGATGTCCGAGATGTGGTCTCACCTTGAATGGCACACCTGGCTCTGTTCAGGAAGGCATCACCGCCACAATTCACGACATAAAATACATAAAACACAAAATAAGGGGAGCGGTAGACAAGATGGGGAGAGAGGGGGAAGGACACAAACACAACATTTGAGAGCAGGGACATCGAGAGAACTGAGGGAGGGAGAGGGCTTGGGGGGAGGTGGGGGAGGTATAAAACATGTGGACACTGCAAGGACTTCCAGGAAAGAAGTTGGAATTTGGAAAAAGTGTATTTAGGGTGAATTAGCGGGGGTAGAAAAGATCAAGGTTTTGGATGGGGGAAGATAAGAGATGGTGGTGAACAGCTGTTTTAAAGACCTGGAGGGAGGAGTGCGATTAAATGGAGTGGGGGAGTTTGTTCCAGAGGCGGGAGAAAAGAGGAATGAAGGAGTGAAGGTGAGCAGAGTCTTGATTTTGGCAGTTTAACCATCAGAGGGTTGCAGGCAGATCTTGTGCGACCTGTAGGAGTATTTGGGGGACAGAGCCCAGAGAGAGCTGGGGGAGCAAGGCCGGAGAGGAGTCGGTAGAAGACAGAAAGACCACCAACCTGCCTGCGGTGAGTGAGTGAAGTGAAGTGAGTGGTTTTAGAAAAAAAGTGTGATGGGGCGAGGTAAAGTTGCCACCGGTTCAACAGGCTGTCATCGAACACGTGACAGCTGCTAATAATTCAACAGCAGTAGCCCTTTCTCTCAGCCTGACGTAAGATAATCACAACCAATATTAACAGGGCTAATGGTAAAATATACCGAGTGTTCGCACCCTCGTGATATCCTTGGGCCAACAACACTCGTGATGCAGAATTTTCATTCAGACACAAATACGAGGTGTGTTTTACATTTATCACACACCCCTGTGTTTTTACTAAAGATGAAACACCGAAAAAATATACGTAGACTTTGTTTCGTGTCAAAGGTCAAGTGGAATGGAAGAAAATACTACACGGCAGATTTCACTCCATATTACATCATAGTGAAGGAGCTGGGGCTCCCACGTCGATCGGAAGAATGGACGCGACAAAAAGCTGGAATTCATCCGAGTTGCTTTAATCAAACCAAACACTCAGGCACTCTGAAAAGCCCGTTTATCGGGCAGCAATATATATACATATTATCCCGGAGCGTTTGCCCAGGAAAGGCGAGAGGGGGCGTGGCCCAGCGTCCTGGCTGCGGCCTGGCAAGTTGAGGGCGAGCCTGCCCGGGCATGCCCGGGCATGCCCGGGCGTCCCGACCGAGGCCTGGCAAGTTGAGCGCGGGCCTGCCCGGGCGTCCTGGACGAGCCCGGCATGGTGATCGCTCCGCGTCCTTGATAGGTGCAAGGCGATTGTGAAAACCCAGCGGCAGCCGCTACACACGTCCCCCCAGAATCGACTTGCACCGGCAGGGTCAATTTGAGGGGGGTCCTGATGACCCGGCCGAAGCGACCCCTGGCGGGTCGTGGGAGGGGGTCCGGTGAGGTGGTGGGCGGTCGAGTGGGGGGCACCGTGGACGGGGGGCGGCCTCGCCGCGGCGGAAGGGCCACCCGTGGTGGGTGGTCGACGTCCACGTGCGCCGGCTTGAGGCGGTCCACCGCAATCCGGTCCGACCTGCCGCCGATGTCGATGACGAACGACTTGTCGTCCCGTCGCAGCACCCGGAAGGGCCCGTCGTACGGCGGCTGGAGTGGCCTCCGATGTGCGTCGTGACGCACAAAAACATACTCCGCTGTGCGAAGTGCTGGGGGGACGTAGGACTGGGGGTCACCGTGGTGGGATGTTGGCACGGGGGCAAACCGTCGGGCGGCCTCCTGGAGGTCCGAGCGCTGGTGAGCTGCGGACCAGGGACTGGTAGCGTCGGGCACGAATTCGCCCGGGACGCGTAGCGCCTGGCCATAGACAAGCTCGGCGGTGGATGCCTGGAGGTCCTCCTTGGGGGCCGTGCGGAGGCCCAAAAGGACCCAAGGCAGCCGGTCGGCCCAACCGCCGTCTTGAAGGCCGGCCATGAGCGCGGCCTTCATGGAGCGGTGGAATCGCTCGCACAACCCGTTTGCTTGGGGGTGGTAGGCCGTAGTACGGTGGAGCTTGACCCCCAGGTTGCGGGCGACCGCGCCCCACAGCTCGGAGGTGAACTGTGGTCCGCGGTCTGACGAGATGTCCGCCGGTTTGCCGAAGCGGGCGACCCAGGTGGTGATGAAAGCCTGCGCCACGTCGGCGGTGGTGGTGGAGACGAGGGGAACGGCCTCCGGCCACCTGGTGGTCCTGTCCA
The DNA here is from genome assembly GCF_964187855.1 of Myxine glutinosa. Taxonomy (NCBI): domain Eukaryota; kingdom Metazoa; phylum Chordata; class Myxini; order Myxiniformes; family Myxinidae; genus Myxine; species Myxine glutinosa. The sequence goes on along the minus strand of NC_136265.1, from coordinate 41,036,642 downwards.
CCATGGTGAGCAGGTGTGTGAACCCCCGTGACAGGGGGAGGGGGCCCACCAGATCCACGTTGACGTGGTCGAAACGTCGTTCGGGCACGGTGAAAGGTGCCAGCGGGGCCTGGGTGTGTCGGTGGACCTTGGCCCGTTGGCAGGCCGTGCAGGTGCTGGTCCAATCGCGGACGTCCCGCCGAAGGCCGTGCCAGATGAATCGCGCCGACACCAGCTTCTGGGAAGCTTTCCGGCCCGGGTGGGAAAGGCCGTGGAGGGAGGCGAAGATGCGGCGTTGCCAGGTGACGGGCACGATGGGGCGAGGCTGGCCTTGGGAGACGTCGCAGAGCAGGACAGTGTCCGCGCAGGGGATGTCGGCCAGGCGGAGGCCCGTGTCCGCCGCCCGGAGGGCTTGCACCGTGGTGTCGGTGGTTTGGTCCGCCGCCATAAGCGCAAAGTCCACGCCCAGGTGGACCACGTTCGCGCTGGCCCGGGAAAGACAGTCGGCCACGGTGTTGTTTTTGCCGGCGACGTGCCGGATGTCCGTGGTAAACTCCGACACGGCGGAGAGGTGGCGCTGTTGGCGGGCCGACCACGGCTCCGTGACCTTGGCCATGGCGTAAACCAACGGCTTGTGGTCGACGAACGCCGTGAAAGGTCGGCCCTCCAGGAGGTGGCGGAAATGGCGGACGGCCAGGTGTAGACCGAGGAGCTCCCGGTCAAACGTGCTGTATTTGAGCTCGTTCGGCCGGAGCTGCCGGCTGAAAAAAGCGAGTGGCTGCCAAACCCCGTTCACCCATTGCTCATGTACGGCACCCACCGCGTAGTCGGAGGCATCCGTGGTGAGGGCGATGGGAGCGTTGAGCACCGGGTGAGCGAGCAGTGTTGCGTCGGCGAGGGCCCGCTTTGAGCGTTGGAAGGCCGCATCCATTGCTGCGGACCAGGCGATGTCGTGCTTGGCCGGCTTGCCCCGGAAGGCTTCGTAGAGGGGCCGCATGAGTTGAGCAGCGCGGGGCACGAAGCGGTGATAAAAATTCACCATTCCCAGGAATTCCTGCAGGGCCTTTATGGTGCGGGGACGCGGGAACGTGGTGATGGCCTCGACCTTGGTTGGCAGCGGCACGGCCCCGTTCTTGGTGATGTGGTGGCCCAAAAAATCAACGGCCGTTGTGCCGAAGTGGCATTTGGCCGGGTTGACGATGAGGCCATGCTCGCTGAGGCGCCCGAACAGTGTTCGGAGGTGGAGGAGGTGCTCGGCTCGGGACGTGCTGGCGACGAGGATGTCGTCCAGGTAAACGAAAAGGAACGGCAGGTCACGCAGCACGCCGTCCATCAAGCGCTGGAACGCCTGAGCCGCGTTCTTGAGACCAAACGGCATTCGCAAGAATTCGAATAAGCCGAACGGCGTGATGACTGCCGTTTTAGGGACGTCGGCCGCCCTGACAGGTACCTGGTGATATCCCCGTATGAGATCAATTTTCGAAAAAATGACCCGTCCCGCCAGACGGGCGGAGAAGTCTTGGATATGCGGGATCGGGTACCTGTCGGGGGTGGTAGCGTCATTGAGACGGCGGTAGTCGCCACACGGGTGCCATCCGCCCCCCGGCTTTGGCACGATGTGCAGTGGCGAGGCCCACGCGCTATCGGAGCGCCGCACGATGCCGAGGTGCTCCAACGCGTCGAATTCGGCCTTCGCCACGGCGAGCTTGGCTGGGTCGAGGCGGCGGGCCCTGGCGTAGACCGGCGGGCCCGTGGTTGGTATGTGGTGCTCGATCCCATGCCGTACTGCGACGGCCGAAAACGTCGGCCGCGTGAGGGCCGGGAACTCCGTGAGCAGGCGAGCAAACTCGTTCGCCGCCGGGACGGTGCATGCCAGCTCGGTCGGCGTGGAGCTGCTCAATGTGCATGCCAGGGAGCTGAAGGTTTCGGCGTTGATTAAACGACGCCGTTGGACGTCCACCAGCAGTCCGTGTGCGCAGAGGAAGTCGGCGCCTAGCAGAGCCATGGGCACGTTTGCGGTTACAAACGTCCAAGCAAAGCGTTGGCCGCCGAAGCAGAGGGTGACGTTGCGCGGGCCGAAGGTGCGGATGGTCGATCCGTTGGCCGCAACCAAGGAGGGGCCGCAAACCGCGGATTGCCTGTCCTGGTCAGAGGCGGGTATGACGCTCAGTTGGGCGCCAGTGTCGCACAGGAAGCGCCGTCCGGACGCTTTATCCGTGATGAACAGTAAGTTGCCCGTGTGGCCGGCGCTCATGGCTGGTAATGAACGCCGGCCCGGCCGTTTCCCGGCCTGCCGAAGGTGCACGGGGGTCGGCATGTCCGGGCCTTCTGTCCGAACCTGGCATGATAGTAACACCACGGTTGGTCAGGTGGAGGCCCCGGTCGTCGTGCTGGAGGTGGTCGGCTCGGTGTAGCGGCCGCCAATTGCGTCGGCAGTTCGGTCGTCGACCGTGCCGGGTGCTCGGGCGCCATGGGTGTTGCGTCGGACGGTGGTGGGTCCCATGTCGCCGCTGCGATGCGCTGTCCTGCGGCGGAGATCTTGTCGGCTTCTCTGGCAAGGGCCCGGGGATCTGTGATCGTCGTGCTTGCCAGGGCGAGGCGTACCGGGTTAGGCAGCTGACGGAGGAACAGCTCCCGGAACAGGAATGCCGGAGAGTGCTCGCCGAGCAGTGAAAGCATGTAGTCCATTCGCTCGGAAGGGCGCGTGTCGCCGAGCTCAGGCAGGTCGAGCAGGCGCCGTGCGTGTTCCGCCGATGGGAGGGCGAAAGCATCGAGGAGAAGCTTCTTAATCGCGCCGTATTTGTCAGCGGCTGGCGGGCTCTCGAGGAGGCTCAGGGCGCGGGCCGCGGTGGCCGAACCGAGCGCAGCTACCACATGGTGGAAGCGGGTGTCGTCGGCCGTGATGCCTCGCAGGGCGAACAGGGACTCCGCCTGTGCGAACCAAACCGCCGCGTGAGCCTCCCAGAAGGTAGGCAGTTTAAGGGCGACTGCCGTGTCCATGTCGGTAGGTCACCAATGAAGGAGCTGGGGCTCCCACGTCGATCGGAAGAATGGACGCGACAAAAAGCTGGAATTCATCCGAGTTGCTTTAATCAAACCAAACACTCAGGCATTCTGAAAACTCCGTTTATCGGGCAGCAATATATATACCTATTATCCCGGAGCGTTTGCCCAGGCCCGGCGAGAGGGGGCGTGGCCCAGCGTCCCGACCGAGGCCTGGCAAGTTGAGCGCGGGCCTGCCCGGGCGTCCTGGACGAGCCCGGCATGGTGATCGCTCCGCGTCCTTGATAGGTGCAAGGCGATTGTGAAAACCCAGCGGCAGCCGCTACAATAGACTCAATGGGTGTGGGATAAATTTCTGACCTGTCTGATCTTGGCCAGAAATGGAGGCTGCCTTGGAAAACCTTCGCAGTCAATTAGATATTCGCATAAATCACATGTCATAAGACAATAACGATGCCATTTATACCATGAATGGTCAACCGATGCATGATGGCCAGATGGGGACCGCAGCAAAAGGCGGTTAGAGTTGGTAGTTGCGGGCCAAAATATTTAGTCTAGAATTGAGGAATGTAGCACCAGCCAAAATCTATGACAGGCCTACCCCAGCAAGTTTGGACAGGGCCAAAAATATGCAGTGCAGAAGCACACAGGTCACAGCTGTTAGTACATACACTATGATGCAGGTATACACATGACATAGGCATAGCTAGCCTACACAATACCATGACTACTGTCCATGGTTACTTGCATTTGCAATGCCATTGTTATTGTACAGACTACACTTCAATTCAGTGATGGTTTGGCCGGTAAATACAGCTGTATCAGTAAACCATGGGCATGATGAGCATGGCCTAACACCTCAAAATGACAAAGTCAAAGGCATGAAGGATACGCAACTATACCGTACCTTGATCTGGCTCTGAGAAAGCTGTAGTCATAGACAAAACGGGTTCAGGAAGGATCCGGGATCAAAACGAGATCCATAGACAAAACGGGATCAGGAAGGCATCGCCGTCACCATGCATGCCATGTCCATGGCCATGTTGATGGTCATCCTCATCTTCGTCACCCCCCTCAGAATCAATAAAATTGTCATCACTTGACAGGTATAGTTGTTCATTATCATGTCTACTTCCATCGGAATCATTCTGTTCATCCTGTTCATTGCCATCCGCTGTATCAGCCACAAAATCAGTAAAATGAAATGCAATTCGGCGCTCCCTTTGCGGACGAGCCGCCATTTATCACCGCGCAGTATCCCAAACAACTGCCGTTATGATCGGCCTCATTGGCCATCTTTTGGATAAATCAGAGCATTCAACCAATCACAAACGAGATTAGAGACAGATTTGAGCCTGTTGAGAAAATGGTGTTTGAGTAGCTCTGGCAAGATGATGATGCATAGGCTGAATGGCCTCATGCGTCAAATTTCCTTGTTACCCTCGCCATAACAGAGGGTATTGCATTTGGGTCCGTTTGTCAGCACATAATGTGCTAACGTGGTTGCCATTATTTACACGTTATCTTGTTTTCATCGGGTAACATTCGAACTGTCAAACTCTCCTCAGAAGAGGCGCTTTAACCAACACATCACAGTTCTACTTGAGCGGTGTAATAGTATTACGTTTGTTAGCACACAATGTGTTCACGTTGGCATCACAACCATTATATCCTATTAACCATTAATTAATCGCTATATTGTTTTCAAAGAGAAAGCTTCGAACTGACAACTCACCTCAGAAGGGATGCTCTCACAGATAAATCAAAATTCTAATTGAGCGGTGTATTTGTAATTGTTTTAAGTTTGTCGGTAATTTTTCGTTATAATTGGCGCAATTATTAAATATGTAAAGTTATATTCCATTATTGTAACGTATTATTCTGACTTGTATTTGCATTGTTGTTGTGGTTTATCGGACGCGCTTATTCGTCAGACACGAGTGAATCATCACCGCGTCAATAAACGCGCTTTCCGCTTCCGGCACGATGGAGTCTGCTTGAGTTCGTTACATGGTGTCAGAAGTTCGTTGATATTCACGCCATAAGCCGCCATTCGTCTCCATAAATATGGCATCTCCGAACTTTGATCATCCCTCGATCGACTGGGAGAGTCTGGATCTCTACCAGGAGTTTTGCCGGTTCAGAAATCACGTCAGTTTTGTCTTGTCAGGGCCGCTCGCAGACATTACGAAGCCTCGTCAAGCAGGATGGCTCGGAACGTGGATCGGCGAACAAGGTCGTCAAATCTACCAAACTCTATCTTGGGAGGAAGGAGAGAAAGACGACCCGCAGGAAGTGCTGAACAAATTCCAGAACTATGTGCAGCCCAGAAAGAACAAAAGAGTTGCCAGACACCGACTGAAACAAAGGCGCCAGCGGAGTGGTGAGTCTTTTGATTATTTCATAAAAGATCTGAGGATAATTCTCATGGATTGCGATTACCAAGACCCAGACGACATAATCGTCGATTGCATCATTGATGGCAGCCATGATAAGAGGGTCCAAGAGAAATTACTCGATAGGGGTGAGGAGCTCTCACTAGCTAAAGCTATAGAAATTGGCCAACAGCTAGAGCTCTCGCAGAAACATATGAGAATAGTCCGAGATGAAGATGCTCTCATCTCAGCCCTCAGATCTGAAAACGAACGAACTCAGCACCAGACTCAACGTTGTAAGAGCAAGCCTGATAGGCATACACAAGCCACCGAGCTGTTCAAAGCTGAGAATCGGTTTCGGAATGACGGTCCCTGCAGCAAATGTGGCCAGTCAGTGCACAGGCAAGCCAAGTGTCCAGCAATTAATTCTAGCTGCTCCTACTGCAAGAAGCCTGGTCACTGGTTTGCGGCGTGTCGGAAGAGACTGCGCGACCTAAAGTCCCTTGATGAGGAGACCAGTCTAGATCATGTAGATCTTCCTCAAGAACTCGTCAAGGAATCTGAAATTTTAAGGATCTCCGCTCTACAACCAAGCATCAATACGGCTACTCATGACAAGTGGGCACAGACCGTCACGTTGCTGGGTCAGCCGACTCGGTTCCGGATTGACACGGGTGCAAGGTGCAACACACTAACACTCAACGACTACCAGTTAGTCCAGCACCTCGCAGGCGATCTACAATCGTCGCATAAAGTTCTTAAAACATACTCGAACCATACTATCCATCCTGTCGGTACCGTGACACTCCCTCTCTCTCACAAAAACAAGACCGTTAGAGCCAGTTTTGAGGTCATTGACCTCGATCAGGAGAATGTAATGTCAGGCGCTACCTCGGAAGCCCTAGGCCTCATTGTCAAGCTCGATAAGTTGTCTCTTGTTCAGCCTCTAGTCAATGTGTCTCAGGAAGCAGTAATCTCTGAGTTTCCAGAAGTTGCCAAGACAACTGGAACTCTTCCCGGGACTTATCGGATCAAGCTTGTAGAAGGGTCACAGGGAGTAGTTCACGCTCCTCGCAGACAGCCTGCAGCATTGAGAGAGCAAATAGTTGACAAGCTACAAGAGATGGTCACCGAAGGTCACATCGCGAAGGTAGAACGACCGACTGAGTGGGTGAGTTCCATGGTAGTAGCTCTTCGCAACGGCAAAGTCCGCATCTGTATAGACCCCAAAGACTTAAACAAGTGCACAAAACGTGAGCACTACCCAATGAGAACTGTTCAGGAAGTTTTAGCTCAAATCCCTGGAGCCAAAGTATTTTCTGTGCTTGACGCCCGCAGTGGGTTCATGCAAATTCGCCTTGACGAGCCTTCTTCATTCTTGACCACGTTCAATACACCTGTAGGGAGATACCGCTGGCTGCGTCTCCCTTATGGATTGAGGTGCTCGCCGGAGATATTCCAGCGAATCATGGACCAGATGCTAGAAGGGATAGAATGGGCAACAGCGGTAATGGATGACATTTTAGTTGCTGGTCGTGACATCACCCACCACGACTGTGTACTGAAGCGAGTTATGCAACGAGCTACAAGTTATAACCTGCAACTAAACTTCCGAAAATGCCTCATCCGGCAAACCTCAGTCCCTTATGTAGGCCACCTGCTTACTGCAGAAGGAGTGCTACCAGATCCATTCAAGACGAAGGCAGTTGAGAAAATGCCACGTCCAACAGACAAACAAGGCGTCAAGCGTTTCCTTGGATTCGTTCAGTATTTAGGGAAGTTTATTCCCAACCTAAGTGACACAAGCAAGCCTCTCCGTGATCTCTGCAAGGCGGACGTGGAGTTCTCCTGGCAGTCAGCTCAGGAGCTGTCCTTCAAGAAGCTGAAGCAAGCATGTATTTCGGCCCCGGTCCTTCAGTACTACGATGTAAGTCAGCCAGTTGAAATACAAGCCGATGCCAGCCAAAACGCTGTAGGAGCCTGTTTGCTCCAGAATGGCAACCCTATAGCGTTCACATCACGCAGTATGACCGATACTGAGTGTCGCTACGCTATGATTGAGAAGGAAATGCTCTCAATCGTCCATGCAACAGAAGCATTTCACTACTATATCTTTGGAAAATCAGTAGTGGTATATAATGACCATAAACCCCTTGAGGAAATCTTCAAGAAGCCTCTCCTATCTTCTCCCATGCGTTTACAGCGTATGTTGCTCAAGCTTCAACGGTATGACTTGGAGGTTAACTACTGCCGTGGTTCTGAGATGGTGCTCCCCGACACATTGTCCCGTGCACCTCTACCGGACACCGACTCAGAAGCTGGGAAAGACCTTGAGCCTGTGAACATGTTCCAGTTCCTTGCGATCACGAGTGGGAAATACCTCGAAATCCAGGAAGCTACTCTGAGTCAAATGAGCCTTCTCTGCGGTGTCATTGCAAGTGGATGGCCTGACTCCCGAAAGGAAGTCCCAGCACAGGTCCGTCCGTACTTTGACTCCAGAACGCAATTGGCAGTCTCAGACAGTGTTGTCTACAAAGGCATGCGCCTTGTCATCCCGCCAAGCCTCAGACCCAGAATGCTGAGCTTGATTCATGAATCGCACCTCGGAGTGAACAAGTGTAAGCAGCGTGCTCGCGAGGTCATGTATTGGCCCTCAATGAACTCTGACATCGAAGAAACTGTACGGAATTGTTGCAAGTGTGCAGAGTATCAAAGCGCTCAGCAACGGGAGCCTCTCTTGCCGACTTACACGCCTGATCTTCCATTCATCGAAGTTGGAAGCGACGTTTTTGACTTCGAATCAAAGCAGTATTTGCTCACGGTCGATTATTACTCCAAGTTTGTGGAGGTGGATTGCCTCAAGGACATTACAGCTTGCTCTGTAATCGAAGCTCTCAAGCAGCAGTTTTGTCGACATGGTATTCCAGAGAAGCTGCGAAGCGATTCCGGAAGTCAGTACACGTCAGAGGAATTTTCTCAGTTTTGCAAAGAATATGGCATAACTCACGACATTGTGTCCCCCAAGCACCAACGTGCCAATGGAGAGGCAGAAAGAGCGATCCAGACAGTGAAAAGGCTCTGGAAGAAGTCAGCAGATAAGTACTTAGCCCTGCTAGACTACCGCACCACTCCACTTGAAGGAATAAACTTGTCCCCGGCTCAGCTCCTAATGGGAAGACGCCCCAGAAACACACTGCCTTGCAACCGCACTCTTCTCATGCCTGCGCGGTATGACCATCACCTTGTGAGATCACGCCTTGACACACAGAAGGAGAAACAAAAATACTATCATGACAAGCCATCTATGTCAGATTTGCCACCGCTCCAGCCGGGCGACAGTGTTAGGATGTTGCCAAACCCGGAGGCCAGGCATTGGATTCCGGCTGTAGTTGAGGCGCGCCACAACAGCCCCCGGTCATATTTGCTGAGGACCCCAAACAATGTGTACCGGTGTAACAGGCTCCATCTCCGCAGAGTGCCTCATTCAGCCCATGTTGGCCCGGTGGGAAGTCAGCCACTCTCTCGCTTTTACTCTTCCCAGGACATGAGGGACTTCCCTGATCCCACCACTCAACAGGACACCCCAGTGGGGAACTGCTGCAAGTCCCCAAGTCCAAGTGAGCAAGCATCTGAATCCCAAAGTCTCCCAACAGTGTCATCGCCTCGAGCCACTGCATCTCCCAGAAATACCAAGTTCATCACAAGGAGCGGCAGAGCGGTTAACCCTCCCAGACGTCTGGATCTTTAAATTTAAATCAATTGATTCACGTGATCTGAATGTGATGCTGTTTGTTAATTAATTCATTGTAAGTTTTACTTTATAGAGTTATTTGCTTTGCTGGTTTCCTTTAAAGTGGCTTCCTTGAAAGAAAGGAGGATGTAACGTATTATTCTGACTTGTATTTGCATTGTTGTTGTGGTTTATCGGACGCGCTTATTCGTCAGACACGAGTGAATCATCACCGCGTCAATAAACGCGCTTTCCGCTTCCGGCACGATGGAGTCTGCTTGAGTTCGTTACAGATGCATAGGCTGAATGGCCTCATGCGTCAAATTTCCTTGTTACCCTCGCCATAACAGAGGGTATTGCATTTGGGTCCGTTTGTCAGCACATAATGTGCTAACGTGGTTGCCATTATTTACACGTTATCTTGTTTTCATCGGGTAACATTCGAACTGTCAAACTCTCCTCAGAAGAGGCGCTTTAACCAACACATCACAGTTCTACTTGAGCGGTGTATTGGTGATAGTATTACGTTTGTTAGCACACAATGTGTTCACGTTGGCACCACAACCATCATATCCTATTAGCCATTAATTAATCGCTATATTGTTTTCAAAGAGAAAGCTTCGAACTGACAACTCACCTCAGAAGGGATGCTCTCACAGATAAATCAAAATTCTAATTGAGCGGTGTATTTGTATTAGTTTTAAGTTTGTCGGTAATTTTTCGTTATAATTGGCGCAATTATTAAATATGTAAAGTTATATTCCATTATATTGTACGCTATTTCTGAAAACGTAGAGGAGATTTAAAAAAAACAATAACCAATTTGGTTCGGCGCACTTCCTGTGTTCGGACTCGTCTTGCCATTAAAAAGGTGCGTCGTGACGTTTTGAAGCCTTTGTGTTTGTAAAACAGATGTTTTATTAGATTATCGTATAATTATGGCAAGAATGCTCGTTTAGCGTTGGCTTCTTCTTCTTCTGTTGCCCTAGGTCTGAAATTAAATCCCACGGAAGACCCCATTATTTTTCTTAACGACTGCAGTGCAGATTCTTCTTTACTATCACTTAGAGTTACATCTTGAACTGATCGATAATTTTGATTTGCACGAGAGAAATACACTGTATGTACGAATATTAATGGTATTGGTCTTTGTTGTGATTGTTATTTTGTTGTTCAGGGTCATGGTTGCCATTGTACAGGGAGGTCCATAGGTCTTGTTACCCCATCGCACCCGATAATGTACAGTACAGGATGGGCCATGGGGTAAAGTCTCCGGACTCATGTAAAAGTACATTGGGGGTAACAAAACTTATGAACCAGCCTTTAGGAAGTACCAGCAAGCGCCAAGATCTGTACGAAAAAATTCTGAAATAACAATTAAATGTAAATTTATAAAGTAAAATTGAATTGTTGTTTCCATGGTGGAAGCGTACGCGCCTGTGCTTTGTGCCGCCTTTCCTTTTTTAAATTGGAGAGTTCAGAGAACATCGCTACCTCCTCGTCCTCCCCACCACTGCCTGCACTCGCAACCGCCTCCTCCCCACCACCGCCTGCACTCGCAACCGCCTCCTCCCCACCACCGCCTGCACTCGCAACCGCCTCCTCCTCCTCCCCACCACCGCCTGCACTCGCAACCGCCTCCTCCCCGTCACTGCCTGCACTCGCAACCGCCTCCTCCCCGTCACTGCCTGCACTCGCCACCTCCTTCCCGTCACTGCCTGCACTTGCCACCTCCTCCCCACCACTGCCTGCACTCGCCACCTCCTCCTCCCCGTCACTGCCTGCGCTCGCCACCTTCTCCTCTCCGTCACTGCCTGCACGTGCCACCTCCTCCCCACCACTGCCTGCACTGGCCACCTCCTCCCCGTCACTGCCTGCACTCGCCACCTCCTCCTCCCCGTCACTGCCTGCACTCGCCACCTCCTCCGCCCCGTCACTGCCTCCGCGCACCACCTCCTCCTCCCCACCACTGCCTGCACTCGCCACCACCTCCTCCCCACCACTGTCTGCACTCGCTACCTCCTCCTCCCCACCACTGCCTGCGCTCGCTAACCTCCTCCTCCCCACCACTGCCTGCGCTCGCTACCTCCTCCCCGTCACTGCCTGCGCTCGCCACCTCCTCCCCGTCACTGCCTGCGCTCGCCACCTCCTCCCCGTCACTGCCTATGATCGCCACCTCCTCCTCCCCGTCACTGCCTGCGCTCGCCACCTCCTCCTCCCCACCACTGCCTGCACTCGCCACCTCCTCCTCCCCACCACTGCCTGCGCTCGCTACCTCCTCCTCCCCACCACTGCCTGTGCTCGCTACCTCCTCCCCGTCACTGCCTGCGCTCGCCACCTCCTCCTCCCCGTCACTGCCTGCACGTGCCACCTCCTCCCCACCACTGTCTTCACTCGCTACCTCCTCCTCCCCATCACTGCCTGTGCTCGCCACCTCCTCCTCCCCGTCACTGCCTCCGCGCACCACCTCCTCCTCCCCACCACTGTCTGCGCTCGCTACCTCCTCCTCCCCACCACTGCCTGCACTCGCTACCTCCTCCTCCGCACCACTGCCTGCACTCGCCCCCTCCTCCTCCCCACCACTGCCTGCACTCGCCACCTCCTCCTCCCCGTCACTGCCTATGCTCGCCACCTCCTCCTCCCCGTCACTGCCTGCGCTCGCCACCTCCTCCTCCCCACCACTGCCTGCACTCGCTACCTTCTCCTCCCCACCACTGCCTGCGCTCGTGACCTCCTTCTCCCCACCACTGCCTGCACTCGCTACCTCCTCCTCCCCACCACTGCCTGCGCTCGCGACCTCCTCCTCCCCACCACTGCCTGCGCTCGCTACCTCCTCCTCCCCGTCACTGCCTGCACGTGCCACCCCCTCCTCCCCACCACTGTCTGTGCTCGCGACCTCCTCCTCCCCACCACTGCCTGCACTCGCTACCTCCTCCTCCCCACCACTGCCTGCGCTCGCGACCTCCTCCTCCCCACCACTGCCTGCGCTCGCTACCTCCTCCTCCCCGTCACTGCCTGCACATGCCACCCCCTCCTCCCCACCACTGTCTGCGCTCGCTACCTCCTCCTCCCCACCACTGCCTGCGCTCGCTACCTCCTCCTCCCCACCACTGCCTGCGCTCGCTACCTCCTCCTCCCCACCACTGCCTGCGCTCGCTACCTCCTCCCCGTCACTGCCTGCGCTCGCCACCTCCTCCCCGTCACTGCCTGCGCTCGCCACCTCCTCCCCGTCACTGCCTATGATCGCCACCTCCTCCTCCCCGTCACTGCCTGCGCTCGCCACCTCCTCCTCCCCACCACTGCCTGCACTCGCCACCTCCTCCTCTCCACCACTGCCTGCGCTCGCTACCTCCTCCTCCCCACCACTGCCTGTGCTCGCTACCTCCTCCCCGTCACTGCCTGCGCTCGCCACCTCCTCCTCCCCGTCACTGCCTGCACGTGCCACCTCCTCCCCACCACTGTCTTCACTCGCTACCTCCTCCTCCCCATCACTGCCTGCGCTCGCCACCTCCTCCTCCCCGTCACTGCCTCCGCGCACCACCTCCTCCTCCCCACCACTGTCTGCGCTCGCTACCTCCTCCTCCCCACCACTGCCTGCACTCGCTACCTCCTCCTCCCCACCACTGCCTGCACTCGCCCCCTCCTCCTCCCCACCACTGCCTGCACTCGCCACCTCCTCCTCCCCGTCACTGCCTATGCTCGCCACCTCCTCCTCCCCGTCACTGCCTGCGCTCGCCACCTCCTCCTCCCCGTCACTGCCTGCACTCGCTACCTTCTCCTCCCCACCACTGCCTGCGCTCGCGACCTCCTCCTCCCCACCACTGCCTGCACTCGCTACCTCCTCCTCCCCACCACTGCCTGCGCTCGCGACCTCCTCCTCCCCACCACTGCCTGCGCTCGCTACCTCCTCCTCCCCGTCACTGCCTGCACGTGCCACCCCCTCCTCCCCACCACTGTCTGCGCTCGCTACCTCCTCCTCCCCACCACTGCCTGCGCTCGCTACCTCCTCCTCCCCACCACTGCCTGCGCTCGCTACCTCCTCCTCCCCACCACTGCCTGCGCTCGCTACCTCCTCCCCGTCACTGCCTGCGCCCGCCACCTCCTCCTCCCCGTCACTGTCTGCGCGTGCCACCTCCTCCTCCCCACCACTGCCTGCACTCGCCACCTCCTCCTCCCCACCACTGCCTGCGCTCGCTACCTCCTCCCCACCATTGTCTGCACTCGCTACCTCCTCCTCCTCACCACTGCCTGCGCTCGCTACCTCCTCCTCCCCACCACTGCACTCTTGAGAAAAAGGACATGGGAATGGTCTTTTCAACTCTTGCTTTGCGTTTCCATACGCTATATTTCCTATGAGCCGCCATTTTGTCTGAATCGCCATATTCCCCAACGCGCGCCAGCGGCGAATTTGATTGGTTGAGGTGAAGTAAAAAGACGTCATATTTTGTCCAAGTACTGCTAAACTGGAGGTTTTTGGAAGTGCCAACAAGGCGATTTATGTTCTACGTGTTGAAGTATATATTTCAATTGAAATAAAATAATACTTTTAAAGGCTGTAGAAAAAAACAAAACAAACTTTTTTTCAGAAGTTAACCGCTGTTAATGCAGCATCTATTGCATCACCTTATTTGATGTGTAAGTTAGTTCGTCGTGCCTGTTGTTTGTGTGGTCACCAACTTTGAGGTCCCTCAAAGCAGTAAGTTTCCTGTTTGGAATGATTTTCAATCTTGTTTGACAAACTGGCACACAGAATAACACAATTACCTTACTCTTCTCTGTGCGCATGCGCAATCTGGACGACGTTAAGTAAAATTTTCCAAATTCAGAGCCAAAGTACTGCTAAACTGCAGGTTGTAGTCAGGTTCACTATGTCAATAAATTATATTTCGTTCAAAATCATGGTAGATTAGCAAACCTATACATTTTTGGAAAGGTTATAGCATAAGAAAACTAAAAATCAATGTTTACATTTGGAGAGATACCTGTATGGCGGCCATTTTGGATTTTCAAAATGGCCACTGTGAAATACATATTTTGTTCTATTTCTGCCTCTAATTACCCTAAAAACTTTTTAAAATATACTAAACCTATATTTTCAGGGACAAGGAATCCAATGAAAGTATCAAATTAGTGCTATGGGGAATGGTAAGACACGAATCAAAGGTTTTGAATTGCAAAATACTGTCTTTATATTTGCGATAAGTTGCATAATCAAATACATGTTATCATTTTGTACAGGCAGTTAATAACATCAAAATGTGTCACAATAATTCATATCACCAAACATACACAGGCAGTCAGCAAAATCATATATACACATGCAGTCAGTATAACTTCACATCTACACAGGCAGTCAATGACAAAATATACACAGGCAGTCAATGGCATCAAACATACACGATTACAGAATATGCCATTTAGAGTTCGTCATCACTGTCCTGTGTGTCGTATCCGACAATATAGTCCGCATCGTTTTCACAGTCCGTTCCACACAAGCAAAGGTCGGTCAAATTGATTGGCAAATCGAATTGGTCGAATGGTCGATCGAATCGAATTCGATGAATCGAATCGAATCGAATCGATCGAATTGGTCGAATGGTCGAATGGTCGATCGAAGCGATTGGTCGAATGGTCGAATTGGTCGAATGGAATTGGTCGATTGGTCGAATTGGTCGAATCGAATTGGTCGGAATTGGCAAATGTAAACATTGATTTTCAGATTTTCCGTAATAACGTTTCCAAAAATGTATAGGTTTGCTAATCTACCATGATTTTGAACGAAAAAACATAGTGAACCTGACTATTGGTGTTCTGATTCATTTTCCCATTCATGTTCAACAGTGTTCAAAATATAAAACTCAATTGAAATTAAGTAGTTCCTCAATCGTGGACTGACTTCTGGAGATAGACAGTGAACCAAATGCTTAACCCCGCTTTGAGCTTTGCACACGGGGTAAATATTGTTCATAAAACTGAAAAACGGGACCATCCCGGAAAATACAGAACACCCGCGTAGCCTCATCGGTGTTATTGTTTTATAGCCGAAAGGCCTCCTGGGTTATACATAAAAGCCCTCCAGCCAAATAATAATAAGAAGAGAAATAACGGATTGTATTCCTGAGAGTAGGAGAATATGACCATATCCTGTTGGACCTTCTCATTGTGGGCATGGCTTAAAATATGCTTTTCTTCCATGGCTCTGCATTATCAACGTTTTCATACTTGTTGAGGATTGTAAAATATATATATATATATATATATATATATATATATATGTATATATGTGTATATATATGTATATGTATATATGTGTATATATATGTATATGTATATATGTGTATATATATGTATATGTATATATGTGTATATATATGTATATATATATATATGTATATATATATATATATATATATATGTATATATATATATATATATATATGTATATATATATATATATATATATGTATATATATATATATATATTTTATATATATATATATATATATATATTTTATATATATATATATTTTATATATATATATATTTTATATTTATATATATATATATATATATATTTATATATGTATATATATATGTATATATATATGTATATATATATATGTATATATATATGTATATATATATGTATATATATATGTATATATATATATATATTATATATGTATATATATATGTATATACTATATATATATGTATATGTATATATATATGTATATATATATATATGTATATATGTATATATATATGTATGTATATATATATGTATGTATGTATATATGTGTTTTGGCAACACGTCTGTCACAGGTTGGCAACACAAAGTAAATTATATTGGTCTGGCAGTTTGGTAATTACTTGGCAGAATGCGAATCAATTTGGTGCATCTGTATGCGTGCATGAATACGACTCTCTTTGCATTGTCTTTGTTGTTTGTGTCGTTGCATAGACGGAGCATGGGTTGTGATGGCGGAACGATTCCAAAACGGCACGAGCTCGTCAAAGGCCCCAAAAAGCCGATACAAGTAAGGAACAGTTGCAGATCAGTAGGGTCTTTTTATGAGAAAAACTCGGCGGTGCGATGGTTGGACTATGTGATGAGATGACACCGGACTCTGATGAGATGACACCGGACTCTGATGAGATGACACCGGACTCTGATGAGATGACACCGGACTCTGATGAGATGACACCGGACTCTGATGAGATGACACCGGACTCTGATGAGATGACACCGGACTCTGATGAGATGACACCGGACTCTGATGAGATGACACCGGACTCTGATGAGATGACACCGGACTCTGATGAGATGACACCGGACTCTGTGGTGCGATGACACAGGACTCTGGGGTGCGATGACACAGGACTCTGGGGTGCGATGACACAGGACTCTGGGGTGCGATGACACAGGACTCTGGGGTGCGATGACACAGGACTCTGGGGTGCGATGACACAGGACTCTGGGGTGAGATGACACCGGACTCTGTGGTGAGATGACACAGGACTCTGTGGTGCGATGACACAGGACTCTGGGGTGCGATGTCACAGGACTCTGTGGTGCGATGACACAGGACTCTGGGGTGCGATGACACAGGACTCTGGGGTGCGATGACACAGGACCCGGGGTGCGATGACACAGGACCCGGGGTGCGATGACACAGGACCCGGGGTGCGATGACACAGGACCCGGGGTGCGATGACACAGGACCCGGGGGTGCGATGACACAGGACCCGGGGGTGCGATGACACAGGACCCGGGGGTGCGATGACACAGGACCCGGGGGTGCGATGACACAGGACCCGGGGGTGCGATGACACAGGACCCGGGGGTGCGATGACACAGGACCCGGGGGTGCGATGACACAGGACCCGGGGGTGCGATGACACAGGACCCGGGGGTGCGATGACACAGGACCCGGGGGTGCGATGACACAGGACCCGGGGGTGCGATGACACAGGACCCCGGGGGTGCGATGACACAGGACCCTGGGGTGCGATGACACAGGACCCCGGGGTGCGATGACACAGGACCCCGGGGTGCGATGACACAGGACCCCGGGGTGCGATGACACAGGACCCCGGGGTTCGATGACACAGGACCCCGGGGTGCGATGACACAGGACCCCGGGGTGCGATGACACAGGACCCCGGGGTGCGATGACACAGGACCCCGGGGTGCGATGACACAGGACCCCGGGGTGCGATGACACAGGACCCCGGGGTGCGATGACACAGGACTCGATGGTATAATGGTAAGAGCCTGGGAGTTTGGTGGTAAAAAAAACCCCGGCAGAGTCATACCAGACTTTAATAATGGTACGTGCTGCTTCTTTACTTGATGTTCAGCATGTGCAAGGACAACAGCACGGACAAACCCCATAGGTTGGCATCTATGGGGAGGAGGAAAATCCTCAGGAAATGCCCCATTGAGTGTGGTAAAAAATGATGTTGTGACATCACCCTGGTACCCAGAGTGCTCCTGGAAATGGCGGCATTTTCCCCGCCCAATCTCTGTGGCTGTCTCATGTAACAGGTGTGTGTGCGTGTACGTGTACGTGTACGTACTCCACTATGACCCTTAGATCCTGTTAAAAAAAAAAAAGATCAAGATTTATGGAGAACCTAACCGGCAATGGTTGGCAGGTTAACAGACTACTAATATATATGGGTATTATCAGGGGGGAGGGAGAGAGGAGTGGACATAAACAAGGACAGATGACACAAAACAGGTAACAATGTCCTGGAGAGGAATCGAATGGGGAAACATCAGCGCACGTGGAAGAGATCATGGATGTGCATGGGTGAATACACAAGGTAGAGATTTGCAGCGGTTTTGAAAGACTGAACTGAAGTGAGGACGGGCCAATGACACATGGAGACGAAACCACAATCAGGAGAATAAGGGGATGAATGAATGCAGGTGGACAACCAGCCTGGACTTGGGGAAGGTGAACAGGTGAGGGTTTCCTGTGGAAATTGTGTGACCTGGGGTTGTTTAGAGAGGCCCGGAGAAGCTAGAGCGGATTTTAAGAGATCTGCTGAACATTTTGTAATGCCCATTTTTACATTGGTTGTCCCGATTGCATTTACGGGTCATATGTCAAGGTGAGCTCATACATTCATAATTTTGAAACTTTACCACAGAGCTATGTGTTTTCTGTCTTTCTCTCTCCCTTGATGGATTTTTCACTGTTTAACAGTTTCCTCGTGATCCTTGTTTTCCAGGTTGATAAAGATGCTAACATCATGGCCCGATGGTTCCACTGCGCCCTAAGCCAGGAGAAACTTTGTCCTCCAATTGTTTCATGTGAGCTGGGAAGGTGAATGATTTTTTGTCCTCGTCGATGTGCTGTTTCCAACTTCAAATTTCATTGGTTCTGCGGTTTCTTGGCAGAACGATCATTTTTACATTTACATTGAGAATGTTCACCAAAGTTTGAAATGGCCATTCTGCCGCAACCATCTTTTTCATAGGTATTGTTTTGTTACACAGCAAATGTACCTTAAAATGACTTGCTTCACTCTTTCGTGAGCCTTGGTGTCTTTCTTGCTCTTATTTCTCTCCACTGTTCAAATTAAATTTGCTTGAATGAATGCTACAAGGTTTGGTTAAAGGTTAAAGGAAAGGTTGATGTTTATGTATATATATACAATAATCTACATTATTAAGGCTCACAGGATATCTCCGAGGTATGCATACTCACCTCTGAGCTGTCTAGCCTGGGTTCAAATTTAGACCCAGGTATGGTACTTCCCATATACTCATGCAACTTACCATATATTCATGGTACCTACTGTATACTTGTGGTACTTACCATATATCAATGGTACTTACCATATACTCATGGTACTTACCATATACTCGTGGTACTTACCATATATTCATGTTACTTACCGTATACTCATGGTACTTACTATATGCTTGTGGTACTTACCGTCATGGTATTTACCTACTGTATACTCATGGTACTTACCGTCATGGGATTTAATATTTACCTACTATATACTCATGCTACTTACTGTCATGGTATTTAGTGTTTACCTAATGTATACTCATGGTACATACCATCATGGTATTTACCTACCATTTACCCACAGTGCTTACTGTCACTGTATTTACCTACTGTATACTCACGGTACTTGCCATCACAGTATTTACCTACTGTACACTCACGCTGCTTACCATCACGGTATTTACCTACTATATACTCATGCTACTTACTGTCATGGTATTTAGTGTTTACCTAATGAATACTCATGGTACATACCGTCACAGTATTCACCTACCATTTACCCATGGTACTCCCCGTCATGGTATTTACCTCCCGTACACTCACGCTACTTACTGTCATGGTATTTATGTACCATATACTCATGGTACTTACCATATACTACTGGCAAGCACTTTTATATTTCATTTAAAACTAGAACGGGCACTCGGTAGAGCGCATACCTTCGCCGCAGCTACTGTTCTGTACTTGGCATGGGAGTGTAGGGAACAGAACAACAAAAATACGATTTTGACCTTTTCGTGACCTTGACCTTGACCTTTGACCCGATTGCTCCCAAAATCTAATCAAATGTGTCCCGTATAATAACCAATCATCCCACCAAATTTCATGCAATTCGGTTGAATACTTTTTGAGTTATGCGAATAACATACACACACACACACAGACATACAAATAAATACACAGCGATCAAAACATAACCTTCCGCTTTTGCGAAGGTAATGAAAAGCATTATTACCTCCGCCACCAAAGGTGGATGGAGGTTATGTTTTCACCCTGTCTGTCTGCCTGTTTCTCCGTTTGCCCTATTGTGAACAAGATATCTCAAAAAGTTGTGGACGGATTCGAACGAAATTTGGCAGAGATGTAGCGTATGTGACAAGGACGAAATGATTCGATTTTGGTGAAGATCCGCGTTCGGATCTGGCTACTAGAATTTTTAAAGTGATTCTTCACCATTGGGAGATAGGGCAAAAACGATACATAGCAGGATATCTCAAAAAGTTGTGGACGGATTTGGACGAAGCTTGGTGGAGAGGTTGAGTGTCTGACAATGACAAATAGATTTGATGTTGGTGAAGATCTGAATATGGATTCGGATATGAGAATTATTTAATTCTTTAAGTGATTCCTCACCATTGGGAGATCGGTCCAAAACCAACATATGGCAGGATATCTCAAAAAGTTATGGATGGATTTGGACGAAACTTGTTGGACAGGTTGTGTGTGTAACAAGGAAGAATCGATTCAATTTTGGTAAAGATCTGGATCCAGATGCAGCTTGTATAATTTTTTAAAAGTGATTCTTCACCATTGAGTGATATGGCCAAAATGAAAAATAGCAGGATATCTCAAAAAGTTATGGATGGATTTGGACGAAACTTGGAGGACAGGTTGTGTGTGTGAAAAGGACTAATCATTTCGATTTTGGTGAAGCGCTGAATATGGATTGGGCTATGTGAGTTATTTAATTTGTAAGTGATTCTTCACCATTGAGAGATCGGGTGAAAGGCGATATATATAACATGATATTTAAAGAAAGTTATGGACGAGTTGTGAATAAACTTGGTAGATGAGTTGGTTAGGTGACGAGAACAAGCCGATTAGATTTTGGTTCAGGTCTGAATCCAGATCCGGCCCATCAGTGGGTTAGAAAACGTAAACTGTTCACCAGGCGGAGGGATGCTATCTACTGAGTGCTATTCTTGTACAAAGAATGGATTGAATATAATTCCTAAAATGGCACTCACGGAATTGAATTAAATTGCTTTTGATCGATCGTAAAAGGCCAAATATATAGAGTGCCTAGAAAAGGCCCATTTACTATCAATATACATATTTTAAACCAGGGATTTATCAATTAAATAGTCCTTTTATTTCCACAATAAAAACTTCTCTAGATATTTGTCTACGGAACCAGGAGTGTTCCTTTGTTTTTTTTTTTGTTTTTTTTTTGAGCATCGTTATTTATTTTCTACCTCCTTCCTGCGTTTGGGTTCCAGGTTATACAACAAAGAATGTGTGTTGGAGTACCTGCTGGATAAATCTCAAGCAAAGTGTGGCCAGAGAATAGCCATGCACATTCGAAACCTGAAGGTACGTGGAAAGTGGTGCGACTGATCTATGTGCTCTGGTTTTCATGGTACGCTGGAGACTTTTAGAAAGATATGTCGGGGTTATCCGCCACGATTATGTGTAGCACCTCCAGGGGGTGGGGCGGAGGGAGGGTAACTTAGTTTCTGCTTCTGAGTTTTGGATATCTGTGGGAATGCTTTGAATTTTATGAATAACTAGGAAGGGATAGCCGGCGCTGCCCGGGAGAGGGGGCGATACCCTGCGCTACCCGGCTGGGTGAGCTTTTCTTGGCAGAGTTTCGGGACGTTTTGGGAATTGAAAAGCTTTAGAATTATTGGCCTCATGGTGGTTACCTTTTGCCTGTGGGCTGGCTGCATCGCTGCCTGATCCCACATTCCAATATACACCTTATGACAGCCTTTGGTGGCCTGAAAACGGACATCACAGCCAACTTGCGGTAGCGTAAAACGTTGCCCATCATCTGAACTACCTACACCCAAATTTGGGGCCTCCAAGTGCTATGGTTCGGCCGTGAAAGAATAACGTTCAAACAAACGCACAAGCACTTCAAAATATTGTTACTGTTTTCGGAAACTCCAAGAAAACGCATACCAACACATAAGGGATTCCTAACGTAGTTAGGTAATGTGGAGCTAATCACAATGGCTGGATCACAGCGTGCCAGCCAATCGGTGGCTGGATTGCAGAAGGCGTTTGTGAGAGACGACAGGAGCCAGGGCGATAATATGCCATGCAGAGCAGTTCAGTTCAGTTCTGGAGAGCTCAGTGCAGAAGTTCAGCAAAAACAACCCTTGGAGTTGGTTCGTCGATTGAGCGGAGGTGGTGATCAAGTGAAGAGTCTGAGGTGAGCCACGCCAAGCGTCGTACCTGAGCAACACAGTAGAACGGGCCCTGAAAGGGCCAAGCGGAACGGTGATGAAACTCAAGCTGCCAGACATAGTTACCGTCTCCTCACTGACAATACCTCCCATGCTGACTTCATTAAAACCAACCACCAACTCTTGAGCATCAAGAGGATCAACAGTGATTCTCCTCAAAGCTAACTTCTCTCCCTACACATCTTAAACACGCATCTTACATCTTTGCACCTGCTATCGCACACACCTCATTGACGCAACCTGGTTTTGCGGCGTGTCAACCAAGTCCACAACAGTTCTTTTCAGGACTTGCACTACAAGCAACCACACGCACCACACGTCTCACCTGCTGTCCGACTAACGTACTGGTGAGACTGGGGTTGACATCATACCCCACCTACCTCACCCCTCTGCCCATCAACCTCCCTTCTGTTCTGCTCCTGGAATGCTTGAGGTTCCTGTGTGTATAGAACGTTGTTATAAGATGACTGACTAAGAGGACTTATGTGTTTAAGAGTAAGATTTCTCTTGTATGACGTGGCCTGCTTGTAAATACACTACATGACCAAAACTATGCAGACACCCCTTCTAATTAGTCGATTTGGCTATTTCGGCCACACCCATTGCTGACAGGTATATTATATAATCAAGCACACAGCCATGCAATCTCCATGGACAAACATTGGCAGTAGAATGGGCTATACTGAAGAGCTTTCAATGTGGCATCGTCATAGGATGCCATTTTTCCAACAAATCAGTTTGTCAAATTTCTGCCTTGCTTGAGCTGCGCTGGTCAACTGTAAGTGTTGTTATTATGAAGTGGAAACGTCTAGGAGCAACAACCGCTCAGCCGCAAAGTGGTAGGCCACACAAGCTCACAGAACGGTACCGCCGAGTGCTGAAGCACGTAGTGCGTAAAAATCGTCTGTCCTCAGTGGCAGTACTCACTACCGAGTTCCAAACTGCCTCTGGAAGCACCTTCAGCACAACAACTGTTCGTCGGGAGCTTCATGAAATTGGTTTCCATGGCTGAGCAGCCGCACACAAGCCTAAGATCACCATGCGCAATGCCAAGCGTTGATTGGAGTCATGTAAAGCTCGCCGCCATTTGACTCTGGAACAGTGGAAATGCGTTCTCTGGAGTGATGAATCACGCTTCACCATCTGGCAGTCCGACGGACTCCTCTTGGTTTGGCGGATGCCAGGAGAACGCCAACTGCCCGAATGCATCGTGCCAACTGTGAAGTTTGGTTTCGGAGGAATAATGGTCTGGGGCTGTTTTTCATGGTTCGGGCTAGGCCAATTAGTTGGAGTGAAGGGAAATCTTAACACTAAAGCATACAATGACATTCTCGACTATTGTGTGCTTCCAACTTTGTGGCATCAGTTTGGGGAAGGCCCTTTCCTGTTTCAGCATTACAATGCCCCTGTGCACAAAGTGAGGTCCATACAGAAATGGTTTGCTGAGATCGGTGTGGAAGAACTTGACTGGCCTGCACAGAGCCCTGACCTCAGCCCCATCGAACACTTTTGGGATGAATTGGAACGCCGACTGCGAGCCAGGCCTAATCGCCCAACATCACTGCCCGACCTCACCATTTCTCTTGTGGCTGAATGGAAGCAAATCCCCCCAGCAATGTTCCAACATCTAGTGGAAAGCCTTCCCAGAACAGTGGAGGCTGTTATAGCCTCTAAGGGGGGGACCAACTCCATATTAATGCTCATGATTTTGGAATGAGATGTTTGATGTTTGGGTGTCCACATACTTTTGGTCATGTCATGTATGTGCCTTTGCTAAACCTCCATAAACCATTTTTCCAAACTGCCCGATCGTCTCTTTCCATTGGTCAGACCATAGTGTGCACTCGTGGCAGGGAGTTCTGTCCTGCCATTTAGTTGCAGTCAGAGATTAGCCAACATCCCTCTTACGGTATCGCTTGGCCGTTCTTGATTGACAGCAGTGGGGCGTTGGGAAACACTGTCCTTATCTAGGGTGATTCATTCGCCGGGAATGTAAAGCGGGATTTGGACGCTGGACTCTACCTTAATTTATCGTCTCAGACGGCGTCTGTGGTTGCTTAGCAACCCGTCATGCCATGGCGTTATCTGCGGCCTGTCGGGTTACACATACCAAAGCTGGCTTCCAAGGCCAGCCACAAACTGGGAATCTTCCATCATTCCAAGTCATTCTTTGAAAAATCAGAACTCAGTTGAATGCTTCTTTCCCAGCATCACATCTGACTCTCTGGGATTCTGCAGAATCTAAAGTTCTCAACATCATTGGAATCTCACGCGATGTGACCGAAGCACAATCTCTGTCGCTCTCACATCGTGGACCATTCCGTGGTGTCCGCCCCTGTTGCAGTATTTTTGCAGTACTTGCAGTACTATCGGAATAGGCAAAGATACAATTACATATAGACAGATTTTTCCACCATTAACTGATCATTTATCCTAAATCACTGTTCAAATCTGCAATATGTCTCCCTTCCCTGCACCCTCTCCCCTTTCTCTTCCCCTTTCCCTTGTTATTTGCATTCAAAATGTGTTGTGAGCCTTGATCGAGATGCAAGTTCTTCGGTGCAGTAATACGATCGTGAATCGATGATACACGCTGATTTATCCAATGTGTGCGCCACGATCAGGATATCTGTGAGCTGAAACTAACGGAGAATCCCGCATGGCTCGGAGGGCAGATGGACAGGAAGGGCGACAAGTATGAGGATTTGCATGCCGCTCGCTTCATCTGTCCCATCAGCGGCCTAGAGATGAATGGAAAGCACAGGTAGGCTTTGTGGCGTACTGTAACGTCAGTTTTGCTTGGTTTGTACCTGCCTTGTTGAGAAGCATATGAGACAACAGTGTTCCATGGAAAGTAAAACTTGCTCACCTAAAGTTTAATTTCTTTTGAAATATGTACGCACTCGTTTATCTCTTTAGTTCAGGTGATTTTGGATGACGCCGCCTTTATCACAGGCACCATTTTCATGATCATAAGCCCAGAGTCGTACAAGTCGACGATGCCCGTAGGCCAAGATTGGTGAAACACCCTTTCCTTAAGGTCATTTGTGACCTGGCTGTTTTTTTTTACAGACAATCCGATGGCATCATCGGATTGTCCGTAAAAAAACCAGCTTGGTTTCCTTGAACCTGTGATGAATTCTGTAACTGCTGACTTCGGCCGGATTTGAGCCCATGAGCTCTGGGACGCCAGTCTGTCGTCGTCCTCGCCACAAAAGATTTGCCACTCGACATGTCTTGTTTCTCTAATTCCATTCGTAATGTCTTGCATTCATTTTAGCAACGATGCTTCAATTATGTTTGTAATATTTATGTATCGTCTTGTGCTTAGGGTGTTGCTTTTTTGTGCAGGTTTTGTTTTTTGCACGGCTGCAAGTGTGTGATTGCGGAACGTGCCTTGAAAGAGATCAAGACGGAAACATGTCCTCAGGTAAAGGACGAAATGTATTGTTCATTTGTACAGTGCCTTCAGAAAGTATTCACACCCCTTGACTTTTTTCACAATTTGTTGAGTTACAGCCTGAATTTAAAATGGATTAAATTAATATTTTTGGTCACTGATCTACACATAATACCCCATAATGTCAAATTGGATTTTATTTTTTAGAATTTTTTACAAAGTAATTAAAAATGAAATGCAGAAATATCAAATTTACATAAGTATTCAACCCCCTGAGCCAATACTTCATAAAAGCACCCTTAGCAGTGATTACCGTTTTGAGTCTTCTTGAGTATGTCTGTATGAGCTTTTTCACATCTGGATTTGGGGAGTTTCTTCCATTCTTCCTTGCAGATTTGCTCAAGCTTTGTCAAGTTGGAATGGGGAGCGTCGTGAACAGCAATCATCAAGTCTTTCCACAGATTCTCAATGGGATTCAAGTCTGGACTTTGGCTGGGACACTCAAGGACTTTCACGTTCTTGTTTTGAAGCCATTCCAGTGTTGCTTTGGCTGTATGCTTGGGGTCATTGTCCTGTTGGAACAAATCTTCGCCACAGTCTTTTTCACTCTGAAGCAGGTTCTCCTCAAGGATTTTCCTGTATTTGGCTCAATTCATTGTTCCCTCTATCCTTCCAAGTCTCCCAGTCCCTGCCGCTGAAAAGCATCCCCATAGCATGATGCTGCCACCACAATGTGTCACGGTAGGGATGGTGTTAAATCGGTGATGAGCTGTGCTCTGTTTCCACCAGACGTAGCACTTTGCATTCAGGCCAAAGAGTTTAATTTTCATCTTCTCAGACCACATAATCATTTGCCTCGTGCTCTCGGAGTCTTTCACGTGCCTTTTTGCAAATTCCAGGCATGCTTTCATGTGCTTTTTTTCTCAGGAGTGGCTTCCGTCTGGCTACTCTCCCATAAAGCCTAGATTTGTGAAGTGCTGCAGAGATCGTTGTCCTTCCAGCAGGTTCTCCCATTTCAACCAAGGAACTCTGTAGTTCTGTCAGAGTGCTCATTGGGTTCTTGGTCACCTCCATAACTAAGATCTTTCTTGTCCGGTTGCTCAGTTTAGTCGAACGGCCAGCTCTAGGAAGAGTCTGGGTAGTTCCATATTCTTTCCATTTCCTAATGATGGAGCTCACTGTGCTCTTGGGAACTTTCAACACTCTAGAAATTGTTTTATACCCTTCCCCAGATCTATGCGTCCTCACAATTCTATAATCGGAGTTCTACGGCCAATTCCTTGGACATCATGGTAGTTTCTGCTCTGGCATGCACTGTCAACTGTGGGACCTTCTATAGCAAGGTGTGTTTCTTTCTAAATCATGTCCAGTCAATGGAATTGGTCACAGTCGGACTCCAATCAAATTGTAGAGAAATCTCAAGGATGATTAAAGGAAATTGGATACACCTGAGCTCAATTTGGAGTGTCATTGCAAAGGGGTTGAATACTTTTTGACTCGAGACATTTCAGCTTTTCATTTTTAATTATTTTGTAAAAATTAAAATAAAAAAATCCACTTTGACATTATGGGGTATTATGTATGGATCAGTGACACATTATGTTTAGATCAGTGACAAAAAAAAATCTCAATTTAATCCATTTTTAATTCAGACTGTAACAACACAATGTGAAAACTTCAAGGGGTGTGAATACTACCTGAAGGCTCTGCAAGTACATACTGACTCCTTTTGTAGGAGGTTGTTTATGTCCACAAGGCGAACGAACTCGTCGTTTATCTGTTCAACATTTGTAATTGAAGTGGCTAGAATTTTTGAATAGTTTTTAGGTGTTAAAGACCGCTCAACAGTGTCGGTTGATGTGTCTCGTATCGTGTTGTGTTTTGTAGTGTGGTGCAGGTTTCACGAAGAATCAGCTGATCATGCTGAATGGCACTGTGGAGGAGATTGAGGTTCTCGGGCAGAGAATGGAGGAGAGGAGGATGCTGAACAAGCAGCACAAGGTGAGCGTGGTGTCATTGAAGAATATTTACAAGTAATGATCAGTTTTAGTCATATCGGTTTACATCTCTTGTTTTAACGTCGTTGGTGACTGGAGGACATGAGGATATGGAGAAAATAATTAATACTGTATTTGTACTTGTACTTAATTACAGAGAAAAGCCCTAATCAGTCATGCCACAGCACGTCAAGTGCGAGGTGTCCAGGCTATTTTAATCACTTCCATGTTTCTTGATTTATTTACCATTGAGATTCAGTGTATCTGTGCAGGCCATTTTTTACCATTTGAGCTTTTGTCATAAAATCTTCAACAAACCTTTCCTTTGAAAATATGGAGAACACAAATGAATAAAATGTACAAATAGTTTTTAACTGTTGTTTTCATCAAGTTTACTCCTAGTGTTTTGGAGGTGTAAGAGCAGTACATCGACAATGAGAAATGGAGTTTTTGATGTACAGTGTGACTTCGCTACCCGGACAGGGTTCAGGTCGATCAAACTGGAGGAGACAATAGCCAGGGACACTAAGGAGTCAGGGACGTCCGGTGCGAGGAAGGATGGATGTTAAACAGATGATGCTCCAGTTTATCGGCAGAGGCCTGGGTTGAGAGATATGTCAGCTTGGAGCAGAAGCCTCGGATGATTGAAGTCCACATATTTAGGGACAGGGGGAGGAGGAGCTGCTGATAGGGCGAAGGGATCTGGAAAGGAGCTAGGAGAGTGGAGCTGCAGCTGCAGTCATTAGTGAAAGGACTGGAGAGGAGCAAGACACGAGCAGGCCATCAATTTCATGTTCTGATGAGGAAGGCCGTACGATGATCCTGTTCCATGCTCTAGCCGACCTACGGAAGATGTACTATCGGACGATGAGGTGGTCACTTCTACCTATTCGTCTCCATAACTCCACCACTCGCCTCTCCACCAACCTCGACTCACTCAAGACACATCTCTCACCCTCCCCCCCATGTAAATGTGATCAATATACCCCATGGAAATATTTATGTCATATTTTTACGCAAAGAACCCACCCCCTGGTATAGTCTGCACCTGGACAAAAATCCTCGAGGAAAATTTCACACACGTATAAACCCACACACAGATTTCCTCTCCACATGACCAGGTGCAGGGTGTACCCCACAAGCCAGCTTTCCTCTCCACATGACCGGGAGATGCGTGATCTCCATGTTTCCAGCAGCCGACAAGGCTTTGTTGTCAAGGGCCAACAAATGGCTCTTTTCAAATACAACTGCGGTAAATAACCAGTTGACATGAAAATAAATATCTTGAGAAGGGGTTGTTGTGATAATTAAAGTTTACTGTATCGATGTATTAAAAACCAGCGTGGTTTCCAGTACCGATGCGACCAAAAACCAGGCTGCTCGAGTGCTCATCCATTAAAAATGTATAAATACTCTGCAGGCAGTTTAACTAATGTAACGTATAGCCCACAGGTTATTTGTTTGAAAATGTGGTACCTATGAAACTATTAGTACCTATTAGGTAATTATTGTTTTATGTAATATATCATTTTTATCTAAATCGATGAAGGTTGTTATGATTCATCCAGTCCAATTAAATCAGTAAAAGTTTATAAATGCAAAAGCTGGACTTACAAGTTGGTAGAGCCGATGTTTCGGCGAAAATCCACTCGCCTTGTTCACGGCAGACAACATTTTTATTTGTTTATGAATATATCTTGTACTTGCTTTCCTCCATTATTTAGTGTCATGCTTCTTCATTACATTGTCTAATTTGTGATTTATTTATACTCTACATCTGGAGTAATGGCGTGCTGTAACGTATCGCCTGTTTTTTCGTTAACGTGTACACCCACTCCCCACAGAAGTGGCAGGGAGGCTCATGTTTATTATCCTCTGTGGGGTATATAGATTTCAGTAGATGTACGCTCAGGTCCTTTCCTCTGTGTTG
This sequence comes from Myxine glutinosa, assembly GCF_964187855.1. Lineage (NCBI taxonomy): Eukaryota > Metazoa > Chordata > Myxini > Myxiniformes > Myxinidae > Myxine > Myxine glutinosa. The sequence continues at coordinate 41,007,225 of NC_136265.1, read as the reverse complement.
GATGCGATAAGCATATAATGCCTCAAGGATGTTGGGATTCCTCCTGATTTCTTTCAGTTTAATATTAAACAGCAGTAGCGACCGTTTATAAAGTTAATCATACACTACCGGTCAAAAGTTTAAGTACACCCAACATAATGTGTTTAATGTGCAAAATGAACATAAGATGTGAACAAAACTCTTACCAAAGATATATATGCTTATCTACTGATAATAAATATATTGTGCTTCAATGCATCTTTCTTGTGTGAAATGTAGTTTTAAAGCAATTTTGGGAAATAGGTCGAAAAGTGCAATACTTAATCCAAACTGAAACGCAAAGATAATGTTATTAACGTTTCATCTCAGGAGAAAAAACTGTTTCGAAATACTCTGCTCTGTGTGGAATTCATGTTTGTGCTTGGTTTCTTCATCACGTGCAATGTCTATTATTGCAAGGTGTTGCAAAAAATGTTTACAGAAAGGCCAGCCATACAATCTAATGAGTGTTTTTGTGTTTCAGATTGCATGAACATGGGTGCCAAACCCAAGCTAACGCCAGAAAAAGGAAAGGCAATTGTAACTTTGAGAAAAGGTCTTGAAACAGTTGCAGTGCTGGAGCTGTTTAGCTGGGCTATAATATCCGGTGCTGTAAGACGTCTGTTGTGCAGACTGGTGATTCAGATTACTTGTCCTGCAATTCTGTAGTGATTCTTGGTCAACCAGAACGTCTTATATCCGCATTTTTACCATTTTCGTTATGTCGTTTAATGGCACAAGCAACTGCATTTACTGACACTTGTAATTTTTTTTACAATTTCTCAAGGATCGGCCTTCTTTTCTCAAAGTTACAATTGCCTGTCTTTTTTCTGGCATTAGCTGAGCTTTGGCACCCATCTTCATGCAATCTGAAACACAAAAACACTCATTAGATTGTATGGCTGGCCTTTCTGTAAACATTTTTTGCAACACCTGGATCTCATATCTTCCCCCATCGAAAATCTTGATCTTTTCTACCCCCGTTAATCCACCCCAAAACCACCTCCTTCAAATACCCTGTTTTCTTTCCTGAAAGTCTTTCGTCGTGTCCATCTTGTTTATCCCGTGTACTCTGCCCCAGCCCTCTCCCTACCACTGATCTCCTGATGTCCCTGTTCTCCACTGTTGTTGTGCTTCCTCCTCTTGTCTCTCCCCCCTTGTTTCCTGCTCCCTTCATTTTATGCTCTATGTGTTGGCTCTTATATGAGCCTTGACTGAGTATACAAAAAAAAAAGAGAAAATTAAAGATCCATGAGCCTTAATCTGGTAAATAATAGAAGAGGTGTATATATTTGTATATCTATAATATCTTACAGTGTTAATTTGATTTTTATTCTAATACAAGACATTCCATGAATAGGAGCGGATAACTCACCGCAATGAATGTAATGTAAGGAAGTTGGAAGGGTACTGCGAATGCCGGATACCACGTCGTGAAACAAAGCCAGTTTTAATGAATGAAACTGGATGGCGTGTTGAAGATGAAAGAAAAAATCATTCTTACTTCATCCAACATGTTTTAGCTTCCAGTAACTCACAAAATTTGTGGTTATCGTGTTTTGGAATCAAACTCTTCATATGTTCATGGAATGGCCTACTGTATGGGAGCATCAAAGGAACAAGTAGCACGGAAGGACAAGTAATGAAAATGTGGGTTATGCTTGAGTTCCGCATGTTGATGTAATGCATTTCATTTTATTGCACGAATGCGTGTCCGTAACCGTGTGCTTTTCTCTGTAGAAAAGCAAGAAATCGAAGATAAATGGAGAATGCCCCCCGCAGCATGCAGATGAAGGTCAGGGCTTGTGATTGGATGAAAGATGGCTGATTGTACTTCCTGATGAAATGTACATGTTGAAGTTAATGGATGAACAGTTGTTTTTAAAGCATACTTGATGTGTGGGTTTCGAGCCAGCGTAGTCACCATTGACAAACTGAGCGTCTCATCTGCCGGCATTATTTGGTGGACGTTGTAACTGCTTTGGCAGCACCACCGCTCTCCACAGAGTATGGTACATGATCATGATCATGATGATGATTAATCTATAAAAATAATATGACTACGATCTGTCCCGATTTCTGTCTCCTCGCTCTCTATGCTTCGTGTGTACTCGCCAAACTTTGTCGGGGTAATAATTATTAACGATGACTTGACTTTCTGCTTACGGCGTATAAATTTATTTCCGACTTTTATTCCATCTGGCCCAGTCAAAACGAGACTTTTGAAAGCTCAATAATTCTGTTCAAAGTGCTGTATTAGTTATGCTGGATGACATCACCGCATGCCAGTGCGCGGTGCTTCGGACCGTCTTCGGACCCAACCGTCACAGGATCGTTGTTGTTTTATGACACCCCCGTCCTATCAATTGCCAGTCCTTCCCATCATCCGTCCTACATCCGCCAGTTATTGTCCCCCGTCGCACCGCGGAGCGAAAGGGGGACTATGGTTTTCCCTTCTGTCCGTGTGTGCGTGCGTGCGTAAGCGAAGGACCGAATTCTAATTTTGTGTGTGGGTGCAACCCATCTCAAAATCCAAGATGGCCGCCGCCATGTATGTCTGAACCTTGTGAGCGGAATATCTTGAAAAAAAAGCGAAGTACCAACTTCTAATCTGGTGTGTGGGTGTATCCAGGCATAAGGAAGAACGCTATTGAAAATTGGGTCGCCACGTCAAAATCCAAGATTGCTGCTTTGCGTCTTCCACTTTGTCAACTCACATCACTTCAACGACGGGGGACCTCGGCATAACGCTTGTTAATATATGACATGCTGCAGTGTTGCTTGGTGTTGTCAGCCTGGTGTTGGCTTAGCGGTTGGGGTGACGGCTTGGGATCCTAGGATCCTGGGTTCGAATCCCGGTCGATTGCTGAATTAACACCAGGAGGATTGACTCAGCCTGGTGTTGGCTTAGCGGTTAGGGTGCCAGCTTGGGATCCGAGGATCCTGAGTTCGAATCCCAGTCGATCGCTGAATTAACACCAGGGGGGTTGACTCAGCCTGGTGTTGGCTTAGCGGTTAGGGTGCCAGCTTGGGATCCTAGGATCCTGAGTTCGAATCCCGGTCGATCGCTGAATTAACGCCAGGTGGGTTGAGTCAGCCTGTCATCCTTCCGAGGTCGGCAATTTGAGTACCAGTTCACTGGTAATTCTCTGTGTGTCGCAAGAGGCGACTAACAGGGTTAGCGGCAGGAAGGGCATCCGGCCATAAAACATTGTTTCAAAAAAGCGGACCATGGTGCCAGACCGAAAAAGGCCAGCCCCTGCCCTGCAGGGAAAAATGGCCTCTAAAGGTGGTTCTTCTTATGCTGCGTCATCTTCCGATGCACACACTCTTTTTCAAGCCTTCTGATGTTCTTGTGAACTTTGTATGCCACGTGCCTTCGATACGGTCTGGCACCCAGCTCTGCTCACCAAACTCTCCTCCTATGGTATCCATGGAAATCTCCATGCATGGCTTGCGGACTTCCTCTCTGGTCGTAGTCAACGTGTGGCCCTGAATGGATTTCTCTCATCTCCCCTTCCCGTTCAGGCTGGAGTTCCCCAAGGCAGTGTGCTGGGCCCTGTGCTTTTTCTGGTCTTTATCAATGATCTCTCCGACTCTCTGGAAAATCCTCTATCTCTTTGCTGATGACTCCACTCTCTGCCGCTCCATTCCTCTTCCCTCAGATCGGCAGTCTGCAGCCTCCTCACTCTCTGAAGACCTGGACAAAATCACAGACTGGTCAAACATGTGGAACATGTCTTTCAATCCTGACAAATCTCACACTCTTACTATGTCTCTCCGAAAAGATCGACTGGACAACCCTCCCATCTACTTTCTCAACAATCCTCTCCAAGAAGTTCTGTCGCTCAAGCTTTTGGGTCTCACCATCTGCCATGATCTTTCTTGGGAAAACCACATTTCCAAGCTGGCCTCCAAAGCCAGTCGCCGACTGGGCATCCTCCGTCGTGCGAAGTCCTTCCTAGGCACACGTGAGCTCCTCACCACATACAAGGCTTTCATCCGCAGCTCAATGGAATACTGTTCTCCCCTATGGGCTGGTACTCCTGCCTCACACCTGGCTCGGCTTCACGCTGTTGAATCCAAAGCTTTCAGAATCATTGGAATCTCCCGCGATGAAGCTATCTCTGAGGGCCTTTCACTCACTCACCGCAGGCAGGTAGGTGGTCTTTCTGTCTTCTACCGACTCCTCTCCGGCCTTGCTCCCCCAGCTCTCTCTGTGCTCTGTCCCCCAAATATTCCTACAGGTCGCACAAGATCTGCCAGCCACCCTCTGATGGTTAAACTGCCGAAATCTCGGCTCTCTGCTCACCTTCACTCTTTCATTCCTCTTTTCTCCCGCCTCTGGAACAAACTCCCACACTCACTTCAATCACACTCCTCCCTCCAGGTCTTCAAAACAGCTGTTCACCACCATCTCTTATCTTCCCCCATCCAAAACCTTGATCTTTTCTACCCCCACTAATTCACCCCAGATCCACCTTGTTTGAAATTCCAACTTCTTTCCTGGAAGTCTTGGCAGTGTCCATATGTTTTATACCTCTCCCACCCCCCCCCCCCTTCCCATGCCTTCCCCCCAAAGCCCTCTCCCTCCCACAGTTCTCTCGATGTCTCCATGTCTCTCGGTCCCTGCTCTCAAATGTTGTGTTTGTGTCCTTCCCCCTCTCTCCCCATCTTGTCTACCGCTCCCGATGTTATTTGTTTTGTGTGTCTGTTTGTCTTTCTGTGTGATTAATGTTCGCTCTTTCACGAGCCTCGATCTTGTATACAAAAAAAATAAAAATAAATAAATTCAAAGTACTCGTTTCCTGTTCTCTGTGCATTTTCAGCTCCATCCTGCAGCAAACGCATCATTCCTGAAAAGGAGAAGACGGCCGAGGCAGTGAAGACGCCCGCCGAGGAAGCACGCCCTAAAACAGAAGTTTTTAAATCGCTCTTCACTTCTCACAGCTCAGCCAAACGTCCACACACAGCCCACTGGATCACTTACAATCCTTATTTTAACTAGTGCACTGTGTATACAACGTTCCTTTTTGAGGAAATTTGGGAGGCCGGGGGACTGGGAACATACGCATATTCAACAATTGTCTTTATGAGTGAAACCTTATTAAATACTTATTTGTGAACTGACGTTTTTGTAAACTTTCTGTTGGTTTGATATTGCTAAATGAATTTTACCTTCCATGTTGTTAAAATAAATCAGCTGATCTTGAATCAGAATATTTACCTCCGCCACCGAAGATGAACAGGAGGTTATGTTTTCACCCCTGTCTGTGTGCAGGATATCTCAAACAGTTGTGGACGGATTCTGATGAAACTTAGTGGACAGGTTGGGTATCTTTGAAGGACAGAATGATTCAACTGATTTGATTTCGGTGAAGATCCGGATCCCATTATTATTATTATTTTCATTATTTCTTCCCCATTGAGAGACGTGGGCCAAAAATGATATGGAGCGCAATATTTCAAAAAGTTGGAAAGTGATTATGACAAAACTAGGTCGATGAGTTTGTGAGGGGACGAGAACAAGCAGATGGGATTTTGGTCCAGGTCCGGCCTAGCAGGCCAAGTAAAATAAATTTATTAGTTTCTTGTCCCCGCCTGCTTCCTTTTTTGATGGCCGCCTCCTTTGTTTGTTTGATATTTAGTATTTTCTTTTCAGATCTAAAAAAGCCAATAATTATTTTGCTGTCCCTCGAGGCCCAGCATTCACGAAAATTAAATCTATCTTGTCTTGTCTTGTCTTGTCTGTAAGTATTCTTGCTCACGCCGCACTGTGCCCTCGGCGAACGTGATTGTTGAGACATGTACGTAAGTAACGTGTACAGTCGGTACTCTAGCAATAGCGTGCGTTATCGATTTATAGAACGAACGTTCTCAGTAGCTGTAATTGAGCTACTGATGTGCAGTAGACCTTGGTCTTGAAATGGTCTTTATTCACGTGTGCATTCGGATGGCTGGCACGAAGTTTTTGAAGGCATGGTACGCTCGTATGGTGTTTGACGAAACCCAGACTTTGGGGGATATTTTCAACGAATTTGCAACGTACAAGTGCACAGTACAGTACAGTACAGTACAGCACAGTACAGTACATGTCGGATATACGATCAACATCATTTTTAATGACATATGGCCATGGGATGTGTGTTGGTGGTAGTGCTTGTCTTTGGGCTGGTAGATTTTCACCATGTGGCGGCCATATTGGAAAAATGACAAAAATCTGGAATTAGTCAAATAATATAATGCCCAAAGCTTTTTTTTTTAAGCCCGAACAAGAAACTAATAATTTATTTTATTTGGCCTCGGTGAGATACTAAATGTAACCTGTAGCCTAATTGTAATCCTTGCGAAGGTATGAGCTCCACCGAGTGCCCCCAATTCCACACGTAATGGTGGAGGAGTCGAATCTGTTCATTGATGTATCTTACTATAATTCACCAAGTGTCTGTCCGTCCGTCCGTTCCCAGGTACCGCAAAAACGGCTGAACAGATCGCAACGAAATTTTGGGTGGGTAATCCTGGGACCCCCTGGAGTAAAATAGGCTATATTAGCGCTGAGGAAGCGCCTCTAGCGAATGACTTCCAGCCAGTGTAACGCGAATTCCTGTCACAGGAATTCTGAGATCATATAAGTGTGACGTGGCAGTTCCTGATTGGTTCGTGTTGGGGAACCCCTTCTCGCTGCCGACGTGACGTAAATTCGCGCACGCGCACTGGTGAAGCGCGAGATTCGGCCCAAGGTTCTTATTATTATTATTATTTTTGTATACAAGATCGAGGCTCGAACCATGATCGAGGATCGAAATTCCATGCCCGAACCTCAGCGCAATCCAAGAGGATTCACTTGTTGTTTTTCCAATTGTTTTTCCAATTTCCAAATTTTCCCGTTTTTCCAAACACGATGGAATAATATTTACGGATATGAACAGTGATGTGGCTTTTATTGAAATTCTACAAATGCTGTTTAGATTTTGGTGATTTGCGTGTGATATGATTTAACGGATGTTTATATAAGTCGTTTACAATAAAAAAAGAAAAAGCCTTCAATTTCTGATAATTTGCCCTTTCATATTGGGCCTCCCAATTGAAGCCCCGCCCGTAGGGCAGGTGCCGTTGCTAGTTTCTATAATTCCATTTTTGTGGATGAGATGTTAAAATTCCGACACGATTTGAATTTTTAAAACATTTCTTTTGCAAACCTGCACATTGCAAAATTTTACAGCATCTTATTCCAGCAACGTGCTGAGTGAAAGCAGAAACGTTTGCAATTTTCTTTTCAAACGACGGGTTTGATGTAATTTGGGACGGTGTATATACGTTGCAGCGCTGGTCACTCGTACATTCGACTGCCAAAGGCACCGAATCATGTGCTGTCGCTATGGAAGATCAAGGCTTATTTATTTATTCGTCGATGTTCTCACGAAATCATTTTCAAAATGGGAAAAAAAAATTGCGGCTGAACAATGGTGTTTACGTAACTTTGGGCTGAAAATTGCAGTGCGCATGCGTCGAGTTGATTTTCGCGCCGAGCGTTACCCTGACCTTTTCAGGCGATGTCACGTGGCGCTTCCCTCAGCCAACCACCAGCCGAGTCGAAGTCAGGTGACATCTTGGTGCGGGCGCTTGAGCAGGCGATTTGAAGATTAGCGACGGTCGACATTTTCGTCAGGTAAATCCTTTTATGTTACCTTTTGAATTGTTTTCCGTTGTGACCGTCTGCACGGACGGTCTGGAACTTTTATTCAGTGCGCCGTTTTCCCTTCACAACCACCATTTTGTCTTTCCCGCCAAAACGAGCTTTTGTTTGTTTTCCTTCCACGTTAATGTTAAACCGCAACGTTTAACCACATCGGCGGGCATTTTACCAGAGACGTGGAATCGAATCACTTTTGCGTCCTCGTTTAATTGAGCTGCTGATCGAGTTTTTGCATTTTCTTTTTGTTGTGAAGACCTTCAAACCACCGTTCTGGTGAATATTTTGTTCGATATTTTGATTGATTTCCATGACAAAAATGAGGGGAAGGCTCTTTATTTACTTATTCGGTATTTATTGATTTATATTTTCTGTTTATTTAATATTTGCTTTTGCACATTTCCGTGCTGAGGTGGTCAAGGTGCTGTTGTTGGGCGCGTGATGGCGGCTCCGAGCACACACCGCACCGGGAACACGTGGGCTCGAGCACGCGCTTTGGGATGAGGTGTATTTTGCGCTTTGGGATGAGGTGTATTTTGCGCTTTGGGATGAGGTGTATTTCGCGCTTTGGGATGAGGTGTATTTCGCGCTTTGGGATGAGGTGTATTTTGCATTCCTGTAAGTGTAACTGTGGCGGCTCCGAGCACACACCGCACCGGGAGCACGTGGGCCCCGAGCACACACCGCACCGGGAGCACGTGGGCTCGAGCACACACCGCACCGGGAGCACGTGGGCTCGAGCACACACCGCACCGGGAGCACGTGGGCTCGAGCACACACCGCACCGGGAGCACGTGGGCTCGAGCACACACCGCACCGGGAGCACGTGGGCTCGAGCACACACCGCACCGGGAGCACGTGGGCTCGAGCACACACCGCACCGGGAGCACGTGGGCTCGAGCACACACCGCACCGGGAGCACGTGGGCTCGAGCACACACCGCACCGGGAGCACGTGGGCTCGAGCACACACCGCACCGGGAGCACGTGGGCTCGAGCACACACCGCACCGGGAGCACGTGGGCTCGAGCACACACCGCACCGGGAGCACGTGGGCTCGAGCACACACCGCACCGGGAGCACGTGGGCTCGAGCACACACCGCACCGGGAGCACGTGGGCTCGAGCACACACCGCACCGGGAGCACGTGGGCTCGAGCACACACCGCACCGGGAGCACGTGGGCTCGAGCACACACCGCACCGGGAGCACGTGGGCTCGAGCACACACCGCACCGGGAGCACGTGGGCTCGAGCACACACCGCACCGGGAGCACGTGGGCTCGAGCACACACCGCACCGGGAGCACGTGGGCTCGAGCACACACCGCACCGGGAGCACGTGGGCTCGAGCACACACCGCACCGGGAGCACGTGGGCTCGAGCACACACCGCACCGGGAGCACGTGGGCTCGAGCACACACCGCACCGGGAGCACGTGGGCTCGAGCACGCGCTTTGGGACGATGCGTATTTTGTATTCCTGTAACTGGCGGCTCCGAGCACACACCGCTGACCGCACCGGTAGCACGTGGGCTCGAGCACACTCCGCACCGGGAGCACGTGGGCTCGAGCACACACCGCACCGGGAGCACGTGGGCTCGAGCACACACCGCACCGGGAGCACGTGGGCTCGAGCACACACCGCACCGGGAGCACGTGGGCTCGAGCACACACCGCACCGGGAGCACGTGGGCTCGAGCACACACCGCACCGGGAGCACGTGGGCTCGAGCACACCGCACCGGGCGCACGTGGGCTCGAGCACGCGCTTTGGGAATTGGGATGAGGTGTATTTTGCGCTTTGGGATGAGGTGTATTTTGCGCTTTGGGATGAGGTGTATTTTGCGCTTTGGGATGAGGTGATTTCGCGCTTTGGGATGAGGTGTATTTCGCGCTTTGGGATGAGGTGTATTTTGCGCTTTGGGCCGAGGTGTATTTTGCATTCCTGTAAGTGTAACTGTGGCGGCTCCGAGTACACACCGCACCGGGAGCACGTGGACTCCGAGCACACACCGCACCGGGAGCACGTGGGCTCCTGCACGCGCTTTGGGACGAGGTGTATTTTGTATTCCTGTAACTGTGGCGGCTCCGAGCACACACCGCACCGGGAGCACGTGGGCTCCTAGCGCACACCGCACCGGGAGAACGTGGGCTCCTAGCGCACACCGCACCGGGAGAACGTGGGCTCCTAGCGCACACCGCACCGGGAGAACGTGGGCTCCTAGCGCACACCGCACCGGGAGAACGTGGGCTCCTAGCGCACACCGCACCGGGAGAACGTGGGCTCCTAGCGCACACCGCACCGGGAGCACGTGGGCTCCTAGCGCACACCGCGCCGGGAGCACGTGGGCTCCGAGCACACACCGCACCGGGAGCACGTGGGCTCCGAGCACACCACACCGGGAGCACGTGGGCTCCGAGCACACACCGCACCGGGGCAATTCCACGCAAAAGTGGACATGGGGGTGAAAATTTCAAATACATCAGAATCAAACAAATTTGGTCTCTAATGAAAGCTGAAAGTCCATATTTTACTGTTTTAAAGTCAAAATACAAATTTTAATTTTTTTCGCGCATAAAATCGGTGATTATGTAAATGTAATATTTTTTCCAAAAAATGGGGGAAAATTATAAGAAAATTAACTGCACCCTGTGTGTAATAGATAATGAAAAGTAATGTTATTTTTTATTGTATTAAGTATTTAGATTGTTTAAAGGATATCTGTAACATTTCTTTGTTCTTTGCGGTATTTGTTACACTTCAGTGGCTTCGGATATTTTCCCCTCTGAAATGTCCTTCCGTTACCATAAAAGTACATATTTTTAATATATTTTCAAAACTTGCAGGAGAAAAACAATGACAATACCAATGCAAAGCAAGTTTGGGTAGGCCTACAATATTATACCACTCACGTCACCTTTTGCCCTTTCCCCTATTAATTATAACTAATTAAGACTTGTCCTTCCGTTACCATAAGGACAAAAATTGGTAATGGAAGGACAGATAGGCTTTTGATTTTTTTTTCATTTTTCCCCCTTCACACCCTGTTAACTACTTTGTTGTTCCCTCCCTCCTTTCTATCTGTTTTTTCAAAACTTTGACACCCCTACCTATCTATCTTCCAACTTGCCCCCCTTTTGTGGATACACATCCTGGTTCTATTGTCATCGTGTTTCCATTGTATGTCATGATTAGTGTTAATTCACAGGTTCCTCCAACTGAATTGCTTTGTCCTTGTCATTCCACCAAATTAACTCCAAACTTCACACTATTCATACTTGTTTACAGGCACTTCGAAGTGTTATATAAATTTAGTTTACAAGTTGTTCTTTCTTCATTCTCCTGAAGACGACCAGAGCATTCTGACCGGAACGTGGAGTTCTCTCTACTCACATGGTTGTACCGCAAACCTACCTTTTGATACATTAAGCTTGCTTCGTATTATAATGTTAATGAGTGAGACTCTTCCTCAGGCTCACATATAATATGTGTGGTCAGTGCTTCACTTGAAATTCATCATTCAGTGTAACTACAACTTCGTTGAAGCAGTAAACAGCAACTATCACAACTTTTACAGCCAGTTATTGGATTTGACATCTCGTGAGTATTGATATTTTATGTCATATTTCATTTTACAATGTATGCATGTGATTAACTATATGGGCTTATATGTAGGGCCAATTATTTATATAAATTAATTCAAATAAGCCCGACCTTATTTTATCAAAGTTCTGGCATTTGTTTTATTTTAGTAAAATGTTCTGTTTGCCAGGTAAAGTCAAGTTGTATTGGTCATGTTCAGTTAAAGTCTAATTTAATTGTAACTTACATTAGGAGTGGGCTATAAATGGGTCATTTTTTGTTTTGCTTAGGTGACAGTTTTTTTGTATTCCATTTGACCTATCTCAACATGAAATGACAATTTTCGGCCTGGGGTCCAAGAAAACTGTGCAGGGCAAATATCCAACATGGCCGCCGTTTTCCCTGAAAAATCACATTTCTAGCCATAACTTTGTCATTTCTGGGTCTTTTTACTTGGTTGTGATGTCTAACCCTATGTTTATGGGGTCAGGCAATCTATTTATGCAATTAGAAGTAGTGTCAAACCTTCAGATGTTGAGTTAAGACATATTTTTGCTGTATGTTTTGAGTCGACATTTGTTTTTTTTTGTTGTTTTTTTGTATACAAGATCGAGGCTCGTGAAAGAGCGAACATTAATCACACAGAAAGACAAACCGACACATAAAACAAATAACATCGGGAGCGGTAGACAAGATGGGGAGAGAGGGGGAAGGACACAAACACAACATTTGAGAGCAGGGACTGAGAGACATGGAGACATCGAGAGATCTGTGGGAGGGAGATAGCTTTGGGGGGGGGAGGCATGGGAAGGGGGGGGGGGGGGTGGGAGAGGTATAAAACATATGGACACTGCGAGGACTTCCAGGAAAGAAGTTGGAATTTCAAACAAGGTGGATCTGGGGTGAATTAGTGGGGGTAGAAAAGATCAAGGTTTTGGATTGGGGAAGATAAGAGATGGTGGTGAACAGCTGTTTTAAAGACCTGGAGGGAGGAGAGGGATTGAAGGGAGTGTGGGAGTTTGTTCCAGAGGCGGGAGAAAAGAGGAATGAAAGAGTGAAGGTGAGCAGAGAGCCAAGATTTCGGCAGTTTAACTATCAGGGTTGCTGGCAGATCTTGTGCGACCTGTAGGAATATTTGGGGGACAGAGCACAGAGAGATCTGGGGGAGCAAGGCCAGAGAGGAGTCGGTAGAAGACAGAAAGACCACCAACCTGCCTGCGGTGAGTGAGTGAAAGGCCCTCAGAGATAGCTTCATCACGGGAGATTCCAATGATTCTGAAAGCTTTGGTTTCAACAGCGTGAAGCCGAGCTAGGTGTGAGGCAGGAGCACCAGCCCATAGGGGAGAACAGTATTCCATTGAGCTGCGGATGAAAGCCTTGTATGTGGTGAGGAGCTCAGGTGTGTCTAGGAAGGACTTTGCACGACGGAGGATGCCCAGTCGGCGACTGGCTTTGGAGGCCAGCTTGGAAATGTGGTTTTCCCAAGAAAGATCATGGCAGATAGTGAGACCCAAAAGCTTGAGTGACAGAACTTCTTGGAGAGGATTGTTGAGAAAGTAGATGGGAGGGTTGTCCAGTCGATCTTTTCGGAGAGACATCGTAAGAGTGTGAGATTTGTCAGGATTGAAAGACATGTTCCACTTGTTTGACCAGTCTGTGATTTTGTCCAGGTCTTCAGAGAGTGAGGAGGCTGCAGACTGCCGATCTGAGGGAAGAGGAATGGAGCGGCAGAGAGTGGAGTCATCAACAAAGAGATAGAGAGGATTTTCCAGAGAGTCGGAGAGATCATTGATAAAGACCAGAAAAAGCACAGGGCCCAGCACACTGCCTTAGGGAACTCCCGCCTGAACAGGAAGGGGAGATGAGAGAAATCCATTCAGGGCCACACGTTGACTCTGACCAGAGAGGAAGTCTGCAAGCCATGCATGGAGATTTCCATGGATACCATAGGAGGAGAGTTTGGTGAGCAAAGCTGGGTGCCAGACCGTATCGAAGGCACGTGATATGTCAAGGGAGACGGCTCTGATTTCCTGTTTGGCATTGAGGACCTCCATCCATTGTTGAGACAGCAGAAGCAGCATGTCCAGAGTAGATTGACCAGGTCTGAAACCAAATTGATGATCAGAGATCAAGCCATTGGAGAAGAGGAAAGATTTCATATCCGAAGCAATGATGGATTCCATGACTTTGCTGATAATTGGGAGCAGGCTGATTGGTCTGTAGTTGCAAGGATCTGTTTTTGCACCTTTTTTGTGTAAAGCGGTAATGTTTGCTGATTTCCAGGATGCTGGCAGATGACCTTGAGCAAAAGATAGGATATTTTTGATGTTTTCGATGTTGAGTAATCATATTTTTATTAAGACATAAGTTATATTGTCTATTTTTATTTCAGGTTTTGTTCAACAGAATGGATACCAGTAATTTGTGGATCGGCGATAAGCTACCAACAATCTATGAGGCTGCTCAAACCATCTTTCACTATTCTAAGAACATTAGGTAATAAATATTACATGGATTACAGATTGATGCTCTGATGACAGATGCCGTGAGCAAAAATCTCAAGATAGAGACGGGTGTTGCAGAACAACTTGGATCAAAGCATGTGCCATACCATTTGCTTTGTAAGTCCCATACATGTGAACGGTTTGATGCAGACAACCTGACGACCATGGCTGCTGTTGAGAACAAGATTGGTCTTCGCGAACTCATTGTGAAGAGAGAGCCAGCGTTGAAGTCATATCTTCGGCAAAATTAATCTGTTGTTGAAACTGCTCTGACAGCGCTTCTAAAGCTTGTAGCACATGGGGGAGATGGGGAGACAACATCGCTGGCAGAACAATTTGACTTGATTCTAGAGGAGGCTGGGGTACACAAGTCGTTTAGCCTCTACAAAGAGAAACGTTTTACTAGACTTGGATACCAGGCAGGTGCCGTCTATGATTGCATTCCCTACATCAAACAGCTACTCGCTGAGACACCGCTAAATAATAATCTTGTTCGAGCGTGCAAGATTTACCTTGAGAATGATTTCATAATAGCAGGATTCAAAGCACTTGCTAATTTTACGTACAGGGTGACAATGCCCTACCTCAACTGCGTCGAGAGAGCAAGCCAGGATTTGCTGGTTGACATCCTTCCCAAGCTCTGCAGTGACCTTGCTGACAAAAAGACAGACACCCTTAGTGACTATCTTGTAGAGTGGACACATGTGAAAATGGAGGACAATGCTCCACAAAGTGATCTTGATCACCTTCTTATTGGAGAGATGTGTGTCCAGGCCACGAAAGGAGTATAATTGCAGTGCAAGCGTGAGTATTGGGATGTTGATCCTGATGCTGTACGAGCAACTCCTCTCCATACACTGAATGCAGACCAACGAAAAAAACCTGCTGACAAACAACCTGAATGCGGAGAGGTACTTGGCCAAGTTTGGTTATCTTGCTTCCCAGTCAGCCCAACACTCAAACAGGATGTTCAAGGCAAAGAGGATCAAAGATGACCTTATGCTAACAGATAGACATGTCAATGAAGTTGAGCGGTCAACCACTGCTGTCCTCAAACACCTAGATGCAATGGAAGTGACATGGAGTAACAAACAGAAACAGAAGAAGAAACAAAGGTTGAGACAGAACCTGCAAAAGAAAGTGAGGGACAATGATTTTGTTGACCAACTTCTTGTGAAATGTAAAGAACACGGAGGGCCTATTACATCTGTCAATGAACTGAAGATGCTTGTCAGTAAGAAACCACTGAACTTAAAACATACTTGAGACAAGAAGTACAATACCAGCGAGTCACACATCCGGGTCATTCCATGTCAAATCATCAAAGAATCTGCCGTCATCTCTCAGATTTTTGTAAAACGTTGGGAACCAATTGGGACCCATGAAAAACAGCTAGAACTCAAATATTTTTGCTAACAGCCTCTTAATTAGTGAGATACAGGTTAACGAACTTTGGACTAATTAGCACGACGTCGCGAATTCAAATGGCCATATCTCTAAAAGTATAACACCTAGAGAGCTGGTTTTGGTGTCATTTTAAAGGTATTTTCATGCCCTATAAATTTGTCTGGGCAACATTTTCCTACCTCCAATCACAAAAAAGTTATCACAAAATATAAACTTCAATCGTGAATCAAAAAAAAATGTATCCTTCAAATTTCCTCAAATTCATCCCAGAGGTACCTTATGATGTCAAGAAGCTTCCACATAAGTTTTGTGATGGGCACTCCAATAGTTTCTGAGATATGAGCAATAATGTACATGTACGTATGGCATATAGGTTCGAAAATCAGCATTTGAAGACCGAAATTGTGACGGTGTCACCCGAAAAATTTGAAATTACGAAATTTGAAAAAATTTGAAAAAAAAAATTACGGAATTTCAAGTGGCCCAATATCTGAAAATGTTCGCAACATATTAATGTACATTTGTGCCAAATTTGGTGCTTGTATCACAAAATGCACAACAGGTTTGCTATGCTGCTACACTATATATATTGAGGATATATATATATATATATATATACACACACACACACACACACACACACACACACACACACACACACACACACACACACACACACACACACACACACACACACACACACACACACACACACACATCATTTTTGGCCCGATCTCTCAACGGTGAAGACTCGCTTAAAAATGCCCCTGGCGCTCACCTGGTAGAATAAACAGTATACT
The DNA here is from genome assembly GCF_964187855.1 of Myxine glutinosa. Lineage (NCBI taxonomy): Eukaryota > Metazoa > Chordata > Myxini > Myxiniformes > Myxinidae > Myxine > Myxine glutinosa. Next base: position 40,991,223 of record NC_136265.1, on the reverse strand, counting down.
GCACCGACTATGGGTAGTTTAAACCAATTTCAATGGTTGCTAGAAGACAGGGCAGCATGTAGAATCATATTTGCATAATCATAAGACTTTAAACAAACAAAGAAAAAAAAATACCTCTTTTGGGGGGCAATCACCTGTACACCCCCAAAGGGGCAGATTTTTTTTAATGCCGTGAACAAAGTTTGGTACGTCATTGGTGGTGAAGTTTCCTCGAAATACTGTGTAATTTCAGAGGAAAAAGCAAATACCTATTTTGGGGGGAAGGGGAGGGTCAAACCTGGATCCACTTTGACCCCGAAGGCCCCTTACACCCCGATAATTTTTATTTATTTTTAATGTCGTGAACAAACTTTAGTCACAACACAACAAATATCATTTGTTCCAAGTTTGGTCACAATCCCTTCAGCGGTTTCGGAGAAGAAGTTGCAAGTGTTTACGGACGGACTGAATGACAACGTGCCATCGCATAAGCTCCCCTGAACTTCGTTCCAGGTGAGCTAATTATTGGATTCGGATCCAGATCTACAGCAAAATCTAATAATTTTGTCCTTGACAAACACCTAACCTATCTGCCAAATTTAGTCCAAATCTCTCCACGACCTTTTGAAATATCCTACAGACAGCGGTCAATACCAAACGGTCACTTAGTTTTGGGTTTTTCAACCTGGGGTCTGAGGAGTGCTGCCAGGGGGTCTGCAAGATAAAATATTATTGACTCGGTCGTGTGTTTACCATGTAGTGCTTCTGTTGGTTAATTTTTAGTACTCGTACACCTCACGATGGGAGCAGCAGGGGAAGTCATGTCGGGGAGGGGGGCAATATCGCACGCCACAAAATACCTTTGGGGAAGGTGGATATTGTTTGGTGATGATAGTAATATTATGCTATTTATCAATAGTGTTAACGTCGCCTGAGGAGAGGGTATTGCATGCGAGTCCGTTTGTTACTTGGCCAAAAAAAAAGAAGATTTTTGCGTGCGTCCTTGTCCGTGTCCGCGTCCGCTCACTTATACTTGCCTACAGGTCACAATTTTAAACCAAACTTCACCAAATGGTGGAGTTCGTGGTCTGACAAAATCCTATATATTTTTGTTGTCAAAAGGTAAAAAGGTCGACAACAAGAACAACAACAACATGCATTTTAAGGCCATTTTCCCTGCTAGAGCGGGGGTTAGCCTTGCGGTCCCCATGACAATCTTCTCCATTTTGCCCTATTTTCTGCATCTCTCCTTGTTAACCCCCTTGCCCGCATTTCTTCTTCCACCATCTTTACCCAAGTCTTTCTCGGTCTTCCCCGTCCTCTACTTCCTTCTACATTAACTTCCATCACTCTTCTCAACCAGTCACTTTCATCCTTCCTCAATACATGACCAAACCATCTCAACCTGTTCCTCTTCACAGCATCAATCACAGGCAATATTCCCATCATCTTTCGCAATTCATCATTTGTCTTCCTCTCTCTCAACGATACTCCGCACATCCATCGAACCATTCGCATTTCCACCCTTTCCAGCCTTCGTTGCTGCTCTACGTTCATTACCCATGTCTCGCTCCCATAAATCATAACACTTCTCACACATGCAGCATACACCTTTCCCTTCAGCTTCAGCGACACTCTCCTCCTCATCAGCACGCCACTCAGTTCCCGAAACTTCTTCCATGCACATCTCACTCGAGCAACCGTTGCCGAGTCTGATCCACCTTCTCCATTCAGCATGTCTCCGAGGTAGCAAAATGTTTTCACACCTTCCAGCTTCACGCCGTCTCCAAGATCCAACTCAACATTTCCTCCATCTGCAGCTCCCTCTGCGCACACCTTACATTTGAATGTAGCTGCCACACTAGTAAATCACCCTCTCAGACCACTACATGTTTGATGAACCCACTCAGCACACATTGTACATTGAATGGAGTTCACTCCGACACCCTTCCTGCACACAGCACACGGCCACTTCCCAGTTCTTTCCACCTCACCACATGCTTTACCACTTGCCATCACCTTTGTCTTTCCGATATTCACCTTCAGACCTTTTGTCTCCATACATTCCTTCCACTTGTTCATCTTTTCCTTCAGTCCATCCATACTTTCCGCAATCAACACCAGATCATCTGCATACAACAACTCCCACGGTAAACCCTCCTTTACGTTCTGAGCCAGCACCTCCATCACAGCTACAAATAGTAGTGGACTTAGTACCGACCCCTGATGCACTCCCACGTTCACCTCAAACTCACCACTGTTCCCGTCCTTCGTCCTTACAGCTGTGCGTGCTCTTTTGTACATTGCCATCACTACTCTGATCAACCATTCCTCCACTCCTAACTTCCTCAATGCCCATGTCAATACTTTGCGTGGAACCCTATCGAATGCTTTCTCCAGATCAACAAACCCAAAAAACAACTTCTTCCTCTTATCCATGTAGTTCTCCTGCAACTGCCTCACAATGAAAAGCGCATCTGTCGTTCCTATTCGTGGCATAAATCCAAACTGCATTTCGTCGATCTTCACTTTCTTCCTTATCCTCCTTTCCAACACCCTTTCCAATACCTTCATTCCATGCTCCAATAACTTTATCGCTCGGTACGAGCCACACTCCAGAGGGTCACCTTTCCCCTTGTATAGAGGGACGAGGGTACTCAGTTCCCAATCCACTGGAATGCGGCCTTCTTTCACCACCAGATTACAGATCTCTGTCATTCTCTTCACACCCCAACTTCCTGCTGCCTTCAACATATCTCCCACAACTCCCGTCGGCCCTCCCGCTTTTCGACTCTTCATTGCTTTTATCACTTCCTCAACTTCCTTCTCAGTTATCTTCTCTGCCGGTCCTAAAACTGGGTTACTCTCTATGTTGCCATCCCATTCATTCTCTGTATTCAACAGCATTTCCATATATCTTTTCCATCTTCCTTTAATTCCATCTGGGTCGACAACGATTTGTCCCACTTCATCCTTCAAGCAACTCACCCCCATCACATCACACCTCTCTTTCGCTATCTGCTTTGCAATCCTGAATACTGCTTTCTGACCCTCTTCCGAATCCAAGCGTTCTCCGAACATTTTCCCACATGCCTCCTGCGCCTTTGCTACCTCTTTCTTTGCAGCCTTCCTGGCTGCCTTATAACTTTCATGCTCTGCTGTTTCTGCTCCCGTACCCTTCGCCTTCTGCCACTCTTTGAACTTCAAAAAGGTCGACAACAATTTCAAATTTCTAAAATCCTCAATTTTCGTCCGATTGACTTGAAATTTGAATGTGATTTTCATATCGGCTTACTGAATTCAACCACCAACTATTTTTTAGATCATTGTAGGCCAAAGGTCAACCACTTTTTTTGAATCTCTAAAATCCTCAATTTTTATCCAATTGACTTGAAATTTGAAGAGGATTTAGACATTGGCTAACCGAATTCAACCACGAACTATTTTTGAGGTCAAAAGGATTCTCGATTGAGTGCTATTCTGCTTTGTTCTCTTTTGCCAAGTGTCGCTCTGAGTGATTTTTCATTTGTTTGTCTGTCTGTTACTTGGCCAAAAAAAAAAAAAAATCACCAGCAGCAGGTCTCATTAAGTAGAGCACTAGTCACCAGCAGCAGGCCTCACATTAAGTAGAGCACTAGTCACCAGCAGCAGGTCTCACATTAAGTGGAGCACTGGTCACCAGCAGCAAGCCTCACATTAAGTGGAACACTAGTCACCAGCAGCAGGCCTCATATTAAATGGAGCACTAGTCACCAGCAGCAGGCCTCACATTAAGTAGAGCACTAGTCACCAGCAGCAGGCCTCATATTAAGTGTAGCACTAGTCACCAGCAGTAGGCCTCACATTAAGTGTAGCTTGTATTTAGGCTATAATTAGAAAAGTCCACAATGATTGACTCAAGCTTTTATATTTTCGCGTTTTGAAATGCCATTTGATATGTTTCACGTTTTGAACAAGCGGTTTAACATACTTGTCATTGAGCAAGTAAACCTTTGATCCCATTTTTAGCTCAATGCACTTTCGTCTGGTATATCTCATGAGATGGAGCAGTGTCTTGGTCAGTCAATGAGTGGGTGAGTCTGTAAACACTTCAGTCATTATCGCTTCAACCAAAAAAAAATATGAATGATCGTTTTAAGGCCATTTTCCCCGCTAGAGCGGGGGTTAGCCTTGCGGGCCCCATGAGCTCATGGTTCCCTGTCTGAGGCAATGTTTTTATGGCCGGATGCCCTTCCTGACGCCAACCCTTGGTCGCCTCTTACGATGCGCAGGGATATGGTGTACCTATTCTAAATCGGGGTACACACCGGGATCATTCATCCCAGCAAACTGGTACTCAATTTGCCGACCTCGGAAGGATGACAGGCTGAGTCAACCCCCCTGGCGTTAATTCAGCGATCGACCGGGATTCGAACTCGGGAGATTAAACTTGGCCACAATCTTCGTAGCTGATGCCTGATGAAGGTGTATTGACCGCATCAAAATCTGCACTCAATAAGAGGTTCTCTGGGGAGGGTGGGGGGCTCAGGTAGTATCGCTCAGGTAGTTGTGGAGAAGATGTTTTAGTAAAAATGTGGGATTTGGGGGGGGGGCCTATATGGCCCCTTTGTGGGGGAGATACGACCACGGGGAGAACACCTTAACGTTGGGGCATGGTCCCGATGCCTCTGGGCGAGATTGGTCTGGATCTGTCTGGTGGATTCCGAGAAGATTTTTGAATGAAATATCAATATTTGGAGCAAAACCTCCCTTTTACCCCCTCCCTTTGGAGCGGTGCATCTGGATGGGGAGCACAAAACCATGACACATTGCTGTCCTGATGGATGCATCGTACCAAATTTGATCCATATCGGTCGGGTAGTTTGTGTGATATTTTCGTCGAATGTTAATGGACGTATGTACTTACGGATAGCCGGACACCGGGACCCTCAGCGGTTACTTCTGAGAAATAACTCCTTAATTAGCGTGGATTGGAAGCCAGCATTGCTGTAAAAATGGTCCAGACCGCTTCCATCAGTCTTATTCATATTGTCTTATTTTGGTTTCCTTAATGTCTTATTTTGTACGAGTGGAGAAGATTGCGATTCATTACTTTCCTCGAATGTTTGTTTTTAAGAGAGATGGAGATCAACGAGATTAAGAAAGGTTCCTCTGGACACGCTTTCGAAGTGATCTTGAAGGGGCCCAATGGTAGCCCGGCACCACAGCTGTCCACATCCCCAAAGAGGGAAATTTCGTTGGACACGATCAAGCAGAAACTGATGGCTGCTGAAGAACGCAGAAAGGTATGTTTGCTGTGGGGCATCCATTGCAGACGGTTAATATTTACTGCTGTCCAATAGCATTTGATTTGTGAATGAATATTGTGTAAAGGATGAGAATGGTATGTGGATTAAACCTGTCGCATGTTGTTGTCGAGCCTGAAAACCGTCTATGTCGGGCACTTGCGGCGGAAAGGTACTTGCAACTAACTGCAATGTGAGCGTACTCGTGCCAGTCCCAGGAAGCTGATGTGCTCAAAAACTTGGCGGAAAAGCGCGAGCATGAACGGGAGGTCATTCAAAAGGCTCAGGAAGAGAAGAAGGTTTTCATGAAGAAGGCTGAGGAGAGGCTGAACAACTCGATGGAAACCAAGAAAGAGAAACGTGAAGCCCAATTGGCGGCCAAGGTGGAGCGCCTGCACGACAAGGTAAACAGCACTCGTATGAGTTTTGTGCGATGTACGTGTGGTCAATTCCTTTTAGGGAGTGCAGCCATGGCTTTTTATTTTTTTTAATGCAACATTGAGGCGCATGGAATGGAAATGCAGAGAATGAATGAGATGGCAACATAGAGAGTAACCCAGTTTTAGGACCGGCAGAGAAGATAACTGAGAAGGAAGTTGAGGAAGCGATAAAAGCAATGAAGAGTAGAAAAGCGGGAGGGCCGACAGGAGTTGTGGGAGATATGTTGAAGGCAGCAGGAAATTGGGGTGTGAAGAGAATGACAGAGATCTGTAATCTGGTGGTGAAAGAAGGCCGCATTCCAGTGGATTGGGAACTGAGTACCCTCGTCCCTCGATACAAGGGGAAAGGTGACCCTCTGGAGTGTGGCTCGTACCGAGCTATAAAGTTATTGGACCATGGAATGAAGGTATTGGAAAGGGTGTTGGAGAGGAGGATAAGGAAGAAAGTGAAGATGAAATGCAGTTTGGATTTATGCCAGGAAGACGAACGACAGACGCGCTCTTTATTGTGAGGCTGTTGCAGGAGAAGTACATGGAGAAGAGGAAGAAGTTGTTTTTTGGGTTTGTTGATCTGGAGAAAGCATTCAATAGGGTTCCACGTAAAGTAGTGACATGGGCATTGAGGAAGTTAGGAGTGGAGGAATGGTTGATCAGAGTTGTGATGGCAATGTACAAAAGAGCGCGCACAGCTGTTAGTACGAAGGACGGGAACAGTGGTGAGTTTGAGGTGAAGGTGGGAGTGCATCAGGGGTCGGTACTAAGTCCACAGCTATTTGTAGCTGTGATGGAGGTGCTGGCTCGGAACGTAAAGGAGGGTTCACCGTGGGAGTTGTTGTATGCAGATGATCTGGTGTTGATTGCGGAAAGTATGAATGGACTGAAGGAGAAGATGAACAAGTGGAAGGAATGTATGGAGACAAAAGGTGTGAAGGTGAATATCGGAAAAACGAAGGTGATGGCAAGTGGTAAAGCATGTGGTGAAGTGGAAAGAACTGGGAAGTGGCCGTGTGCTGTGTGCAGGAAGGGTGTCGGAGAGAACTCCATTCAATGTACAATGCACGTTGAGTGGGTTCATCAAAAGCGTAGTGGTTTGAGAGGGTCATTAACCAGTGTGGCAGCTACATTCAAGTGTAAGGTGTGCACAGAGGGAGCTGCAGATGGAGGAAATGTTGAGTTGGAGACGGCGTGAAGCTGGAAGGTGTGAAAACATTTTGCTACCTCGGAGATATGCTGAATGGAGAAGGGGGATCAGACTCGGCAACGGTTGCTAGAGTGAGATGTGCATGGAAGAAGTTTCGGGAACTGAGTGGTGTGCTGACGAGGAGGGGAGTGTCATTGAAGCTGAAGGGAAAGGTGTATGCTGCATGTGTGAGAAGTGTTATGATTTATGGGAGCGAGACATGGGTAATGAACGTAGAGCAGCAACGAAGGTTGGAAAGGGTGGAAATGCGAATGGTTCGACGGATGTGCGGAGTATCGTTGAGAGAGAGGAAGACAAATGATGAATTGCGAAAGATGATGGGAATAGAGCCTGTGATGGATGCTGTGAAGAGAAACAGTTTGAGATGGTTTGGTCATGTGTTGAGGAAGGATGAAAGTGATTGATTGAGAAGAGTGATGGAAATGAATGTAGAAGGAAGTGGAGGACTGGGAAGACCGATAAAGACTTGGCTAAAGATGGTCGAAGAAGAAATGCGGGCAAGGGGGTTAATGAGGGGAGATGCAGAAAATAGGGCAAAATGGAGAAGATTGTCATGGGGACCGCAAGGCTAACCCCCGCTCCAGCAGGGAAAATGGCCTTAAAATGCCTGTTGTTGTATTGAGGCTCATGGAAGAGTGAGGTGATGCAATGTGAGTCGTTTGAAACCGAAATCGTGACACCTTGAAGGTGTACTCAGACTAAAGTTGTTGTTGCATAGCCCCTCAGTTATCTCGAACAAGCCTGTGGCACGGAGATGGCCTTTTGATCTCGTAGGAGCGACCCAGAGATCCCCCACATCCAGGATGGTGTACTCTGCCATGACAGAGAGAGAGCCAGACAGAGCCAGCCAGACAGACAGAGAGGAGAGCAAGCAACAGACAGACAGAGAGAGAGAGAGGGAGAGCGAGCGACAGGTAGGTAGGGAGGGCGAGCGACAGGGAGGGAGGTAGGGAGGGGTGGGCGAGCGACCAAGGGAGGTAGGGAGGGGAGGGCGAGCGACAGAGGGAGGTAGGGAGGGGAGGGCGAGCGACAGAGGGAGGTAGGGAGGGGAGGGCGAGCGACAGAGGGAGGGAGGGGAGAGCGAGCGACAGAGAGAGAGAGAGGGAGGGAGGGGAGAGCGAGCGGCAGAGAGAGAGAGGGAGGGAGGGGAGAGCAAGCGACAGAGAGAGAGAGAGGGAGGTAGGGGAGAGCGAGTGACAGAGAGAGGCAGGGAGGGGAGAGCGAGTGACAGCTTGCGGACTTCCTCTCTCGTCGTAATCAACGTGTGGCCCTGAATGGATTTCTCTCATCTCCCCTTCCTGTTCAGGCTGGAGTTCCCCAAGGCAGTGTTCTGGGCCCTGTGCTTTTTCTGGTCTTCATCAATGATCTCTCCGACTCTCTTGAAAATCCTCTCTATCTCTTTGCTAATGACTCCACTCTCTGCCACTCCATTCCTCATCCCTCAGATCGGCAGTCTGCAGACCTGGACAAAATCACAGACTGGGCAAACAAGTGGAACATGTCTTTCAATCCTGACAAATCTCACACTCTTACTATGTCTCTCCGAAAAGACTGACTGGACAACCCTCCCATCTACTTTCTGAATAATCCTCTCCAAGAAGTTCTGTCACTCAAGCTTTTGGGTCTCACTATCTGCCATGATCTTTCTTGGGAAAACCACATTTCCAAGTTGGCCTCCAAAGCCATTCGCCGACTGGGCATCCTCCGTCGCGCGAAGTCCTTTCTGGGCACACCTGAGCTCCTCACCACATACAAGGCTTTCATCTGCAGCTCAATGAAATACTGCTCTCCCCTCTGGGCCGGTGCTGCTGCCTCACACCTAGCTCGACTTCACGCTGTTGAAACCAAAGCTTTCAGAATCATTGGAATCTCCCACGATTGAGCTAACTCCCCCCCAAGCCCTCTCGCTCCCACAGATCTCCCGATGTCCCTGCTCTCTAATGTTGTGTTTGTGTGATTCCTTATCTCTCCCTATCTTGTCTACCGCTCCCCTTATTATATGTTTTATGTGCCTGTGTGATTTTTTTTTTTTGTGTGATTAATGTTCGCTCTTTCACGCTCTTGTATTTAAAAAAAAAAAAAAAAAAAAAAAAGGACAGAGGGAGGGAGAAGCGAGCGACAGAGGGAGGGAGAGCGAGTGACAGACAGAGAGAGGGAGGGAGAGCAAGCGACCGAGGGAGAGCGAGCGACAGAGAGGGAGGGAGAGCGAGCGACAGAGAGGGAGGGAGGGAGAGCGAGCGACAGACAGACAGACAGAGGGAGGGAGAGCGAGAGAGGGAGACACAGAGGAGAGTTTTGTATCCCACTGACAGGCCCGATCTGGATTCAGACCTGCACCAAAATCGAATCTGCTGTTTCTTGTCACCTAACCAACTCATCCACCTGGATAAGTCATAATAATCCATAACTTATTTAAATATCATGTTATATATCGCTTTTTGCCCGACCCCTCAATTGTGAAGAATCACTTTAAAAACGAAATAACACTTATATCCGAATTCATATTCAGATCTTCACCAAAATTGAATCTAATCGTCCTTATAACACACACAACCTGTCCAAGTTTCGTCCAAAACTTTTTGAGATATCCTGCTATGTATAGTTTTTGTCCCTATGTCCCAATGGTGAAGAATCGCTAAAAAATTTTTTTTTTATAGTAGCCGGATCCGAATCCGGATCTTCACCAAAGTCTAATCATTTAATCCGTGTCACATACACTACCTCTTTGCCAAATTTCGTTTGAATCTGTCCACAAATTTTTAAGATATCTTGTTCACAGACAGACAGACAGGGGTGAAAACATAACCTCCATCCACCTTTGGTGGTGGAGGTAATGACATATAATGGTTGTTTTAAGGTTATAATACCTTTATGAGATGAGAAAGAAAAATTAAATAAAAAAACTCCCTTCGTACCACTATCAACTCTGAGTTTCCAGAATGGCCTGGAGGGGTACGCACACTCGCCTCTCAAGCCTGGGTTTGAATCCTGACCCTGTTATAAACTGTTATCCCGGAGTTTCACAGGCAGGGAGATTCATCAATATGTGTGCCGTCCCTTGGACGTCCGTTAAAGTGGCATCCTGTCCGCTAGCTTTAGTTGATGGACGTTATAGATCCCATGGTGTCCTTCGTGAAGAGTGGAAGAGCTTTCGCTGGAACCCTGAACAAATTCCTGCCCTGACGAGCAAGGGGCACAGCTGTGCCCCCAGCCAATGCTGCAAACCAGCAGCCTTGGGCTGCATACGAAAGAAGAACTACCAACCCCATTTTTGTACCTTATAACTGGAAACAGAATTATTTATTTATTTTGGCCCATTGGGTCGGACTATTTTACTTGAAGACACAGATTTGTCCGTACAATCCTTTTTCACTTTAAGGAGTATCTCTCACGTGTGTTGTAGATAACTTGTATTGGGGATATCGCATCAAATGACCCAAATAAAATGTGTGCGCTGTGATTTTTATTTTGTTTCAGGTGAAGCACGCCGAAGAAGTTTGCAAAATCCACAAGACCAGTAACCCATCGAGCCCTTGAACGAACACCCAAGTTAGTTTGAGCACATTCTCTCCAACCCTCCCATTGTACATAACTACTGACGATGGGTTTTCCATTGCGTTGGTATTGTTTTGCATATCTTTGCTGTTTAAATGAAAAAAAAAAAATGAAAAAAAAAAAACTTTACATTTACTTACAACTCATTACCATTGCCAATTTAAAAAAAAAAAAATTTATTTGGCAAGATGTTTTACCCTTTCATGGGAGTAGTTGGGGAACAATGTTCGAGGTTTTTGTTTTCTTTTCTGTGAATGTGCTAAAGAAATAAAAATTGTTGTTCTGCAGAATTATGAGGGAGTTAGTTATTCCATCCAGACTGTTGACACCCGGTTCCAAAATGGTTCAACATCCGACACTCCTACAGAACCCATCAAAAGGAGTAGGCCCTCATGTTTGTACCCTGATTGAAGCACTGACATTCATTCCCATTCCATACGGATCTGGTGAGTGGTAGAATTGAAACCACCGAGGTTGGCAGAGGACAGTACTCACCCTTGAATATGGGTTCAATACCAGACCTTCCGATAAAACCAACCTCGTGTTTTGCACGCAAGAGTGCAAACGCCCGTCAAATGGGACCTTAAGCTGGGTGTCCCATTTCCTAGGGTTCAACGGATGTAGAAGGATGACTCACAAGATTCCATGGGCCTGCCACATTGTCTCATCCACGTTCCTCCCCTCATTCCGCCAATTCAATTGTTGTCTTGACGGATGCGTTTTTATGTATTTTTTAACCAAGGTTAAGTACTCCTGGCATATTATGTTGACAAATAACTGCCAAACACTTTTTATTCTTTTTACGTCTCCGCCGAGGAAGTCACCAGAGGCATTATGTTGTCCGGCTGGCCGTCCGTTCATTCCAGATAGGTTTGTGTTACCACGATAAGTTGAGACCGACTAAAGGTATCTCAGTCAAAGTTGGTGCAAGTATGTATGATAAGATAAGGATGAATTGATTAGATTTTGAGGTAATGAGGTCAAAGGTCATCTGTCATATCTCTCTCTGTGTCTGCAAGCAATCTCTGTGTGTCTGTCTGTGTGTATTTCTGTGACCGCTGTTTCTCGACAACCACTGGTCAGATCTAAGTGAAACTTGCCAGGCATATTGCTGGGGACCTGAGGATGTGCCTTTTCAAGGTTTGCTATTAATCGGACAAGTGGTTACCAAGTTATGGCCATTTATTTAGCAAACACATACGTTTTGTACATGAACGAAGGAACAGCGAAGGACGAGAGCGAAGGAACGGCGAAGGACGAGAGCGAAGACCAAAGGAACGATGAAAGTTTTTAATTTTTTTTTGCAGGTACGGTCAAGCTACAGCGAAGGAACCGCGTGTGTGTTTGTTGTTCTCTTCTCTTTGTGCTTTTCCTTGCGATGAAATTGCAAAATGGCAAAATATGTTGGCGCTAATTGAAGAATTGGCCATTAAAACTAATTTGCGATTAATCATAACTGCGATTATGCGAACTTCCGGACAGTGAGGCCTTATTTTGGGTATGTACGTCAACGTACGTATGTCCACGCACTTACCTCCCCGCACGTACGGGCATGCACTAGTTAGGTAAAAATCCTGTGAACCAGTGATGGGATTTTGACCAAAGTTTGTACAAGCGTGTCTTGTAATGCAAAGATGAACCGATTTAATTTTGGGGTCAAAGGTCAGAGTCGAATTGGCTTTCTTTATCGTGGTAATTTGAGAAGGGCTTGGTACAAGTACATCAAACTAGTACAGATAATGACGCAAAGATTAACTGGTTAGATTATAGGGTCAAGAAGTCAAAGGTCAGAAGTTGCATTAGGTTTCAATTCTGTTACTGTGCTAACTTGTGTCAAAGGTCAGAAGTCATGTCAGGTACAGAATGTGATACTTGGGAACAGCTGAAGGGATTTGAATCAAACCTGATGCAAGTATGTATAATCTATATAATAATAGCGTAAGGACTCGACTTTGTTATCCCTTTTACGCCGCACCCAGTGACCCGATGCCCACGGCACTAATGGATTTACGATCTACGAACCGTGCTCTTTGTTTATCACGTACAGCCATACTCGAAAAATCTGAATTAGCCGACGTTGGGCCCAAAAGCATCCGATTAACTGCCGATACGATGCCATCTTACGACGCCATCGTATTGGTGTCTGCTGGGCGAAGGCGAAGCAAGCCGTCCGCTGATTGGACAGTCGAAGGCGACAGCAAGCCGTCCCCTGAGTGGACAATCCTGAGCATGCATTTGTGCCGGTGTCGTCGGTCGCGGTGTACGCTAACCTCATCAGGTGGGTTTACCATAATTTCTTCCAACCGCGCTCTTTGTTTATCACGTACAGCCATACTCGAAAAATCTGTGCAATAAATACGTTGTTCATATACGCACTCTTCATTCTCATCTTTCTTCCTAACTCTTACTCGGACAAGCAAATCCCCTCTGCCATCCATAGTGGTACACTCTATCCATACACCACATCCTCCCTTCCGTGGACCATGGGTTTCGGCTAGTGATGTAATAATGTGGGAGGAGGCATATCAGGTGGTCGAAAAGTGGCGTTCTCGTTGCTGGTAGAGAAAGAGGAAGAACACTTTTGTTCATATGTCTTTATGGGAAAGAAATGCTTTATTGCAAAAATCATGAGGAAAAAAAAAAAGTCAAGTTGACTGACTGGGGGTGGGGTTGTCGGGGTAGTACCTAAGTACATTATTAGTGAACTGCATCTACGCAACCAGCAACATCGACATTGCAAAGGATAATATTATGGGGGGGGGGGGGGGGGGCACTCACGCATGGGGGTGGGAGGGGTGGGTCACACACACACTTCGGGGGGGGGGGGGGGTCACACACAAATGGGGGAGGTGAGACACACACGGGGGAGTCGGTCACACACTTGCACACGGATGGGGAAGTGGGTCACACTCGCACACGGGGGAGTGGGTCACACATACACACACACACTCGCACACGGGGGAGTGAGTCACATACACACTCGCACACGGGGGAGTGTGTCACACACAAACACACACCTGTAGGTACGAAACGCATTTTTTTGGGGCGGTGTATAATCGCTCCGAACGAAACAGGCATTACCTGGTTTCTTTTGCTTGAGTTGTAATCAAAATGTACCTTTGTTTTTTCAAAAAGTAATTCATGATCGAAGACGTGTTTATTGAGTTTTAAAGTCCACTTTAGAGGCCGATCTTAGGCCTATAAACCCGTGACTCTTACTTCATTTTTAAACTTGAATGTCTAACTTTTCGCTTTACAAAGTAAAAATAGATTAAAACCAAACGTTATTAATAAATATTGTATTCCATTGTTAGTTTACATTACTATGTACATTGTTGAAGTACCGTATTGTTTAATTCCATGGTTGGAAAAGAGTTGACTCGCTTAAAACAAACTGTATATACACCCCAGGGATATGGAAAAATATAATTCAACTTCGGTTCAATCTTGAACTTCAGTATTAAGTCGCTGTATTTTTACTAAATAATAATATAAATAACGAAGTCCTGGGAACGTTCTCTCCTCTCCTTTTCCTCTCTCCTTCCCAATGCCCACATGTCAACACATTCAAAACGGCTGTTGGAATACATGTCGCCGATTTTCTCAACTTTAGCTGAATCTGAGACGAACCATCCTAGCGACTGTGATGGTGAATTTGTCAAGATAAAGCGTGAGGGAGACAATTAATGACCTTTATGTTACAGGCCTTTGAAAATTAATTTCGTTCTTTAAACGGTAACTTTCATCGAATTTTATTCCCGTTTTTTTTTTTCAACCGAGTCTAAAACCATGGTAGCGAGTGTGAAAAATGAAATGAGATCGAATTAGAGATGAAATAAAACAGAGTAAGATACCACGGGCCTAACAAAAGAGGCCTCAAAGCTATGTGAGGAAAGAAAATGGTGGATATTTGTTTTTGAAGCCTCTTCCAGAATGGGTGTAGCTATTCCCTCAACGGAGGAGGCCACTCTCCCGGCCAGACTCGCAGACTCACTCACAGAATCACCTACGGAGAATACTAGTACCCGACTGCAAAGCCGCAATGAGCCGGCGAAGCCAAAGCCTCTTGCCACTATTTTACCCATCACTATGTTAGGTAGTTGGTAGTAGGTAGGTGTAGTAGGTACCGTACCTGGTAAAAACCACCTTTAGAGGCCATTTTTCCCCGCAAGGCGGGGGTTGGCCTTTTTCGGGAACCGTGGTTGTTGTTTTTCGGTCCCCTTTTTGAAGCAATGTTTTACGGCCGGATGCCCTTCCTGACGCCAACCCTTTTTGCCGCCTTTAACGACAAACAGGGAATTACTAGTGAACTGGTACTCAATTAGCCGACCTCGGAAGGATGACAGGCTGAGTCAACTCCCCTGGCGTTAATTCAGCAATCCACCGGGATTCGAACCCAGGATCCTAAGCTGGCACCCTAGCCGCTAGCCCAACACCAGGGTACCTGGTAAGACTTGGTAAAAGAGAAGAGCAGACAGTCCTCCCCAATACCTACATACAATAAATGTCACAAGAAGCTTAAGGAAGTAACTATACGATGTGCCAGCTAAGGGCCTATTCTAAGAAATTTTAACTGGGCTTAATATACATTTTCACAATATGTGTGTAGTCTTCTAACTTCAGTCGCTGTCAGGACTGGTTCTCTCCGGGCACTGCGGCTTCCTCCACCAGAAGAAGTTAGCTTGCAGTAAGATCAGTGCTGACAGATCAGACGATAGCGCCATTTCAACGGCAATGTGTGACTGTCGTTAATCAAACCGTGTCGATGGCGCTGATTGGCTGACCTTAGCTGATCGCTGATTGGTCAGCTCAGAAAATTTCGCAAATTCAGACCTAAAATGACACCATTTGCATTCTGGATGAGATTAAAATTGATAAAATTTACTTCTTGATTAATTCGGCAAATTCTGTCTCAACTTCGGATATTTCCGGCCATGAAAAACTATACCCTACGGCCGCGAGATTTCTAAAAAATAATTCTTCGTCAATTTTAGAATATTTGACGCCGTTTTCACCCTCCGAAACGCGTAATAAGCTTTTTTGAAATATTTTTTCAAATTCTCGAATCTCATTGGTTCTGGTGTTTGGTGACGATTTTCGTTGAAGGGCAATTCCACGACGTTACGGAGTGACACTTTGAGTCATTTTTGTGAACTTTGATTGCTCTAGCATAGTGATAAAGCCACGAGTACCTACTCTCTATATATCATATTGTAAAGGAAGAGTTGCACTTTACAGAGATATTAATGGAGTTCCTGTAAGATGGACCATTGTCAAGTAATTAACATTCAAAAACTGTGTTACGGAGTGACACTGTCTTTTGTCATTTATTAAACAATAACAACATTTATTGAAAACTCTGCTCTCACAATAGTTATAAAATTGTAATGAAATAATGGGAAGATACACTAATAGTTGTGCCTTCAGTACAGGGGTTTCAAAATTCCAGACATGACCTAATTACTCTGAAATAATTACAATAGTCCCGTTATGGAGTGACGAGTCAATTTTGAGATTTCTCCCAAAGCAACAAATCATTTCTAGATAACGCCAGGCTTTCATTCTGAACCCAGCTGACTTGTGCTGGCGTTTCAACATCTAACACTTTAGATAAATAATAAAAATTTGAACTGAGAAAATATACAATAAACATATAAAAAAGTCAAGAAATAGACTAAAGAAATTGAGAACAATTTACAAGTGGATGACCAGAAACAAAACAAAGTTTGGAATTAATCAGTTGGCCACATCACAAAACTTCACATGACTGCCCTGCAAAAGGTTCCCTTTCCCAAAGGACATTCAGCAAATACATAATGATTGCGATGGTCGAGGGATGGCTGAAGAAGGAATCTGATGACTTGGTTGGAATCAATCCAGGATTTATCTTCCACCTCTGGGAATGTATATGCCAAGTCAGATAGGCCCGCTTTTCGCAAAAATGATACTTCCAAACAACCATCATCTACTATCTGAGTCACCTGGCCAACAAACAACTTCTTAGATTTTTTTTGTGACATACTACACAGTCACAAAGTCACCAGGGTGCACTTGGGGTTGACTGTCTGACCTGGGGCGCTCAGCAGGTGCTGGACTAGCAGTATTTTGACATTCCAAGGATGATACATGGCACTCGGGGTGAAGACTCACCAATTCAAATTGTTCCGCTGTTGAGTACATAGAGGCGCTCACAACATATTTCCTCACAGGTTTCACAGTGTGTTTTCGGAAGCGACGTCACTAACTGCCGGCACTCGTCCAATTGCGACTGGCACTTCTCAATGTCTCCTGCTGCGATGAATAAAACTTCGATCTTTTTGCACTGTGCCGCTGCTACGCAGAAGAAGGATTCTGCATCAGATACAGGATCCCCAGCCAGATTTGCCAACCAAACTCTCCTCTTTACCTCACCTCCTATCCCATCAACAGCACCCTTACCATGAGATGTGGCAAAGAAATTCCAGGATAATTGAATCTTGAACAATTCCTGAAGGAACTCACCTTTTTCAGGCTGAGTTATCAATTGTTTGACAATGAGTCACTCTGTAACGTTACGGAGTGACGAGTTTTCTTTTTAATTTATTTTCTGTAGATTAAAAAAAAAAAAAATTGTACTGTACAATGATTGGGTGGTATAAGTTCTTAATGACCCTGGATTTATTTGGTTTTTCATCCACCAGTTAAAGAGAAAAGTAACCAAATGTCAAATTTTCGTTATGGAGTGACACGTCACGGAGTGACATCTGACTCCTAATTTGAGTTTTAATTTTAAAGCATAAAAGGACAACTCATATTTTTTCAATTGGTTTTGAAATAATCTTCATACAGGTAGCTTCTGATGGATAGCATTTGTTGACTTCATACCAATGAATTGAGAGAATGAATGAATTAATAGTTCTTTGCATTATCGAGGGCCAATTTTACTGCGCTTTTCAGTGGAATGACTTCATTAATTGCAATGAGTGATGTAAGCCAACAGAGCAAGCAAACTCAGTGATCTTGATATTATCTGAAAGTACATGTTTTCAGCTTTCATTTGGTACATAACATGAACTTTTTCAGTCAAATTTAAAATTTGACCTCTGCGGACCATTTCTCGTGGAATTGCCCTGAAGATAACCGGGGCCCGTGCGGGCCCGGTGAACGAGGTTGGTCTTAAAGTATTTTAATTACAAATTAGAGGTGCATAAGATTGTGAATCAAACAAAGACGGGTGAAACAAATTCCTATTGAACTTTTTCGCAATTTTTTTATGCATACTTCCGCATCCGGAAGATGGCGGCCTCCATTGAGTGATTTGGTTTTTGAAATATTTTTTCAAATGCTCGAATCTCATTGGTTCCGGTGTTTGGTGACGATTTTCGTTGGAGATAACCAGGCCCGTGCGGGCCGAGGTTGGTCTTAAAGTATTTTAATTTCAGATTAGAGGTGCATAGGATTGTGAATTAAACAAAGACGGGTGAAACAAACTCCTATTGAACCTTTTTCAATTTGTTATGCATACTTCAGCATCCGCAAGATGGCGGCCTCCATTGAGCGATTTGGTGCGTCAAAGCTTCGAAATTCTCAAGCCAAGGGATCCAGAAAAATCTGGCTTTTCAACATAATACATACGCGTTCATTCACAACACCGGGTTCGCCGGCTACAAGTACCCGACTGCAAAGCCGCAATGAGCCGGCGAAGCCAAAGCCTCTTGCCACTATTTTACCCATCACTATGGCATCAGTAGGTTAGGTAGTTGGTAGTAGGTAGGTGTAGTAGGTACCGTCGGTGTAGTAGGTACCATTTGCATTCTGGGTGAGATTAAAATTGATAAAATTTACTTCTTGATTAATTCGGTGAATTCCTTCTCAACTTCAGATATTTCCGGCCGTGAAAAACGATCCCCTACGGCCGCGAGATTTCTAAAAAATAATTCTTCGTCATTTTTAGAATATTTGACGCCGTTTTCACCCTCCGAAACGTGTAATAAGCTTTAAAAAAATATTTTTCAAATGCTCGAATCTCATTGGTTCCGGTGTTTGGTGACGATTTTCGTTGAAGATAACGGGGTTGGTCAACGTATTTTAATTACAAATTAGAGGTGCATTCGATTGTGAATCAAACAAAGACGGGTGAAACAAACTCCTATTGAACTTTTTCGCAATTGTTTTATGCAAACTTCCGCATCCGATCGATGGCGGCCTCCATTGCGTGATTTGGTTTTAGAAATATTTTTTCAAATGCTCGAATCTCATTGGTTCCGGTGTTTGGTGACGCTTTTCGCTGAAGATAACCAGGCCTGTGCGGGCCGAGGTTGGTCTTAAAGTATTTTAATAATAAATTGGAGGTGCATAAGATTGTGAATCAAACAAAGAAGGGTGAAAGAAACTCCTATTGAACGTTTTTCAATTTGTTATGCATACTTCCGCATCCGCAAGATGGCGGCCTCCATTGCACTTCGGAATTCTCAAGCCAAGGCATAATCTGGTTTTCGACATAATACGTATGCGTTTATTGACAACACCGGCTTTGCCGGCTATTATATATATAGATAAGTGTAACCTGCACTCGAACCAATATTCGTTTGATTGAATGGGATGGGGTGTGGTGTGGTGTGTGGAACAAAACTTAAGCCAAATTTGTATGACGTCCCCAACTTGCAGATGCCAGCTTGTCATGTCTTGCCCTCATGACATTTTGTGTCAAAAATGAGGAACAGCTTTGTTTATTGCAGGTAATGCAAGTTATAATTGGTGGCACAATATTGGTGCTAAGAGTTTGGTATGCAGCTTAATCCTTGCCCTGAAGACTGGTGACAAAGTAACAGGACAAGCAGAAACCATTGTATATACAGGGAGGTGAACACCTTCCAGCTAAATGCTGTCATTTTAAGATCATGACCTTAAAAACTAAGTCAAATGTCAACCCATTGTTTATTTATAAAATAAATTATAATCTATTCCCATTGTTGATGCAAAATGCCATTCCCAAAGTCCCATCTGGCTCTGATATATTGGTGGGGGATTGATGGCTATTTATCCATGGTTTCTAAGATTTTAAAATAAATTATCTGAATTTGAGAGCGAATCCACCATTTTCAGCTTCTTACAGGGGGCGTAGCCAGATGGGGCACAACTTAAGCTAAGGACATGGTCCAGATGCCTCGTGGTGAGTTTGGGCTGGATCTGTGTGGCGGTTTCTGAGAATATTTTTGAATAAAATATCAATATTTGGGACAAGACTCCCCCCTCTCTTTTATAGGGGCATATCCAGATGGGGAACACACCCCCATGAGACCTGCTGTCTTGGTGCATCATTCCAAAGTTGGTCCATACCATTTTGGGTAGTTACCTCCGCCCCCAAGGGTGGATGGAGGTTATGTTTTCACACCTGTCTGTCTGTGAACAAAGTATCTCAAAAGGTTGTGGATGGATTCGGACGACATTTGGCAGAGATGTAGCATATGTGACAAGGACGAAATGATTAGATTTTGGTGAAGATCCGGATTCGGATCCGGCAACTAGAATTTTTAAAGTGATTCTTCACCATGGGAGATCAGGTCAAAAACGATACATAGCAGGGTATATCCTGCTATGTCACTATGTTTTGCCAAAACACACCTGAACAAGCCAAAATCCTTCTGGGAGAATGTCCTGTGGACAGATGAGACCAAATTGAGCTTTTTGGTAAAGCACATCATCTCTTATGTTTACAGAAAACAAAATGAAGCCATCAAAGAAAAAAACACCTTCCCTACAGTCAAAGAAGGAGGAGGTTGAGTGATGTTTTGGGGGTTTCTCTGCTGCCTCTGGCACTGCGTGCCTTGAATGTGCATGGCATCATTAAATCAAGAGATTGCGAAGGAATTTTGGAGCGCAATGTTCAACCTTACGAGCACACTCTTACGATGTCTCTCCGAAAAGACCGACTGGACAACCCTCCCATCCACTTTCTGAATAATCCTCTCCAAGAAGTTCTGTCACTCAAGCTTTTGGGTCTCACTATCTACCATGATCTTTCCTGGGAAAACCACATTTCAAATCTGGCCTCCAAAGCCAGTCGCCGACTGGGCATCCTCCGTCGTGCGAAGTCCTTCCTTGGCACACCTGAGCTCCTCACCACATACAAGGCTTTCATCCACAGCTCAATGGAGTACTGCTCTCCCCTCTGGGCTGATGCTCCCGCCTCACACCTAGCTCGTCTTCACGCTGTTGAAACCAAAGCATTCAGAATCATTGGAATCTCCCACGATGAAGCTAACTCCAAGGGCCTCTCACTCACTCACCGCAGGCAGGTTGGTGGTCTTTCCGTCTTCTACCGACTCCTCTCTGGCCTTGCCCCCCCAGCTCTCTCTGGGCTCTGTCCCGCAAATATTCCTACAGGTCACACAAGATCTGCCTGCAACCCTCTTATGGTTAAACTGCCAAAATCAAGACTCTCTGCTCACCTTCACTCCTCTTTTCTCCCACCTCTGGAACAAACTCCCTCACTCTCTTCAATCCCACTCCACCCTCCAGGTCTTTAAAACAGCTGTTCACCACCATCTCTTATCTTCCCCCATCCAAAACCTTTATCTTTTCTACCCCCGCTAATTTCACCCCAATTCCACTTTTTTGAAATACCAACTTCTGTCCTGGAAGTCCTTGGTGTCCATGTGTTTTATACTTCTCCCTCCCCCCCTTCCCACGCCTCCTCCCCCCAAGCCCTCTCCCTTCCACACATCTCCCTGCTCTCAAATGTTGTGTTTGTGTGCTTCCCCTTCTCTCCCCATCTTGTCTTCTGCTCCCTCTTTTTATATATTTTGTTTGTCTGGTTGATTTGTTTGTGAAGTAAATGTTAGCTCTTTCACGAGCCTCGATTCAGTATACAAAAAAAACCAAAAAAACCCCCCCCCAGTGGCAGAAAGCTGTGTCTCCATCAAAGGTCATGGGTCTTGAGTAGGACAATGACCCCAAACCCACTTCAAAAAGCACCCAGGGATGGTTCAAGAAAAAACGCTGTACTGTTCTGAGGTGGCCAGCAATGAGTCCAGATCTAAATCCCATTGTACACCTGTGTGGAAATCTGAAAACAGCAGTTGGGAGAAGGCACCCTTCAAATCTTGGAGAACTGGAGCAGTTTGCACAAGAAGAGTGGGCCAAACTGCCAGTAGAGATGTGTAGGAAGCTCATTCATGGCTATAGGAAGCGCTTGACTGCAGTTATTTAGTCCAAAGGCCGTGCTACCAAATATTAAGTCGGGGGTGTCAATAATTTTGTCAATGCCATTTAATTTTATTATCTGATTTACAAGGATATATTAAGTGCTGAATCAAAAACAAATGTTCTGTAATATTAACAGTGAAATAAAGAATTGTGGAGACCAAATATTTTTGAGAATTTAAACTTGTCTTTTGGGAAAATTGTGAGTTATTTGAAAAAAGTGCAAGGGTGCCAATATTTTTGGCCACAACTGTACGAGAGCAGGGAAAAATTTTCAAATAAAGAAGAATGAGCGAAAATTAATCATACGAAGATCCATGGAATGGAAGGTGCACCGTGGAATGAAATATTGAATTAACGAACACGATGCCTCGCCCATAACGGGGCAGCAGGAAATGCACCCTTTTGCTGCATTCGCTGGAGTGAGGGACACCCCCGGCTAGTAGTTTTGACCGATAGAGAGGAAAAGAGAGAAAGGGGCGAGGGAGTTCCATCCTCTCCACCCTTCAGGGTTAAGGAAGGAACACCCCACGCCCTCCCCGACTTTGAGGGATCTAGCCACCTAGGGCACACTGACCCGGTCATGCACTTTCGTTGCACCTCTGGGGTTTTGTTTTAGCCCTTCAAAGCACATGTTGGAAACTCTTCGGCAAGACAAAGACGAGATGAGAAGCCAATGGACCAGGCAGAAAGCAAGATTTCAAAAACATGATGCGTCACACCCACAATAAAAAAAAAAATTGCAGTTGGAGTCGTTTCGGTCCTTCGACAAGCAAAAAATGGTGGAACTCAAGTATCCCGCAGCGTTTACCAGACACTCCAAGAGATATAGTGGAGAAGAGATGTTGAAGAGGGGTTTTCATTGGACAAGGGGGAGGGGACAGCTGGTCACAATATGTGTGGTGGTTTGTTGCTTGTACAGGCAGATGTTGGGTTTAGTGTGGGTTGGAGCTTATGTTGATACTGCCGCACAAGGGATGGGTGGTGTCCACACCGGAGTCCAGCCAGATGGACTCTCAATTCACAACAAAGTAGGAGCTGGAGAGGATCACCTTCGTGTGGTGGCTCCAATTTCAAGAAGAAGCACTCATATTTCGATCCTCATATTCCTCCACAACACAGTCCTCCTAGTATGGAAGAACTAGAGACAGCAGGCTCGAACGAAGGCACAAAGCCAAGCTCCTGGAGAAGCTGGACACATGGCACGAACAAACAACCAATGGACAACAAGAATTACAAACTGGCAATCCAGATAAGGACCTGGAAAGAGGAGATCAAGACCATGGAGATTAGATCGAGAGACGTCGAAAAATACAGTTTAGGGAGGCCTTCACCCTACAGTCGACAAACTAGATCTAACAAGGTCAAAAGTTATGAAAAACTTTTATTTTGGCAAAATATGTTGAAATGAGAACAAACTTTAACGGTGTAATGGAAATAAGTCTCGAATAACAAAACTCCAAACTAATAACTTCCAGCTGCACATCTCGAGGTATCAAACCTCAACAATACCAGTCATTACTTTGCAGCAGAGGCAACTCCAGCCGACTGGCAGCGAAAATAGAATCGAAGGTTCGTCTCACATTCCTGAGGAATAGGGAAAAATCTGAGCAGAGAGGGATGGACACGAATCGAGAGGGAAATATTACAAGTGCTGTGATGGAAGGCAAGGCTCATGGTACTTCAAGAACAAATGAACGCTTCGTCTTCCCTTTGCATCCGTCCTCGGCCCCGACGGCCCCTGCAACGGTAGAGCAGCGCAGTCAACACTACTCGTGCGGTTATATTTCAAAATAAAATCTCTGCTCGTGGAAGAGATTGTACCACATATCACGTGCTGGGCTAATACACGAGAAGATGGACCATGTGCGGAAGTTGAACTTGGTGCATCAGCTTCATTAGCCATGGTAACACAAAATGGGTCGACCGGTGTTTAAACGGAAATGCCTTTCCATCAGTTGTCCCGCTCACGACTCAAGTGCTTTGGTTTACCTTGCACGCATTCACCATCTGCATTTCTATGTGCAACATGATAGAGCATATAACAATGCAGGGCCTCACCGAGGTATATAGATTACAGTATATCTGAGATGTAATGTGGACTCGCTGACACACAAAGAACCATTACATTGGCTTTTTGTGTTCCTTCAGAAAGCAGGTAATATGTCACCCGATACATTTCCATATCTTTACAGATCAATAAAATATATTGGTATGGTTCTTACATCTAGTAAAGGGGCATGTCACGACAAGTCGAGAAACGTTTAATGGGTACAACCAATCTCGGACAGGTTACTATACTTCTCTGTTTCGGGATACTCGGCTGAAGCTGGTTTGGGAAAAGTTGTTCAGGGTGCCGGCGATGACTCGCATACTCTTTGCGAAAGACACAATAGGATCCCTAACATCTGCCAATGACGACTGCTGACAGACGGGCCTCCGCCTTGATAACTATCTGAGAACCGGCACACTAATTCAGAACGTACACACCAATTCATAACTACAGACCAATCAGCCTTCTCCCAATTATCAGCAAAGTCATGGAATCCATCATTGCTTCGGATATGAAATCTTTCCTCTTCTCCAATGGCTTGATCTCTGATCATCAATTTGGTTTCAGACCTGGTCAATCTACTCTGGACATGCTGCTTCTTCTGTCTCAACAATGGATGGAGGTCCTCAATGCCAAACAGGAAATCAGAGCTGTCTCCCTTGACATACAGTCGTGCCATCGATATGGTCTGGAACCCAGCTCTGCTCAACCAACTCTCCTTTGGTATCCATGGAAACCTCCACGCATGGCTTATGAACTTCCTCTCTGGTCGTAGTCAACGTGTGGCCCTGAATGGGTTTCTCTCACCTCCCCTTCCTGTTCAGGCTGGAGTTCCCCAAGGCAGTGTTCTGGGTCCTGTGCTTTTTATGGTCTTCATCAATGATCTCTCTGACTCTATGTAAAATCCTCTCTATCTCTTTGCTGATGACTCCACTCTCTGCCGCTCCATTCCTCATCCCTCAGATCGGCAGTCTGCAGCCTCCTCACTCTCTGCAGACCTGGACAAAATCACAGACTGGTCAAACAAGTGGAACATGTCTTTCAATCCTGACAAATCTCACACTATCTCCTTAAAGACCGTCTGCATCACCCTCCCATCTACTTTCTCAACAATCCTCTCCAAGAAGTTCTGTCACTCAAGCTCTTGGGTCTCACTATCTGCCATGATCTGTCCTGGGAAAACCACATTTCCAAGCTGGCCTCCAAAGCCAGTCGCCGACTGGGCATCATCCGTCGTGCGAAGTCCTTCCTTAGCACTTCTGTGCTCCTCACCACATAAAAGCTTTCATCCGTAGCTCAATGGAGTACTGCTCTCATCTCTGGGCTGGTGCACCTGCCTCATACCTAGCCCGGCTTCATGCTGGAGAAACCAAAACATTCAGAATCATTGGTATCTCCCACGATGAAACTGATTCTGAGGGCCTTTCACTCGCTGGGGTGCCTAAACCCCTGGTGGTGCGGCTGTCGGAGGAAATGCCCATGGACCGATAATGACACCATCACAGATGAAGGAAAACATCTGGCATACAGCCAAAAACTCGTGGTTAGAGGAGTTATGACCCCAATCTCCCGAAGCAGCAGCCCTGCAAGTAATTGAAAATCATGATGTACACAAACACAAGCACTGGGGTTAGAGCCCCTGCTTTGCTTCCCATCACCACAAGCAGGATGGTGGATGATTATGACTCAACAGTCCTAAACCCGCAAGGAGGGTCTGCTGCCCAAGTGAGTCCTGTGCGTGGCTTCTGTCGACCCTCACGTCCTTTCATTATTGGTCAGATGAGGAACTGCCTCGATTGATGGAGTACTGCTACAATATAGTCTGTATCCAAGAGCACAGACGCGTACACCCCGAAGAGCTATCACACAGCACTCTTGGTGATTCGACATCAATCACTACCTCAGCCACGCGCAATAATGCAGGTGCATCAGTTGTTGGAGTTGGTATCGCGCGCGGTAAGATGTCCTGCCAAAAGCAACCTGTCTCCTCGAAAATTTCGGAAAGAATATTATCGGCCGTTTTCAAGGGATATCCGAAAACGTATGTTATATCTTGTTACTTGCCGACGAATGTATCTGGAGAAAAAGATGTTGAACAATTCTATGAAGATCTTGAACGTACTGTGCGATCGATACCGATACACGTTTTTGTTATGATCTGTGGATATTTCAATGCACAGGTACATGGGCTACATTAGTATCATTCGATCAATAACAGAAACGGCATCCAACTGTGTGAGTTCTCCAATCGAAACAACATGGTTATAAGTAACACTCAATTTCCTATGAAACGTGGTAAAATGTGGACACACACAAACCCTGCCGGATTTTGCTCACAAATTGACTTCATTTTGGTGTGCAAGAGGTGGAGGAATAGCGTGAAGCATGTACCTGCCTTCTCAACGTTCAATGCTGTTGGAAGCGACCATCGAATCGTGTTTGCAAAGGTACAGTTGAGTCTTCAAAAAGTAAAAACGGTGGTGAAGCGCAAGAGAATGTACTGGGGAGCAATGTGGTACGATGATGTCTTGAAAATGGACATGAATGATGCTATATCCAGAAGGTGGAGAGAAACTACACCTGTAGAGCAGCAACCAGAAGGTGGAGAGAAACTACACATGTAGAGCAGCAACCAGAAGGTGGAGAGAAACCACATGAGCAAGTCCGACTTGAAGTTTGTTGACATATGCACCGAAGAATGTAGAACTCGTCTGCCACCGAAGCCGAAGTTCTCTGTGTCGTTGCGGAACTCTGCACAAGTAAGAGCTGCACGTGGCCTACTTGATCAAGTCCAACATGTGCAAGTACATGCAGCAAAAAGACAACTTTGCGATGCATATGATGCAGCACTAGATGCTCATTTCAACAACATCCTTTTGACGGTCGAAAAAACACTAATCTGCGAGATGCCGATGCTTGGTAACTCGTAGAATATCTTTCGGGAATATCGTCCAACGTACCCAGGCTTCAGTGTGAAGATCGACTCTCAGGGTGGTGCCAGCATTTCTCAAACCTCGCTGTTGCAGCTCCAGAAAAAGCACAACATTAAAAAGTCTGACACTCACCAAGAGATCTCTGCAGATCCTTTCTCGATGGAAAAAACTGGATGCAGCTTTAGGTCAAATGAAGAGCGATAAAGCACCGGGCATGGATGGACTTGGAATCTGCCTGATGTGAAACCTATATTGTTACACTTCTGCAACAGAACATCGAATGGAGGTCGCCCTAGTCAATGGGGTGAAGCTGGAATAGTTCCCATTCACAAGAAAGTTAATTTGGCATTTCCCATAGACTATCGTGGAATCAGCTTGACAAAAACCGCAGCCAAAATTGACAACAAAATGTTGCCAATCGCATTCGACCAACCATTGACCCACTGCTCCGCTTTAACCAAAATGGCTTCAGACAAAGCCGATCTACGGCTGCTCAGATTCTTGCACTGCGAAGGCTGCTTGAAGAAGCAAGAAACAGCAACCTGGAGGTTGAAGAAGCAAGAAGCAGCAAGCTGGAGGTTGAAGAAGCAGGAAACAGCAAGCTGGAGGTTGAAGAAGCAAGAAACAGCAACCTGGAGGTTGAAGAAGCAAGAAACAGCAACCTGGAGGTTGAAGAAGCAAGAAACAGCAAGCTGGAGGTTGAAGAAGCAGGAAACAGCAAGCTGGAGGTTGAAGAAGCAGGAAACAGCAAGCTGGAGGTTGAAGAAGCAGGAAACAGCAAGCTGGAGGTTGAAGAAGCAGGAAACAGCAAGCTGGAGGTTGAAGAAGCAGGAAACAGCAAGCTGGAGGTTGAAGAAGCAGGAAACAGCAAGCTGGAGGTTGAAGAAGCAGGAAACAGCAAGCTGGAGGTTGAAGAAGCAGGAAACAGCAAGCTGGAGGTTGAAGAAGCAGGAAACAGCAAGCTGGAGGTTGAATAAGCAGGAAACAGCAAGCAGGAGGTTGAAGAAGCAGAAAACAGCAAGCTGGAGGTTGAAGAAGCAGAAAACAGCAAGCTGGAGGTTGAAGAAGCAGAAACCAGCAAGCTGGAGGTTGAATAAGCAGAAACCAGCAAGCTGGAGGTTGAAGAAGCAGAAAACAGCAAGCTGGAGGTTGAAGAAGCAGAAAACAGCAAGCTGGAGGTTGAAGAAGCAGAAAACAGCAAGCTGGAGGTTGAAGAAGCAGAAAACAGCAAGCTGGAGGTTGAAGAAGCAGAAAACAGCAAGCTGGAGGTTGAAGAAGCAGAAAACAGCAAGCTGGACACAAAGCTTGTGCTGTTATTTGTCGACTTTACAAAAGCGTTTGACTCAATAGACAGAGACGCTATGTTCAAAATACTACGTGCCTATGGTATACCGCCTAAGATAACAAACGCGATCAAGGAGATGTATAATTGCACTTCTGCTGTTGTCCTCACACCTGATGGGCCAACTCAGGTATTTGACGTCACTGCGGGAGTGCTGCAAGGTGAAACTTGCACCTTTCTTATTCATCATGGTGCTCGACTATGTGATGCGTACCGCATTGACGGAGGAACATGGTGTCACACTGCAACACCGCATGAGCAGAAGACATCCTGCCCAGAAACGATCTGACCTCGACTACGCTGATGACATCGCTGTAGCTGCTGATTCACCACAAGATGCACAGGACATCCTATCAAGAATCGAAGATGCAGCCAGAAAAGTCGGTCTTCTTATCAATGCCTCAAAAACAAAGTACATGCACATACATCGTCGACCGAATGAACAACAAACTCTCAGGGCAGTTCAAGACTTCAAATACCTTGGCTCGTATACCAACACTGCCTATGACGTCAGCTGCCGCATTGGACAGGTGTGGGCAGCAGCAAACAAGCTTGAGAAAGTTTGGCGCTCCCCGCTGCAACGAAGCACCAAAATCCGGCTACGTAAAGCTACAGTTGAATCAATCTTACTGTATGGGTGCGAGTCGTGGATGCTGACGAGTAGCACGACACTTAAAATCGATGGCAACTACACCAAGCTCCTCCATAAAACACTCAACATCCGTTGGCAGGACCACGTCACAAACATTGAACTATTTGGTAATATGCCAAAATTTTCTGACGTTGTGAGGAAGAGGCATTTGAGATGTGTGGGTCATGTCCTCCGGCATGAAGAAGAAGAAGCAGCAAATAGCGTCCTGCTTTGGAAGCTTTCAGAAAGGAGAGTTGGTTGGTCGGACGAACCTGACGTTGATCAATATTGTCTGCAGCGACACTGGGCTGTATACGGACACACTTAAATCCGCTGCAGCTGACAGAGGTGTTTGGGCAAATCTGACAAAGTAACTTTGTTCTATGTCACTCTGGTTTCTTTTTGGTGTTTTGTTTGTGATTGCCTGATCAACATTATGTATAAACAAGTAGTAGTTCACTCGCGCGCTGCAGGCAGGCAGGTTGGTGGTCTTTCTGTCTTCTACCGACTCCTCTCTGGCCTTGCTCCCCCAGCTCTGTCTGTGCTCTGTCCCCCAAATATTCCTGCAGATCGCACAAGATCTGCCAGCAACCCTCTTATGGTGAAACTGCCAAAATCAAGACTCTCTGCTCAACTTCACTCTTTCATTCCTCTTTTTTCCCACCTCTGGAACAAACTCCCACACTTTCTTCAATCCCACTCGTCCCTCCAGGTCTTCAAAACAGCTGTTCACCACCATCTCTTATCTTGCCCCATCCAAAACCTTGATCTTTTCTACCCCTGGTAAAACACCCCAAATCCGCCTCTTTAAATCTCCGACTTCATTCCTGAAATTCCTAGCAGTGTTCATTTGCTTTATACCGTGTACCCCTCCCATCCACCCCCCCCCCCCCCCCCTCCTCTCTCCCACTGGCCCTCTCCCCTCCACAGAGTCCCTGTTCTCTACTGTTATTGTGCTTGTATGCTTTCCTCTCTCTCCCCCTCATCTCCCCCTCCCTTTATTTATTGTATGTTTATGTGTCTGTGCATGTTTTCATGTTTAATGTGTTAGCTCTTACACGAACCTTGACTCTGTGTACAAAAATAAATAACAATAAAAAACCTATGTCTGCCTCACCGTCTCACCAAGCACTCTCTCCACCCACCATCCCCTTTCACTTCAATGCAAAGCAATGGCTTGCTCATCCTTTGATTCGTTGTCATCGAGCGACCCATTAAATGCATCAAAGTTCACAGCAACATTTCAACTCCCATAAGCAGTGATATAATGGACATACCAGAAATCCATTCCTCGCGAAGATCCACCCTGAGATCCACTACCACGAAATCCACCACCCCGAGATCCACCACCCCGAGATCCACCATCCCAAGATCCACCATCCCGAGATCCACCACCCCAAGATTCACCACCCTGAGATCCACCACCCTGAGATCCACCACCCCAAGATCCACCACCCCGAGATCCACCACCCCGAGATCCACCACCACGAAATCCACCACCCCTAGATCCACCACCCCTAGCGCGTTCCTCCACACGAGCAGCGTATCTTTCAGCCATGTCCACGAGTTCATCTGGAACTTCCTGCAAAAGCAGCATACATGACCACAATGCACACAACCAATTACATCTCGGTTTGTGAATCTGCTCTCTTTTTAAGGCACCTATATATATATATATATATATATTGTTATGTCTGGTGGGGTAGAGCAATATGTAGAGCAGATAGATCTGAATAAGTAACATGCTTCGAGATGTCGCGATAGCTAGAACCCACTATGTACCTTTAAGTTAGTATGTGTAGGCGTTTTGTCGGGTAAGGAGTATACTTGTGAACCTTCCAGGAGGTTCGTGTGTTAAGTAGAGTTAGGGATTAAAGAGTAGCGCCCCTGTGTGTCCACACCTGGTTAGCCAAACCTTTGTCCCTTATGGCACTGCACACCACTTAGACACATAGATAGGACCCTTAGTGCAACACTAAATAACGCCCTCCCTGACATGACTGTGAAAGAGAACCGGCAAAAGGAAACCAGGCCAGGACACCGCCGCATGGCCGCCGCCATTTACACCTCCGACAGGCCGATCCACCTCGAGTGCCATGTGCTATGACACCAGGAGCAGGGAGCGGGAGTGGGAGTGATGCGGTGGGCGTGCACCTGGGCGAGTCGGTGGAGGAGACTGATTGGTTGGCAGGCAACGCGCCAAGGCTGATGTCACCGCCGCGGAGTGATACGAGGCGCGGCAGGACTTTTGTGAGTCAGTTGGCCAGGAGAGATCAGCGAGCGCTGAATGCCAGTCTGAGAGTGCAGGGCAGTTGGTTGAGAGCAGTTGCTTCTGGCAGTGAGTCTTGAGACGCGCTGGAGTGCACGAACAGTTGGCAAGCAGGGTTGAGCTGGTTGGCGCGTGAGCAGAAGAGGAGTTCGCAGCACGAGTTGGGCTGAGGTGTAGCCCGAGTGGAGTTCGCTTGTCTTTTTGACCTCGCTTGGAGCCGCGAGCCTGCGTTGGACGTGCGGTGCTTTTGCTGCTTTGGGGCCTCGTGTGCGAACGGAGTGGGCGTTGGCTCGGGCCTTTGCGTTGCTGTGGTACTTGGAGCGAGGCCTGGTGGTGCTCGGAGGCGGTCGGAGAGGGCCGCCGAACGGGGCTGTGTTACACTGAAGAGGACAAGCGCCAGATAAGCCCGAGCTCCGCGATTACATTTTACACGACGAGACAATTAATTTCCTTTAATCCATCCCCCTCGTCTGTATTTGTTGAGTCTGGTGTGCGGGATCCCAAATATAGGATTTAGTTGATTTGATTGCCGTCGCGTTTCATTGTTATCGGGTCCGTGAATAAATCTTTATTTGTTGTACATTTTAATTCGGTGTCGCGTGCATTAATTTCCCTGCAGCTGCCGTCGTTTCACCAAGGTAAGTACTTTCACCACAGCCTCCATTTTCCTTCTCCCTCCCGCGCGGCCATAGTAGAATACATGTTTGGGTTGTGCCTCCGAATAAGACCGTTTAGGCCATCCGCGACTCTGGTGTTAACTGGAGTTGCGCGACAATATATAAATATATATATATAAATAAATATATATAAATAAATATATATATATGGGCAAATCTGACAAAGATTTTTTTCTTTGTTTAAAGATTAAAGATTTTTAAAACTGATTCTTCTCCATGGTATATATATATATATATATTTTTTACAATTCCACTTTGATAACCATGTGTGCACGTGTACATATGCAGATGTTCTCACACAACATACCGTAGACTGAAATGAAGTCTTTCAGACAAATGCTGACATAAAAAGTAAAAACTTCTGAAAAAGCACTGCATTACCCTTCCGGGGTGACACAATTACCCTTCCGGGTTCGGTTGCGAGAGTACGCTGGCGTTGCATATTCGCCGCTTCTCCGACTGGATGGATGTACAGGGTCTGCTTCTACTTTTCTGACCTGACATCTCACACCTGTCCTGCCTTTTCACACCCGCACGTGCCGCGTGTTCTCCGGCTGGATAACGGAATCTGCTTTTGATGGTACGGAATACGGAATCGAAAGGCCCGCTCCCGTTGTTTGTGGCCGTGGCCTTGTTTGCCGGTGGCCTTGTGGTCTTGGTGGCCTTGTGGCCTTGTTTGCCGCTGTGGTCTTGATTAGCGGCTGCAGTCGTTTGCCGCTGCGTTTGCCGCTGCGTTTGCCGCTTTGCCTCCTCGACCTTGGCCTCGTACTCGTCCCTTCGCTCCTGCCTGGCATGGCTCTGAAGTACTCCGCCGCAAGGCTTCTTCTGCTCAATACCCGCTCCACCCCATCATGCATCTCTGCCATCAAATCAAATGGACTCCTCCGACGACCCAGGTACATTCACCGTGGCTCCGGTCGCAAGTTTGTTTATTTGCAATCAGGTCACTCCATCCCCGTCCTCTGGTCGGCTCAGCGCACTCTCACTCTTCGTCCCAGCGCACCTGGTCACAGCAACCCACACGATCGCACCTCCTGCCTACGAACCCTGGCTAAATCACCTGAATTCATCCCTGCTGTTCAAAACAACATCAAGCTCACCCTGTTCAACACCCGGTCCCTCAACAATAAATGCCTCATCCTGAACGAATACATCCTGGATAACAAACTGGACTTTCTCTGTCTCACCGAAACCTGGCAACAACCTCTGGACTACTACACACTCAACCTCACCACACCCAATGGATATTCCTACGTCAATAAACCACGCTCGGAGGGCCGAGGTGGTGGAATTGCCGTTATCCACCGTCAAGACATCAAGACCAACCTCATCTCCATCTCATCTGCTCCATCATTTGAACACCTGGCTTTAAAACTCTCTGGTCACACGCAGTCAGTCATGGCTGTCGTCTACCGCCCTCCCAAACCACACCCATCATTCCTGTCTGACTTCTCCTACTTTCTGACCCAGCTATGTTCCCTCTCCCCCTCAATCCTCCTCCTTGGTGATTTCAATATCCACATGGACTCCACTGACTCCACAATAACCACTGACTTCACTGATTTACTCACCTGCTTTAACCTCACTCAACATGTCGACTTTCCTACCCATATCCGTGGTCACATTTTGGACCTTGTCTGCTCCACTGGATTAAATTTGCACCATCTCTATGGCTCCGACCTCACCCTCTCTGACCACTTAGCCATCACTCTGACCATCAACATCCCCGCCCCAACACCAAGGCATTATCGCACAATCAACTTCCGTAAGCTAAACGCTCTTTCACCTACCTCATTCTCATCCACCCTCTCTGAAAAAATGTCCACTTCTCCCTTCATTGACCTCCACACCCCTTCCGACCTCACTGACTACTACAACCACACTCTCTCCTCCTGCCTTGACCAGCTTGCGCCTGTAAAAACCAAAACAGTTTCTTTCACCCATTCTGCTCCCTGGTTTACCCCTGAACTCCACCTGATGAAAACTCGTGCTCGCCAACTTGAAAGACTCCGCAATAAAACGGGTCTCACAGTTCACTCCCAAGCCTACAAGGACCACATACAACACTACAAAGATGCCCTCTCCCGCGCCCGCTCTGCCTACTACTCTCAAATTATCCACTCTGGCTCCGGAAACCCAAAAGCACTCTTCTCGACAATAAACAAACTCCTCCGCCCCCTGAACACCACCACCCAGTCATTCACAGTAGACAACTGCATCTCCTTCCTCTCTTTCTTCCAACGCAAAATTGACAACATCTACAACAGCTTGACCACCGCCGCACCCGCTCCCCCTCCAACCACCTGCCCCCCCTTGTCCTGCCATCCCCTGTCTCGGTTCTCCCCAATCTCTCCTACTGACCTCTCTGAACTCCTCATAGGAATGAAAACTGCCACCTGCACTCTTGACCCCATCCCCTCCAGCTTTGTCAAAGCCTCCCTCCCTGCTCTCTCTCCACTTATCATTGCAACAATAAACTCCTCCCTGTCTACAGGCATCGTCCCACCTTCCCTCAAAATTGCTGCTGTTACCCCCATTCTAAAAAAACCTGGTCTAAACCCTGACACCCTAAACAACTTCAGACCCATCTCCAACCTACCCTTTCTGTCAAAAGTTTTGGAACGCGCTGTAGCCACTCAACTCAAACATCATCTCTCTGCCAATAACCTGTATGAAACATTCCAATCCGGATTCCGCTCCAACCACAGTACTGAAACTGCTCTCCTCAAAATCACCAACGACCTTCTCCTCTCCTCTGACGCTGGCAACCTCAACATTCTCGTCCTCCTCGACCTCAGCGCTGCCTTTGACACCATCGATCACACTATCCTCCTCACCCGACTTGAATCCACCTTTAACGTCACCGGCACTGCCCTCTCTTGGATTAAATCATACCTCTCTGACAGATGCCAGTTCATCTCCATCAATAACTGCAAATCCCCCACTGCTCCCCTCCCCCAAGGTGTCCCCCAAGGTTCAGTTCTTGGCCCCCTCCTCTTCATCCTTTACCTGTCCCCGCTCGGTCACTTAATCCGCCGTCATGGTCTCCAATTCCACTGCTTCGCCGATGACATCCAGCTTTTCATCTCCACCAAGTCCGTCTCCACCGACACCCACTCTATCCTGACAAACTGCATCACTGAAATAAAATCCTGGCTTCAAATCAACTTCCTCAAGCTTAACTGTGATAAATCTGAAATAATCATCATTGGCCCAAAAACGCTCACAAAATCCACCCATAACTTTGCCCTCAACATCGACGGTATCCCAGTATCCACCTCCCCTCACATCCGGAATCTTGGCGTCATCTTTGACCAAACCCTTTCCTTCGACAAATACACTAAACAGATCACAAAGTCAGCCTTCTTTCACCTGAAAAACATTGCCCGTCTCCGCTCATCCCTCTCCTCCACGGCTGCAGAAACCCTCATCCACGCCTTCATCACCTCCCGTCTGGACTACTGCAATAGCCTCCTCTATGGTTCACCCTCAAAAATCACCAATAAACTCCAATACATTCAGAACTCCGCTGCCCGTCTACTCACTCATTCCCGGACCCGTGACCACATCACCCCCGTCCTTTACAAGCTTCACTGGCTCCCCATCCCCCAGAGAATCCAGTACAAAATCCTCCTCTTGACATACAAAGCCCTCCATAACCTGGCCCCATCCTACCTGGCTGACCTCCTCTCCAGACACACTCCCACCCGCAACCTCCGCTCTGCTGGTACCAACCTCCTGACCCCCTCCATCCGGACCAAATTCAGATCCTGGGGGGACAGGGCCTTCTCCATCGCTGCTCCCACCCTCTGGAACTCACTACCTCACACCATCAGAGACTCCTCCTCACTCACCACATTCAAAACATCACTAAAGACCCACCTGTTCAACGCTGCATTCAACATTCAACCCACAGCATTTAACCCCTGACTATCTCTTCTCCTTCTCCCTCCTTTTGCTTTAAATATTTCCCTATTGATTCTTGTCTTTTTGCAATTGTTGTTTTCATGTATTGTTATGCATTATGTTTTCCACTCTGTCAAAGCGCCTTTGGGCTTCTGGAAAAGCGCTATACAAAATAAATGAATTATTATTATTATTATTATTACCTGGTTTGCCTCTTCCAGTAGAGAGATGAGCCTTGCTGCGTTCCTCCAGTCACCCCTCGTGATGAGCGTAGTGGAGACGCCAGTGCGGCTGTACAAACAATGACAATAAATTAAAATCTGCACACAAGGCTTGACTACAGTAGATATGACAATCTTCTTCATTTGAATGCAGCACAAGGCTTTGGGGTAGCATCATTGGCTGAGGACACAGCGCCCTCTGCAGGTTAGTGGAGGAATTTGGAATATGTTCATGGTGCCGGAGATAACCCGCCTCCTCTTCGTGAAGGACACCGTGGGATATTTAACGTCACTTAAACTGTTCTCATATATCACATTTTTACCACAGAACAGGTTTCACATCGATCGGTGAAGCGGTTTCAGAGAAGGGATTTTTTTAATTATCGGCTTTCAAGCTAAGATGGCTGCCAAACCATGTGACATATGACCTTTAAAAATGTACACTCTGCATATGTATGGGAATGGGATCACGTTTGTGAAGCTTCGTGTTGATCGGATAAGGTTCGTTTTTCTATCCAAGATGGCTGCCAAAGTACGTGACCTACACGGACGTCATTTTAAAACTATATGCAACAATGGTGTTAGATGACATTTGTAAAATTTCGCATTCATAGGGTAAGCGGTTTCAGAGATATAATTATTTAATATTTTCCTTCAACCCAATATGGCTGCCAAACCATGTGACCAAAGATGTCATAAATTTAATAATTCAATACAAATGGGTCAGAGATCATGTGCATCCAATTTCAGATTTTTCAGATACGGCATTCGATTAAACCATTTATGGCTGGTATACAACTTCACCTATAATTATGTCATAATTATCATGCTTTCGTTCCCCATTGGGAGTACTTGACAAAGTGCGAAGTTTCAAATTTTTCCATTCAGCAGTTTCGGATAATTTATTACCTCCGCCACCAAAGGTGGATGGAGGTTATGTTTTCACCCCTGTCTGTGTCTGTTTGTTTGTCCGTTTGTGAACAGAATATCTCAAAAATTTGTGGACGGATTCAGACTAAATTTGGCAGAGATGTAGCGTATGTGACAAGGAAGAAATGATTCGATTTTGGTGAAGATCCGGATTCGGACCGGATTCGGATGGCTGCAAACACGATGGATGATCCGGATTCGGAACCGGCTACTAGAATTTTTAAGTGATTCTTCACCATTGGGAGATCTGGTGAAAATTAATATATATAACATGTTTAAAAAAGTTATGGACGAGTTATGACTAAACTTGGTTTTCGAGTTGGTTAGGTGGCAAGAACAAGCCGATAAGATTTTGGTTATCTCAAAAATAGCGGGATATCTCAAAAAGTTATGGATGGATTTGGACGAAACTTGGACAGGCTGTGTGTGTGACAAGGAAGAATCTATTCAATTTTGATGAAGATCCGGATCCAGCGAGTATAATTTTTTAACTGATTCTTCTCCATGGGGTGATATGGCCAACCAGGCGGAAGTATGCTCTCTGAGTGCCGTTCTAGTTTTTTTTTTTTTTTTTGCGTTTAATCCAAGATGGCTGTCATACCAAGTGACCTACGACATCACAATTAACATAAAAACATTCTGCATGGG
This sequence comes from Myxine glutinosa, assembly GCF_964187855.1. NCBI lineage: Eukaryota > Metazoa > Chordata > Myxini > Myxiniformes > Myxinidae > Myxine > Myxine glutinosa. Next base: position 40,953,969 of record NC_136265.1, on the reverse strand, counting down.
TGTCGCTCCTACTCTGAAAGTTTCATCTCAATTGGACATGTGGTTGCTGAGAAAAACGAGGTTTATCCCATACGGATGGACGGACAGAGGAGTCTCGACCGGAATAAAAAACTCGACGTAAACGAATGGAAGGAAGAGCAGAAAGAGAGGGAGACAAATGGCGAACAGCCGCTTGTCAGAGCGTAGTGGCGGCATGAGAACAAGGTTTAACAAGAACGAGAATTGCTTTGCAATACATGTCCCCTGCCGATGTGAAGTCCAAAAAGAGCATAACTGAAAAATTGACAAAACACCCCGAAACTCAAACGCTTTCTGCAACTTATCATATTAAAGCTATGCACCAAGTTTCAGTTGAATATGTCAAAGGGTATGGGGGAAAAGTCTCAAAAACCACAGGAGGGAGGGACGGACAGACAGACTGCTCGCGTTTCCACAATCATTTCTAATATTGCACATCTGTCAATCTTATTTGGGACTACGACAAGACGTTTGTATCCCGACAGCGAGCGCTTCGTGACAGACATATAACCATGTACCCGGCACGGCCCGTTCGGCCAATGCGGTGCACGTATTCCTCCATGTCCCTGGGACAGTCGTAATTGAACACGTGAGTGATGTCGTTCACGTCCAGGCCTCGGGAAGCCACGTCGGTCGCGATGAGGATGCGCACAGAGCCTGCGGTCACAAAAAACGAGCTCCATCAAATCGAGGACACAGTGGTACCGTAATCTATGCAAGTTAGTTGCGCGCTTGCTGTTATACATAGACTGCACAAAAAGTCTCAAGCCGTTAATGCTGAGTTTAAAACAAGAAGGATTTGGGGGCAAAAAACAATGCTCACGATACAAAATAAATAAAACACCGCTTTCCTCGGTGAAGCGGTTTCAGAGAAGGGATTTTTTAAATTATCGGCTTCAAGATAATATGGCTGCCAAACCACGTGACATATGACCTTAAAAAATGTATACTCTGCATATGTATGGGTAGGGGGTCACATTTGCGAAGTTTCGTGTTGATCGGATAAGGTTCGTTTTTCTACGCAAGATGGCTGCAAACACGATGGATGAAATCAACAGGACCTGAAACGTCAGCTTCTCCTTACTCCCCACAGCGTTTAGCATACCTCAATCGACATCCTGTAGATTCCATGCATCATTCTGCCTGGCAACTGCTGCAGATGAACATTAGGCTTCCCACAACCCCTACCTCCTCCTCCGCCTCCCCCCCACCAAAGTTTGGTCAAAATCCCATTACTGGTTCACAAGTTAGCGCGGTAATGGAATGTTTACCTAACGGGACCTGACCTTTGACCTCTTGACCCCATAATCGAAAAAGTTTACCATTGCATCATCATACATACTCGTACCAAGTTTGACTTAGATCCCTTCGGTCGTTCTTAAGTTATCGCGGTAACAAAAACCTATCACGGACGGACGCACGCATGCACGGACAGGCCAGACAACCGGAGAACATAATGCATCGGTAACTTCGGGCAGCGGAGGCATAAAAAGCGAGCGAATAAAACCAAATCACACTGAAGTTTCACCAGAGCGAAAGTCATCCAGTGCTTGCTCCCTGTCGTATTGCTCGCGGTCTCCATGGATGCATTGCACAGAGAAGCCACGCATGCTACACTCTGTGGACAGATTGTCCGCCCTGCACAAGGTGAGCACAGAAAGGAATGAGGATGAAGATAAAATCAAGAGCAGAGACACAGACATACAGGGAGCCACGGATGATAGAATCAGCACCATTATCTTGGGAGAACTTCCACAAACGGCACATTACTCGGCACCGGAGGGTACAAAAATCAATAAATAAGTCAACAATATTTTTGAAAACGAGGAACACAATGTGTGTAGAACGTCAAAAAGTAGCTCAAATTATTAATACAGTGAATGAATGAATGAACGTCCACAACCTTTTTAGATACCCTGCTCACAGACAAATAAACAGCGATGAAAACAATCTCCGAAAGAATCGTCTGGCAAACCTTCTTCCCACCCCCAACTACTTTCTTGACAATCCTCTCTAGGAAGATCAGTCATTCAAACTTCTGTGTCTTGCAAGCAGCCATGGATCGTTCTTGGGCAAACCACAATTCAAAGTTGGCCTCCAAAGCCAGCCAATGACTGGGCATCCTCAGTCATACAAAGTCCTTCTTTGGCACATCTGATCTCCCATACACCTGCAAGGATTTCGTCCACAGCTTGATGGAGTACTGCTCTCCCCTGCCTCACACCTTGCGCAGGTTGATGCCGTGGAAACCAAGGCCTTCGAGATCATTGGAATCTCCTGTGATGAATCTGAGTCTATGGGCCTATCATTTTTCCATTGCAGACAGGTCAGTGGTGTCTCTGTCCTCCACTGCCTCCTTTCTGAACTTGCACCCCTCAGCTCTTTCTGCGCTTTGTCCCCCCAATGCCCCTGCCCTCCCAGGTTTCTGCAGGGGGCACACACGGTCCACCATCAACCCCCTTTCTGGTGAAACTCCCAAATTCCAGGATCACTGCTCACCTCCACTCATTTGTTCCCCTTTTCCCCCACCTGTGGAACCAAGCTCCACATTCTCTTCAACCTCAATCTTCCCTTGAGGTCCTCAAGATAGCTGTTCTCCACCATCTCAGATCATCCCCAATCCAAAACCATATTTTCTACCGTCGTTAACCCACCCCAATCCCTCCTCCCAAATTTCTGGAGTTCCCTACGTTTGACGATAATCACAACGAAACGCTACTCCTAGGGTTTACTCAAGGTGGACGAAAACTATCCCGAGAAGGTCACAAAGACATTTTTTTAAATCCTAAAGGAAAAAGCTAAAAATAGGATATTCTTCATTCAAAGAAGGCTCTGCATACTCGATGCTGGACCTGCTGTCATAGCAATGGATCGAGGTTCCGTATGTTAAGCAACAGGTTCAAAGCAGTTTCTGCTGCTTCTTCTCCTTGAGGTACTTTGTCAAGCCTGGTGTTGTTCAGGCGGTTCAAGTTGTTGTTGTTCTTGTTGTCCAAATTCAAGTTCAAGTTCTTGTTGTCCAAATTCAAGTTCAAGTTGTCCAAGCGGTTAGGGTGCAGGCGTGGGATCCTAGGATCCTAAGCTGACACCCTAGCCGCTAGCCCAACACCAGGTTACACCTCATACCTGGTGTAAATTTCGTAATTATCCCCATGAAGAAGACGGCCAAAATTGCATGAGCTTTTTGGCAAAGCGTGAATTTTCGCATTTTTCCTGCAGCGTCCGAAGGCTCACGGAAAAAAAAAAAACCCGCCATTGACACAAGTGTATTAACGAAAGGCAATAACACTTTTGCGACGAACTCGGACGCATTGCATCATGGGGTCATGCCACCCTTTAGAAGGGGCACAAGGGTGGCCGCGCCCGTACGCTCACACTTGCTTGGAGGACAAATACCTCACGGCATATTTTTTGAAAACAGTAGCCCACTATGTGTCGGTCCCATGGAATAAATTCCTGATTTGCCTCCCATGTCCAATAACCAAAGCTGCCAACAGAAGGCAAAATAACATTTTACTAACGAGGGCAACAGACAGCACTAACCATTTGACGAATCAGAACACCATGGAAACCGATGCTTTTCCTTCCCATGGAAGATGGGTCATTTCAATTTCTTCACGATTATCATACAGATGCCCTCTCGTCATATTTGTCACCAAGAAAGAGGAAGATATTGTGCCACATTAGTAGGAAAGTACACAAAAGGACACATCTGTGTATAGTGCAGGAACCAGATATCCATTTTGTGAGTTCCGTTCACGCATCAGTGTATATACCTGAAACCTATATAGTTTGGTAGAGGGGTCCTATGGGCAGTAGCTATGCCGGTTTTAATTCTAGATAGGTGTGCATTACCGATTTATAAGCATTTTGCTGATTCATTTGTGTACACCATTTCCACCACTTACTGAATTTGGTATAACGTATCTACATGGACAAATATACAGCATGGGTAGCTTTGTATGGTATCAAATTGACCGGAAAGACATACTGCACACATAGAGTACCACCATAAGGCCTTATCTTAGCTGTTCATTCTTCAAGCCACCAAAAACTTCAATATTTTGTCAAAATTCCGTTTCAGTTTAGGTTCTAGTCCCCCATCATTTTGTTCATAACCCCAAAAGTATATGACCGATTTATATGTTTGATACACCAAAATCATCCCCATTTATTACCCTTCAAAATAAGATCACATAATCAAGAAATGTATACCATTAATAAACTCTCAGTGAAGCAAAACTAAGGCTACCCCCTTAATTTTGATGGAAACAAAAATGTCCAAAAAGGTGTATTAATATTTATGTCGGTTGCTAACATTAAATTAGAAAGGATACTGGAGCTTGTCTGAATCATGAAAACAAGAAATAAACCAAAGAATTATTGCAATAATTAAACAAAACAGATTGTTGTTGTTGCAGGCCATAAAATGACATTTAATACTCTCAAACAATCCTTATTTAACAAGTATGATTCGAAGGTGAGATACTTCCGCCCCGCCATAAGGAACAACTATGTTATAATAAACTGTTATAATGTAATTATAAGGCTTACATGGCTTTACAGTAGTAAAATTATTAATCTTGTAACTGCAAAGTATATTATGGAGCAAATTTAACACTCCTATACAACACAACACAACATGCATTTTAAAGGCCATTTCCCCTGCTAGAGCGGGGGTTAGCCTTGCGGTCCCCATGACAATCTTCTCCATTTCGCCCTATTTTCTGCATCTCTCCTTGTTCACCCCCTTGCCCGCATTTCTTCTTCCACCATCTTTAGCCAAGTCTTTCTCGGTCTTCCCCGTCTTCTACTTCCTTCTACATTCATTTCCATCACTCTTCTCAACCAGTCACTTTCATCCTTCCTCAACACATGACCAAACCATCTCAACCTGTTCCTCTTCACAGCATCCATCACAGGCTCTATTCCCATCATCTTTCGCAATTCATCATTTGTCTTCCTCTCTCTCAACGATACTTCGCACATCCGTCGAACCATTCGCATTTCCACCCTTTCCAACCTTCGTTGCTGCTCTACGTTCATTACCCATGTCTCGCTCCCATAAATCATAACACTTCTCACACATGCAGCAATGCAGCATACACCTTTCCCTTCAGCTTCAACGACACTCCCCTCATCATCAGCACGCAACTAAATTCCCATGACATGACAATTACACTCCCACTCCTATACTAAACTGATATAATGTAACTAAAAGACTTACATAGCCTTACAATAGAATATTAAATAAATGCAACTATAAGGCTTACCTAGCCTTACAATATTATATTAATCTCGATTATGTAACAAACAATTTTCTAATAAACTGATATCCTAAGGTTGAGGGTCATGTACTTGATTTGTGACAGTGATTGTAACTAAATATTACACAATACCATTGTAACTTGAATCCCACACATTTAAACTTTATATGTTTAGCTAAGAAGATAAATACATGAAACAAAAGTACTGCCATTTTAGAGCTTACTTAGCTTTACACTAGTATATTTTAATCTCGATTATGAAATCGACATGTTATTTGCTTAGCTTTGATTATGTGGTATGACACGTCAGATTAAAACCAAATTTCACTCCCAGTAGTCTCGTTATATCATTAACCAAAACAAGAAAATAAACACATTTATCTAATGTAGTCAAATAATGCGTGATATAAAAGCCACTTAATTGTACTCAGTCTTCATCGGAATTGTCCTCGTTGACAGACTATTGAGGCACTCTTGTCGGCATCCACAAGCAGCACTACATAACAGATTGAACTTCCGGCATGTACAACGAAGGGATGTACATTTTGTTTTGCACCCACATGTCAACAGTTCTGTGCACGCTGAAGGAACAGGTGGCAGGGTCATCAGTTTTGGTGATAATCCTGTTTCATCTAATTCCCATCCACATTCCTCTGGTTGGGGTAGATCAGGTTTGGACACAACTGCACTGTACCACACCATGGCTTGGTAATTGCATCTTTGAATGTGCAGCAACAGAGAATCATGAGTGGGAGGTAACTTTTCTGGGTCATTAATTCGATGGAACAGTTCGACGCGAAGATCATTGATAGAAGTCGCAGTTGTAGTTGAACTGTACAACTTGATCAATCTTGCGGATCAATCTTGCAGTATTCAGATGACCGAGAAGGTGGACATATCAGGCTATTCTGCGTTAAAGGCTGAGTGAAGCGTGGAGGAACGTGTTGTGCTGGAGCATCAGCAGATATTATACGATGGAATTCTGGAGGGACACTGCTGAGGGTTGTGCTTCTCCCAATAGTTGTATGCCCTTTGTTTAATATATTTGGTGGGCCCCGCTGAAATATGGCCATTTGCGTAACATGAAGAGTGCCATTTCCATCTAAAGTTTCTTCTTGCATATCGAAGTTATCAGCTGCGAACTGCATGAATTTGCCAGGAACAACACTCTCAGGAATGAAAGTGTTGTCATTATTCTGAAACCTTGATAATTGCGTTTGAGCTATTGAGGAATCTATTCTATTGATCGTAGGATAACTAATACTGTCACCTGCATCATGCAGATATTCTATAAGTTGTTTGGACTGTGTCATGTGGTGGACAAACAGTCCTGTCCCAATATGTTTTGGCGTATTCTTTCTCCCCATCGAGACGTTATAGACAATGTTTTGGCCAATGTTCAGGATTCGTTGATGCAAGGCGGGCGCAATGTCCTCATCGTTTGAACCTTGGTCTGAAGTGTCTTTTAGATCAGTCTCATCTTGTAGAATCCATTTGATAAGTAAGTAAAGACTTGTTGGTACGCATTGTTCTGCCACCTCTTGATTCAAATTCTCATAACCGCGATGACCTGCAGCTTCTTTCAAATCTGATTTCAGCTTAGTTGCTACTGTATGCAAAGCGTGCAGGAAATAGGATTCGTGACTAATCTCATCACTTGTACAGCTTTCTTTACATGTAGATATCTGTTGTTTTGCAATCATCGCCCCAATAGCATCTTCAGTGGTAGTGGCTGCAGGAATCAGAAGCAGAGGTTGGTTGGCTAGTCGCTGTTTGCGGAATAGAAATTGGTTACCATAGTGCTTCTGTAGTTTGTGTTTCAAGACGTGTGTCCGGCATGATGGATTGAGAATTCCAGATCGTGTCATAAGATAAATGTATTTATCGGTCACAATGTCCATGCTATAGATGTGGCCACTCTGAAAGCCATTGCCTAGTATCTGTATCAGATCTTCTAGAGCGGGGTCAGTTGTAATCCCAGTGATTTCACTGGGGTGAATGGAACGGCTGATTTTGTCTGCTTTGTGTTTGCAAGAGGAATGGTAATGTGCTTCGTACGCTATCAAATCATTTTCCCCAATTTTGCATTTGAGGTTTTGATCATTCTTTGCCTGACTGTGGATGCTTGCAACTACTTCATCTGACTGGACTTGGTGTACTTTTTCACGCTTACGACTCTGGCAATAAATACACTGCTTCCAGTCAACCTTACGTATTACTGTGCGTGTCAGTGTTTTGTGCTTGAACTCGCATCACCCGCATCTACTGCAGTAGTGGCTTCCACGTAGCGTTTCTTGACAAGGTCAATGTTGGTTTGGTTTGTGAATGAAGCATAACAGTTTTTGTGCCATTTTGCCTGTTTATCACTGAGATTTGTTGTTGTTGCTTCTGATTGCAGTCGTTCTGTAATGTCAGTGGTTTCAATCTGAATTCTATCTTGAAGGGCTGAACATACTTTCGCAACGCCCTGATGACTAGCGTTAGACAAACCGTCAGTACCTTGGCAGAATAGGCATTTTAACCAATTCGTCTGCAACTTGCGCCTTTTAACAGGCATCACCGCTGTAGGCTCAATAATCTCCTCCTGTTCCGCCCGAGGGTTCCTCGGGCGAGTGAGGCGTGCTTCGAGCTCTCCACGGCATCGAAGTTTGAGTGTTTTCCCATTCTTGTCTTTGTCAAATTTCCACTGGTTATTTTGCTGTGTACGTGTTATTGTGTGTTTCTAGTTGGTGTTGGTTTGTGGTTCGTGCAAACTTGTGTGGAGTTAATCGTTTTCTGGGTCGTACCTCGTGCGCGGCCTGGTAATTTGGGGCTTCCCTCCCCCCTTCGGTGTTTTGTCGGTTTGGGTTATTTCCTTCGCTGTATTGCTTGTTTCTTTTATTTTGTTTTCTCCCCCTCACCTCACCTCCCGAGACAAATAATTCTATATTGATTCTTTCTCTCCTCCCGGACACGTGCTTGTTCGCTCTCCTCCTCGTCTCGGCTTGTGCCCCGCCCCCTGTATCTCGTTTTCTGACGCCTCTGCTCCTTCTTTCTCAAATCCACGTTCTCGCTTGGAGACTTTTCCCGGATTGGTTTTACATGGTTTTCATGGTTCTGTTTGGATATTGTTGGAATATGTTTAAACCGCAGCCGTGATGCTGAAACCCCCCCCCCCCCACCCCCCAGAATTCCCATGTTTTAAACGTTTCCCAGTGTGTACCCTGGATAAGAATAGGTACGCCGTATCCCTGCGTGTCGTAAGAGACGACTAAGAGGGTTGGCGTCAGGAAGGGCATCCGGCCATAAAAACATTGCCTCAAAAAGAGAACCATGACAATCACAAGTACATATGGGCAGCGTGCAGCCCGAAGTGGAGATCGGTTTCTGAGGTTTGGGACATGGAATGTAGGGACAATGACAGGGAGATCAGGAGAAGTGGTGGAAGTATTGGTCAGAAGAAGAGTGGACATATGTTGTGTGCAAGAGACGAGATGGAAGGGAAGTGGTGTGAGAATGGTGAAGGGTAGGCAGGGACAGAAATACAAGTTTGTGTGGCAAGGGTGCCCGGAGGGCGTGAATGGTGTTGGTGTCCTGTTTTCTGAGGAGTTTGTAGACAGTGTGGTGAGTGTGACTAGAGTGAGTGATAGGTTGATGATGGTGAAAATGATGATTGGAAAGCTCTTGGTGAACGTCATCTCGGGATATGCTCTGCAGGTTGGTCGAAGCGATGAAGAGAAGGACAAGTTCTGGTGTGCGATAGAGAAGCTGATGGAAAACGTGAAAGATGAGGAAGTTGTTGTGGTGGGAGGAGACCTGAATGGACATGTGGGAAGGAGTATGGATGGTTTTGAGGGAGTTCATGGGGGTTACGGATATGGTGTGAGAAATGGAGAAGGTGAAAGGATTTTGGAGTTTGCTGATGGAGCTGATTTGTTGATTTGTAACACTCAGTTCCAGAAAGAGGACAATAAGCTTGTTACATACACGTTAGGTGGGTGGACGACAACCGTTGACTACCTGATGGTGCGTAGGCGAGATAGGGGGCACCTCCGGGACACAAAGGTGATCCCGGGGGAGGAGGCTGTTTCACAGCACCACTTGGTTGTCTGCGACATAAGGGTGAAAGGTGCGAGGAGAGCTCGGCGGGTGAAGTACCAACTCGGCGGGTGAAGGTGTGGAGGTTGAAAGAGGCGACAGTAAGGGAGGCATTAAAAGAGAGGCTGAGTAGGGTAGAGGATGATATGGTTGAGCTTGAAAGTGGTTGGATGTCAATGAAAGCTAGTCTGTTGGGAGCCGTTGGTGAGGTATGTGGATGGACAAAAGGACCACCGAGGCACTCGGAAACATGGTGGTGGGATGTTGAAGTTGGAAAGAGGATTGACGAGAAGAGGAAGAAGTTCAAAGAGTGGCAGAAGGCGAAGGGTACAGGAGCAGAAACAGCAGAGCATGAAAGTTATAAGGCAGCCAGGAAGGCTGCAAAGAAAGAGGTAGCAAAGGCGCAGGAGGCATGTAGGAAAATGTTCGGAGAACGCTTGGATTCGGAAGAGGGTCAGAAAGCAGTATTCAGGATTGCAAAGCAGATAGCGAAAGAGAGGTGTGATGTGATGGGGGTGAGTTGCTTGAAGGATGAAGTGGGACAAATCGTTGTCGACCCAGATGGAATTAAAGGAAGATGGAAAAGATATATGGAAATGCTGTTGAATACAGAGAATGAATGGGATGGCAACATAGAGAGTAACCCAGTTTTAGGACCGGCAGAGAAGATAACTGAGAAGGAAGTTGAGGAAGCAATAAAAGCAATGAAGAGTAGAAAAGCGGGAGGGCCGACGGGAGTTGTGGGAGATATGTTGAAGGCAGCAGGAAGTTGGGGTGTGAAGAGAATGACAGAGATCTGTAATCTGGTGGTGAAAGAAGGCCGCATTCCAGTGGATTGGGAACTGAGTACCCTCGTCCCTCTATACAAGGGGAAAGGTGACCCTCTGGAGTGTGGCTCGTACCGAGCGATAAAGTTATTGGAGCATGGAATGAAGGTATTGGAAAGGGTGTTGGAGAGGAGGATAAGGAAGAAAGTGAAGATCGACGAAATGCAGTTTGGATTTATGCCAGGAAGAGGAACGACAGATGCGCTTTTCATTGTGAGGCAGTTGCAGGAGAAGTACATGGATAAGAGGAAGAAGTTGTTTTTTGGGTTTGTTGATCTGGAGAAACTGGAGATCTGGAGTACATGGAAAAGGCTAACCCCCGCTCTAGCAGGGAAAATGGCCTTTAAAATGCATGTTGTGTGTGTGTGTGTTGATCTGGAGAAAGCATTCGATAGGGTTCCACGCAAAGTATTGACATGGGCATTGAGGAAGTTAGGAGTGGAGGAATGGTTGATCAGAGTAGTGATGGCAATGTACAAAAGAGCGCGCACAGCTGTAAGGACGAAGGACGGGAACAGTGGTGAGTTTGAGGTGAAGGTGGGAGTGCATCAGGGGTCGGTACTAAGTCCACTACTATTTGTAGCTGTGATGGAGGTGCTGGCTCAGACCGTAAAGGAGGGTTTACCGTGGGAGTTGTTGTATGCAGATGATCTGGTGTTGATTGCGGAAAGTATGGATGGACTGAAGGAAAAGATGAACAAGTGGAAGGAATGTATGGAGACAAAAGGTCTGAAGGTGAATATCGGAAAGACAAAGGTGATGGCAAGTGGTAAAGCATGTGGTGAGGTGGAAAGAACTGGGAAGTGGCCGTGTGCTGTGTGCAGGAAGGGTGTCGGAGTGAACTCCATTCAATGTACAATGTGTGCTGAGTGGGTTCATCAAAAATGTAGTGGTCTGAGAGGGTCATTTACCAGTGTGGCAGCTACATTCAAATGTAAGGTGTACACAGAGGGAGCTGCAGATGGAGGAAATGTTGAGTTGGATCTTGGAGACGGCGTGAAGCTGGAAGGTGTGAAAACATTTTGCTACCTCGGAGACATGCTGAATGGAGAAGGTGGATCAGACTCGGCAATGGTTGCTCGAGTGAGATGTGCATGGAAGAAGTTTCGGGAACTGAGTGGCGTGCTGATGAGTAGGAGAGTGTCGCTGAAGCTGAAGGGAAAGGTGTATGCTGCATGTGTGAGAAGTGTTATGATTTATGGGAGCGAGACATGGGTAATGAACGTAGAGCAGCAACGAAGGCTGGAAAGGGTGGAAATGCGAATGGTTCGATGGATGTGCGGAGTATCGTTGAGAGAGAGGAAGACAAATGATGAATTGCGAAAGATGATGGGAATATTGCCTGTGATTGATGCTGTGAAGAGGAACAGGTTGAGATGGTTTGGTCATGTATTGAGGAAGGATGAAAGTGACTGGTTGAGAAGAGTGATGGAAATGAATGTAGAAGGAAGTAGAGGATGGGGAAGACCGAGAAAGACTTGGCTAAGGATGGTGGAAGAAGAAATGCGGGCAAGGGGGTTAACAAGGAGAGATGCAGAAAATAGGGGAAAATGGAGAAGATTGTCATGGGGACCGCAAGGCTAACCCCCGCTCTAGCAGGGAAAATGGCCTTAAAATGCATGTTGTTGTTGTTTGTTGTTGTTGTTCCGTTTTAGACGCCATGGTTACTAGGGAGTAGGATTCATCAGCAGCAGAGCAGCAGGACACCGGTTTCAACGTACTGCAATACAAACGAAAAGTATAATAATAAAAATATCTAGGTCATTGATTTACAATTAAACGAAAATTTATTCACCTTTTGCCGCTGATAAAAAATGTAATTAGATTCTAAAGAATAAGTAAAATGAATACACAGGTTAGTATGTGATAGTCTGGAATGAACCGGGCGCCAGATCTGAAAACATGTATATACATGATATATGTATGCCATATGGACATTTTCGTTTTCATGAAAAATAAGGGGGTAGCCTTAGTTTTGCTTCACTGAGAGTTTATTAATGGTATACATTTCTTGATTATGTGATCTTATTTTGAAGGGTAATAAATGGGGATGATTTTGGTGTATCAAACATATAAATCGGTCATATACTTTTAGGGCTATGAACAAAATGATGGGGAACTAGAACCTAAACTGAAACGGAATTTTGACAAAATTTTGAAGTTTTTGGTGGCTTGAAGAATGAAAAGCTAAGATAAGGCCTTATGGTGGTACTCAATGTGTGCAGTATGTCTTTCCGGTCAATTTGATACCATACAAAGCTACCCATGCTGTATATTTGTCCATGTAGATACGTTATACCAAATTCAGTAAGTGGTGGAAATGGTGTACACAAATGAATCAGCAAAATGCTTATAAATCGGTAATGCACACCTATCTAGAATTAAAACCGGGCATATCTACTGCCCATAGGACCCCTCCACCAAACTATATAGGTTTCAGGTATATACACTGATGCGTGAACGGAATCACTAAATAAGGCACTTTTTCCAATGTGGTTCCTGCACTAGTAGTTCTGCTGGTGCAGAACCATCATCACTCACTTTTTAACGTGTGAGTGTTACTTGCGGTGGTCAAACTGATTGAAGGTCAATGGTATATCTATTGTCAGCTGTGAAACATCATATTCAGGGAGGATTCCTGCTATTGAGACATCTCCATGGCACACAAAGTCCAACTTGAGGGCTCCCCCATAGACGGCGACCGGCATGAGCTCCAAAGACTGACTAGGGCAGTAAAACTTCGAATTTGATCAGGGTGCCGGCAATAAATGGCCTGCTCTTAACCTAAAGAAACCATATGATCTTAAATATCCATCGGATCGTCCAAGTGGACGGGTTTTTGACTCTTCTCTCTCTTCCCCCCCATGTGCCTGCAGATTTTTACTTGCAAAATCGAAGATTTTTGGAATATATTGGTTGGTCTTGTGCGTTATTCTGTCTGTTTGTCTGTCTGTCTATCGCCTGCAGGTCACAATCTTAAACCGATATTCACGAAACTTCACCAGATGGTAGAGTTGGTCATAAGGAAGAAGCCTATTCATTTTGATGGCAAAGGTCGAATTTCTAAAATTATCATTTTTCATCCGATTGACTTGTAAATTTAACAGCATTTACATATTGTCACTAAATAAGGAAACCAACGATTGAGGTCAAAAGGTCAAAGGTCAACTGAAGGTCAAACTTCTAATATCAATTTTCATCTGGAAAATCATCAATTTTAATCCGATTGACCAGAGCTTTGATCAAGACCGTCAATTTTAATCTTTAATGAACAGGATTAAATAATTAAATTGATATATGTGGGAAAATTAATCCTGTTCATTAATGTAATTGCTTCACTACGCCCCCAGTGGTGTTTACAATAGAGGACATGGATTTGTCCCCCCATTGGAGGAAGAACCCTCTCGTGTTCAGGCCGTTGCTGCTCCTATGGTTGGCAGCGAGTGCCCCGGAAGCATTGACGTAAAGAGAGTGGCAATCATATGTGTGGGAAAATTGGATGCTCACTCAGGGTCGCCCAGATAGCTCAGATGGCAGAGCACTGGTACGGTTTTCCAGAGGACCTGGGTTCGATTCCTGGTCTGGACGTGTAATATCAACTTAATTTTAATCTTAATGAAATGGACAATCTTAATGAAACGAGTTTAAGGTGCGAGGGGTTCAATTTTCCACGAGTACACGGATATATCGGTGCTGAGGGAGAGAATGGGTGTCTAAAAGGTAAGCGCCGAAACTCAAATACGCAAACCGTGAATGGCAAGGTTTGACTACACGTTGTTATAAAATATTCTCCTGAATGAGCAAGACATTTGAGCAGCAAACATTGGCTGGTTTAGAAGTCGTAAAGAACCACGTTTACCATACGCCAAAAACATGCACGTACCGTCAGGTCAAGCGTTCCAACATATACCATCATTGGGTCTTTCATGTAGATGTTGGCAAGTCGGCGGACGCCGTCTGGCCAGGTGGCACTGATCGCAACACAAGAGCAAGAAAGGAAAAGGTCAGCATCGAAAATGAAGCCGGGTGAGGGGAACAGTAAGCAAGAAAGGATCTTAATTACCCAAGCAATCAAATATATTTATACATATAAAGTACAGTAATACCCCGGCCTACGTCATTAATTGGTTCCATAAGCCGTGACGTAACTCGGTTTTTGACGTAAACCGGGCGTAATGCCTTAAAATGAAGACAAACACTATAAAACTAGAGTAAATAACTCGTGAAAGTGACGTATGCGAGAATACGTTCCCTATCATGAATGATGGTCGATACCGTCGACCGTGGCAGCCCTAAGGCATAGACCTTATCGCGAATCGGTAAATATCAACAGAGGGCGCTCCACCGCAAAGCATGATGGGATCGAAAAGGGGGCAAAGGTAAACACGAACCCAGAGGAGGAAGCATCTGTCTACGATCGACGCTGTGTTTACGGAAAGGAAGATGGCTAATGTGAAAGAAATTCAGCGTTTTTTGGCATTAAAATCCAGCGATTTAAAGAAATACCTTTGCCGACTCCATCAAGTCAATCATAGTCAGTGGAATCGGACCCTGTAGTATCTGGAACTCCTTGAGCCGACCTATTGCCCTTTCAACATGAATCCTAGCATTGACCACAGTCTTTGTGTTGATATCTTCAGACTCTGTGAACTGGGATGTGCTCTTTGTTGTGCGCTGAAATGGTGGGATGACAAGTCGCACCTGCTTATGCAAGAACAGTTCCTGAATGTTGAAACCTCGATCGGCCATACAAATATCGCCGGGCTGGAACTTGTCTACAATGTTCGTCATCTTTACAATTTTTTTGTCCGACGCGTTTCCTCCTGTAGGTTTGGAAATGTATGAAATTGTTCCGCTAGGTGTAATACCGACAAGGCACTTGAGAGTAGGTCTTGACTTATATTGGCTGTACACTTGCGAACAAAACTTGGGAGACGGTGCTTTGTCCTAATCCAAAGCGAAATACGAGGTCCTCGTCACAAAGATTAAGCCGAAGCTTCATGAGTGTCATGAGTAGTTGATCCTCTAAAGATTGAGATCGCTTAACTCCGAGTTTTGTAGTATTGTTTATTTGCCAGGTCTTGTCTTCCATTGATAATTTCCCCTTATAATAATGAAGATTCTGTGCATGAGGGGATACTTCTGCTAATAACCACTTCATCATCATGTCGCCCCGCCGTTACGGCGTTGGTGTTCAATTCTTGTGAACCCGCTTGTGGCTATACAGTCCGAGTGCCGATTTGCATCGGCGTCCACAAGTTGTGCAAATCCATTTAGAGTCAGCAGGCACCGGTTCCCGCTCGCGTTCCTTATGTTCCTGCGGCCTTCTTTGGCGGCATCTATACGACCCTTTTCCGTGGAGTCGCATCGTGTATGGATCAAGCTACGCCATTTCGGTCGATCACTGGACAGAGCTTGTAAATTGTCGAGCGGGATGTCACATTCTTTCAAATGTGCACGCAGTGTATCCTTGAAATGCAATTTGGGCCGGCCCACTGATCCCACTGATCCCACTGATCTAATAACCACTTAAACAGGTCATAACTAGGTAAACCTATATAAACTTTCACAAGTTCATCACAGTTTGCTAATACATGCTAAGGCATGATAAAAAAAGTCCTAAAAGTAGTTTACAGTGGTAAGGATCACGTAGTGTGTCACTGTAAACAAGCAGTCTGTCAAAGTATAAGCGACCGCCGGCGGCGCTATTGCCCCTTTCAGATCCCATGATGCATTGCGGTTCCGATTCGCGATAAGGTCTATGCGCTATCACCGACACTTTTTCACCTTTTTCATACCTTTTAATCAGATTTAACTTATCTTCCATCGTAACCACATTACGCTTGGAAACACTAGCATTATCCTTCTTAGGACCCATGGCTAACACAGACACAGTAAAGGAATACTGTACGTCGCCTCTGTTTTGAATGAGAACCAGCAGTTGTGCGTATGTACAGTATACTGTAGGTGCATTTTTTTTTAATGTGCTTTTTATTGTATTTTAAATTGTTTTTTTTAGCTTCTTTTATTGTTAATTTATGTACTATTTTATTTATTTTAAATATATTTTTAAGGAAAAATTAATTTTTTTCACATCCGTAGGAGTGACGTAAAGTCGCACATAATGACGTTCGCTGAACTGAAATTTACTCGAGTATAATGGCGTAAAGTCGGATTTGACGTAGGTCGAAATGGCGTAAAACCGGGTATGACTGTACTATGAAAGGTTTGGGTTGTTTTCAATTTTGTGGTGCTGTTCCCCATTAAACATTTGTGAAATGTTACAAGTGTGCAATATAGGTAAATAATAATTCAGATTTCTATGAAAGTCAATTCATCACATATGATGTTATGTGGAAAGTTATGTGGAAAGTTGGTGGCAAGGATCCATACCTAGATTGTGGTAAGTGTAGCGTGGGCCATGTAATCGCATAGCCTAGATTCCTCCCTGCATTAGCTAAAAGAGCAGGCACCCTCACCCTCTGGGTGGGAGTACCCGTGTCAGCCCACCAAACATGGATGGCCGCTTTGTATCCGGAGTCAAAGAAAGGAAAAATTGTCAAGGATAGCACCGCGATCAATATAGTAATCACCAGGATGAGTCAAGAGGTGAGGAAATTTATCGGAATCTCTTGCGATTAAACTGAGTCTATGAGCCTATCACTTCGCCATCGCAGAAAGGTCGTTGGTCTCTGTCTTCCACCACGTCCTTTCTAGTCTTGCACCCTCTGCTATTTGCATGTTTTGTTGCCTCCCTCCCCCCCCCCCCTCCCTCCCGCATCCCCACCCCCCAGGTTTCTGCAGGGCACACACGGTCCACCATCAACTCAACCCCTTTATGGTGAAACTACTTAAATCCAGGATTACTGCTCACCCCCACTCATTTGTTCCTCTTTTTCTCACCTGTGGAACCAACTTCCTGTTCAATGTCATTCGTCCATCCAGGTCTTAAAGACAGCTGTTCACCACCATCTCAGATCATCCCCAATCCAAATCCATGATCTTTTCTACCCTCATTAACATCCCCCCCACCCCACTCGCCTCTGTCTATCCTGGCCTTCGACCCTGCTGTTGGTGTTTCCCCCTCTCTCTGATGATGTTCCTTTTGTCCTGTTGCATCCTGGTCCGTTCCGTGTACTAGTGCTAGCTCTTCCACGAGCCTCAACCCTGTTGTGCATGGAAGGAGCACACAAGTACGTGTTGTTAAAAAATCTTTTTTTGCGTGCGTCACACACGATACATCTTCATTGAGACTCGTAAATAAACATGCAATTTGTTTGTGACGCACAACATGCTGTGTCTTGATTAAACCTGTCAGCGAAGAGACGGATAGACACAGCCAGTTCCTCTCAAACAACCTTTTCTGGCATTTCTCCAGGAGTCGATCACAAGTTAACAACACTCCATTAAAACAAACCGTGCAAGCCGAATCATGAACGAATTTACTTGGCTCGTGGTGTGGATCAGCAAGTTGCTTGCCTGGTTGTGGTCAAAACAACTTCCAGCAACGAGTTACATAATCATGGCGTACATTCATCATCAGCTGCTACTTCAGGCTCACCTCGTCATTATCGTCTGTCTATCTGGACGGATATCCAGCAAAATCTTCTTTATCTGAGGCTCAAAGCCCATGTCCAACATCCGGTCAGCTTCGTCCAAAACCTTTATGGAGGAGGGGTGGGGGTGATTTGACATTTATATTTCAAATGCATCATAAACGTGTGGGGTTTTGTTTCAGAACATTTTGGGATCGGCTCTTTTGAGACCAAAACTTCCTCACAAGGGTCAGATGGTGATCTCAAGCACATGGCTCAGGTAATTAGACAGTTTGTCTCAAATGAGCGCAAACGAGTTTCGACATTTAAGATTCTTAAATGAAGGAAGAGCAGAAGCTAAGCTAGCACTTCCGGATAGAATAAATAAATAAATATTTGCCATTTGAATGCAATTTCTCATGGTGGAGCACAGAAACTACCGAAAAAACAAGAAATCATCATGCAGAGCACAATACTTGCAAAATCCACCCCCCCCCCCCCTCAAAAAAATAAAGGATTAAATATCCCCCAAATCCACAACCCCAAAAATCCACGACCCCTCCCCCCAAAATAAAGTTGCCATGGATACATCAAATTGGCCATTTCATAATTGACGATCTGAATCAAAGCTCGGATCAATCGGATTAAAATTGATGATATTTCAGATGAAAATTGATATTAGAAGTTTGACCTTTTGACCTCAAAAGTAGTTTGTTTCCAAATTCAGTGATGCAATATGCAATTACTGTTTAATTTTGAGGTTAATCGGACGAAAATTGACGATTGTTCAGATGAAAATTAATGATCCAAAATCATTCCAAAATGAAAATCCAAAATGGCGGCCATGCAGGTGTCTGTGCAAATGCCAACATTGATTTTCGGATTCTCCATGCTCTGATGATTCCAAAAATGTACAGGTTTGCTGATCTCCAAAAATTTTGACCGAAATTATATTTGTTAACATAGTGAACCTGACTATCTTCATCACTGTCCTGAGGGTCATTTTCGCAAAGGTGTCTATGCAAATGCAAACATTAATTTTTGGATTCCTCATGCTCTGAGTATTCCAGAAATGTATAGTTTTGCTAATCTACCAAAATTTTTAACGAAATTATATTTGTTAACATAGTGAACCTGACTATCATCTTATCTTCCCCCATCCAAAACCATGATTTTTTCTACCCCCATTAATTCACCCCAGATCCACTTTTTTGAAATACCGACTTCTTTCCTAGAAGTCCTCGCAGTGTCAGTTTGTTTTATAAAACTCCCAATTCTCGCGATCAATAAATTGAGATCTCGCGAGATCTCGGAGACGGTGGGAGGGATTTTCGAAGCTCCACACGGTCTCCACGTTTTTCGAAGTTAAGTCTGTTCACAATTGTATTTTGTCGAAACTGTATTTATCTTTCGGTGTGTGAAGTTATTGTGTGCAACTTTGGTTGTTTCTCGGTGTTTATCTTTCATAAATTGATCGTCTGTTTGCCGTGTCGTGTCTTGAGGCCTTGTACAGTGTGCACTGTACAACCTTGAGGCTTTGTTTTTCTCTCAGGGGTCCGTCGTTTGTGATCCAATAACTTTCGTTCTCTGTATTCCCAGGCTTTTCACCCATAGCCTACTTCCTTGTGTAAATCTCAACTCAAAAAAAAAAAAAAAAAAAAAAAAAAAAAAAAAAATTCCCTTCTCTGTTCTCATTCGTTTATTCATTCTTATTCGTTCGTTCGTTCTTCGACCACGTGTTTCTCCCCCATTTCCCCAGATAGTTTTCACTCGTTAACCTTCAATGTTTACACTTTCCCCTCAAGTTATGTATTCCGTCATATTTTATAACACCTTTTTCTTCTTCTTCTTTAAAAGGCTGCTTTCGACTTGCTCACCAAATCAATTCATCCCAAAAAAAATATCCATCTCCTATAGTGCCTTTTTTCTACATTCCCTAAACTCTCCTGCACTCCATCCTCCATCCAGCGTCCTTAAACGTATTTTTAACTCGAAGGTCACAAGAAACTCATTTTGCAATAAATGTTCGTTTCCCATAAATCGTACACTTTCAAAAATCCAATCTCACCCCTCCCCTCCAAATCTTCCCCATAACCCCTCCCCTCCAAATCTTCCCCATCACCCCTCCCCTCCAAATCTTCCCCATCACCCATCCCTTTCAAATCTCCCCCCTTGCCCCCTCCCTCCTAAACTACCCCCTCACCCCTCCCCGCCAAGACGCCCCCTCGCCCCTCCCCTCCTAGACTCCTGCCTCACCCCTCCCCTCCAAATCTCCCCAATATCCCATCCCTTTCAAATCCCTCCCCTTGTCCCTTCCCTCCCAAACTCCCCCCTCACCCCTCCCCTTCAAATCTCCCCACCCTCATTGCTTCTCAATTTCCCCCCTCTCACTCCCCCTCCTCAAAGCATCCTCCCCGCTTCTTCCCCCTTCAAACTCTCACCTCCATCTCCCCCAACCTTCTGCCTCGCTCTTCCCCCTCCTCAAATAACACCTCATTGTGGCTCACCCAATCACCATCAAACCTTTTGTCCGCCCCATCCTTCCCTTTCTCCGAGCTATTCTGAAATCTCTGACACACCTTCAACAGCTCTCCCTATCTCTTCCACCTCTTCCACATCTTACCCTACCCCTCCTCCCCCCTGTTCTATATCTGATGCTCCCCCTTCCTCTTCATTAACGGTATGGACCTCAAACATCCGGGGCCTTCGTTCAAACTTAACTGATCTCTCCATACAGGTTGCTTCTGTCAAACCAGACGTGATCTGCTTAACAGAAACTTTCCTCCTTTATGATGTCTCTGATTCCATAGTATCTCTCCCGGGCTACTCCCTCCTCCGGTATGATAGACCTGAGCCTCGTCCTGGAGGCGGGGTTGCTATCTTTATCAAAAACTCTCTTCCTCACTCGCCCTGCACTGCACTCTCTCCACCTCACCCCCAGGAATACCTCTGGCTACGGCTTCCCCTTCGCTCCCACCTCTTGTTCATATGTGTGTTGTACCGTCCACCAAACAGTGATGACTCCATCTACATCTCGCTGTCTGATGATATGGACCAACTTCTATCTACTCATCCCAACTCTCTCTTCCTCATATGTGGTGATTTCAATTGTCACCATGCCAGTTGGCTGGGTGTGGGTACCTCTCTCACCAGCCATGGCTCTTCAGCAAAGGACTTCTGCGACTCACTGGGACTGACACAATCTGTCAATTTCCCGACCCGGATCTCAGTCAACGGAACATCTTCTCTTCTGGACTTGGTTATGACTAACTTCCCTGAAAATGTCTGCTGCTCTTCTTCTGCTCCGATCGGATCATCTGATCATGTCCTTGTTAAAGTGGACATCTCTCTGACCATCCTCAGGGAGCCTGCTCAGCGTCGACGAGTCTGGCATTTCACTCAGGCCAACTGGCACGGTCTTCAAGCAGCCATCAATCATCTGGACTGGTCTCCCATCTCTACCACCTCTGACATCAACTCATCCTGGGAATTCTTCCAAAGTAAATTGCTCTCTCTCATGCACAGATTTATCCCATCTCGTCTTCAGTTGTCATACCCTTCCTCCCGTCCATGGTACACGGAATCTTGTGGTGAGGCTGTTGCCCAGAAACAACTTGCCTTCGTCTCCTGGAAAGCAAATCCAACGGAAGGAAATCTCATTTCCTTTCACAAAGCCCGAAACAAGTGTGTGTCCACCCTCAGGAGAGCCAGGAAACAATATCTCTCCATTCTCAAGACCGAACTCTCTTATCTGTCTCCCTCTTCCAAATCCTGGTGGCGTCTGGTCAAATCCGTTTCTGGTGTTTGTTCCCCCTCCATCCCCTCCCTTACCTCAAACGGCTACACAGCTGACTCCGCACGTGAAAAAGCTGAATGCCTCAACTCTGTGTTTGCCTCTAAATCTTGTGTCCCAAACCCATCCCTCTCTGTACCCACCATACCCAGTCGTACCCTGCTGCTCCTGGACTCCGTGTCCTTTCCTCCTGACAAGGTGGAAAGGTTTCTGTCAACCCTCGACTCTGATTCTGCAACTGGACCCGACGGCATCAGCCCACGGGTCCTAAAATCCTGCTCTGCTGCTCTATCTCACCCTCTCTCTGTTCTCTTCACCCTCTCTTTTGCTCAAGGTCAACTGCCATCTGCTTGGAAATCAGCCAACATCACCGCTTTGCACAAAAAAGGTGCAAAAACAGATCCTAGCAACTACAGACCAATCAGCCTTCTCCCAATTATCAGCAAAGTCATGGAATCCATCATTGCTTCGGATATGAAATCTTTCCTCTTCTCCAATGGCTTGATCTCTGATCATCAATTTGGTTTCAGACCAGGTCACTCTACTCTGGACATGCTGCTTCTGCTGTCTCAACAATGGATGGAGGTCCTCAATGCCAAACAGGAAATTAGAGCTGTCTCCCTCGACATATCACGTGCCTTCGACACGGTCTGGCACCCCGCTCTGCTCACCAAACTCTCCTCCTTTGGTATCCATGGAAATCTCCACGCATGGCTGGCGGACTTCCTCTCTAGTCGTTGTCAACGTGTGGCCCTGAATGGGTTTCTCTCATCTCCTCTTCCTGTTCAGGCTGGAGTTCCCCAAGGCAGTGTTCTGGGCCCCGTGCTTTTTCTGGTCTTCATCAATGATCTCTCTGACTCTCTCGAAAATCCTCTCTATCTCTTTGCTGATGACTCCACTCTCTGCCGCTCCATTCCTCTTCCCTCAGATCGGCAGTCTGCTGCCTCCTCACTCTCTGAAGACCTGGACAAAATCACAGACTGGTCAAACAAGTGGAACATGTCTTTCAATCCTGACAAATCTCACACTCTTACTATGTCTCTCCGAAAAGATCGACTGGACAACCCTCCCATCTACTTTCTCAACAATCCTCTCCAAGAAGTTCTGTCGCTCAAGATTTTGGGTCTCACTATCTGCCATGATCTTTCTTGGGAAAACCACATTTCCAAGCTGGCCTCCAAAGCCAGTCGCCGACTGGGCATCCTCCGTCGTGCGAAGTCCTTCCTCGGCACACCTGAGCTCCTCACCACATACAAGGCTTTCATCCGCAGCTCAATGGAATACTGTTCTCCCCTATGGGCCGGTGCTCCTGCCTCACACCTAGCTCGGCTTCACGCTGTTGAAACCAAAGCTTTCAGAATTATTGGAATCTCCCGCGATGAAGCTATCTCTGAGGGCCTTTCACTCACTCACCGCAGGCAGGTAGGTGGTCTTTCTGTCTTCTACCGACTCCTCTCCGGCCTTGCACCCCCAGCTCTCTCTGTGCTCTGTCCCCCAAATATTCCTACAGGTCGCACAAGATCTGCCAGCAACCCTCTGATGGTTAAACTGCCGAAATCTCGGCTCTCTGCTCACCTTCACTCTTTCATTCCTCTTTTCTCCCGCCTCTGGAACAAACTCCCTCACTCCCTTCAATCCCACTCCTCCCTCCAGGTCTTTAAAACAGCTGTTCACCACCATCTCTTATCTTCCCCCATCCAAAACCTTGATCTTTTCTACCCCCGCTAATTCACCCCAGATCCACCTTGTTTGAAATTCCAACTTCTTTCCTGGAAGTCCTGGCAGTGTCCATATGTTTTATACCTCTCCCACCGCCCCCTTCCCATGCCCCCCCCCCCCCCAAAGCCCTCGCCCTCTCTCAGATCTCTCGATGTCTCCATGTCTCTCGGTCCCTGCTCTCAAATGTTGTGTTTGTGTCCTTCCCCCTCTCTCCCCATCTTGTCTACCGCTCCCGATGTTATATGTTTTATGTGTCGGTTTGTCTTTCTGTGTGATTAATGTTCGCTCTTTCACGAGCCTCAATCTTGTATACAACAAAAAAAAAAAAAAAAAAAAAAAAAAAAAAAAAATCCCCCCGCCCCCATTCCCACGCCTCCTCCCCCCAAGCCGTCTACCTCCCACAGATCTCCCGATGTCCCTGCTCTCAAATGTTGTACTTCTGTGCTTCCCTCTCTCTCCCCATCTTGTCTCCCGCTCCCTTTATTATGTTTTATGTGTCCGTTTTTTTTTGTCATTAATGTTAGCCTTTACTCGAGCCTCGATTTTGTATACATAAAAAAAAAATAATAAATAAAATTTTTTTTGGCCCCATCTCCCAATGGTGAAGAATTACTTATAACCACCTTTAGATGGTGAAGAATTACTTAAAAATTAAATAATTATCGTATCTGAATACATATTCAGATCTTCACCAAAAACGAATCGATTCATCCTTGTCGCACTCACAACCTGTTCACCAGGTTTCGTCCAAATCTGTCCACAACCTTTTCAGATATCCTGCTATGTATCGTTTTTGCCCCAATCTCCCAATGGTGAAGAATCACTTAAAAATTATACTGGCCGGATCCGAATCCAGGTCTTCACCAAAATCTAATCATTTTGTCCTTGTCACATACACTACACCTCTGCCAAATGTAGTCCAAATCCGTCCACAACTTTTTGAGATATCTCGTTCAGAGACAAAGAAACAGACAGACAGGGATGAAAACATAACCTCCATCTACCTTCAGTGGCGGAGGTAATCGGAGGTAATCACTACGGGCAATGATAATCAAAAACAAAGGAATTGATTACGACTTCACAGCAGCGCTCCTGATTTACAATTATATTTGTAAAATTGCAGTAAAGTCCCAGGGGTCTGAATATTTTTGGTCTGAATGGATAAACGTCAGTGACCATGAATACATTATTAAAGGCAGAGAATAGAGGAACATTAGAAGGGATTAACTCAGGAATCATTTAGCAACTAAATTAGCATCATGCAAATTGGGGATTAGGATCAGCTCCAAATGCAGTGCGTCCATGTCCGGAATGAGAAACCATTTCGGAGTCCAGACTAAGAAACAATATGGATTCTGATCTGAATATGGATTCGGATATGTTCTGGGCCCTGTGCTTTTTCTGGTCTTCATCAATGATCTCTCCGACTCTCTTGAAAATCCTCTCTATCTCTTTGCTGATGACTCCACTCTCTGCCGCTCCATACCTCATCCCTCAGATCGGCAGTCTGCAGCCTCCTCACTCTCTGCAGACCTGGACAAAATCACAAACTGGTCAAACAAGTGGAACATGTCTTTCAATCCTGACAAATCTCACACTCTCAATTTGTCTCTCCAGAAAGACCATCTGGACAACCCTCCCATCTACTTTCTAAAAAATCCTTTTGAAGAAGTTTTGTCACGCAAGCTTTTGGGTCTCACTATCTGCCATGATCTTTCCTGGGAAAACCACATTTCCAAGCTGGCCTCCAAAGCCAGTCGCCGACTGGGCATCCTCCGTCGTGCGAAGTTCTTTCTGGGCACTTCTGAGCTCCTTACTACAGATAAAGCTTTCATCCACAGCTCAATGGAATACTGCTCTCCCCTCTGGGCTGGTGCTCCTGCCTCACACCTAGCTCGGCTTCACGCCGTTGAAACCAAAACATTCAGAATCATTGGAATCTCCCACGATGAAGCTGATTCTGAGGGCCTTTCACTCACTCACCGGAGGCAGATTGGTGGTCTTTCTGTCTTCTACCGACTCCTCTCCGGCCTTGCCCCCTCCCCCCGCCCCCCCCCCCCTGCTCTGTCTGTGCTCTGTACCCCAAATATTCCTGCAGGATGCAAAAGATCTGCCAGCAACACTCTTTGGTGAAACTGCCAAAATCAAGACTCTCTGCTCACCTTCACTCTTTCATTCCTCTTTTCTTCCGCCTCTAGAACAAACTCCCCCACTCCCACCTCCAGGTCTTTAAAACAGCTGTTCACCACCATCTCTTATGGTGAGATGGTCATCCATGGTCATCCACCCCCATCCAAAACCTTGATCTTTTCCCCCGTTAAAACACCCCAAATCCACTTCTTTCAATCCCCAACTTCTTTCCTGAAATTCCTAACAGGGTTCATTTGCTTTATACCCTGTACCCCCTCTCCCCTCCCCAGCCCTCCCCCTTCCACAGATCTACCGAAGTCCCTGTTCGAGTTAACTTCCAAACCACCACTGATTTACCATTCACAGCTCGTCTGTTGCTGATATGCCACTGATCAAAATAGCCCAGCCCAGATAGGGTTAAAGAGGCTGGCTATTTCTGTTTGCTCAATTTTCTGGATTGTTTCAAGGACTTGGACAAGTTTTTTTTAGGACTTTCCAGCACTGGAAAATGCCTTTTCATTGTTCCAGGAATTTCAAGGAGTTTCAATGCCCTGAATTATTAAAAGAGCATTGTTTGTGGAAAAAAGGAATGATGTCTATTATGAGATTATGGATGCTAATGATGACATTGAACTTCCTTCCGGAAGACCCTCTTTCTTTTTTGCAGACGATTCCACCTGGAGTTGTATAATACCCCATCCCACAGCTATGCAGAATGCAGCTGTGTTTCCCTCTGCCGATCTGGGAATGATTCGATTCTGCTCTGATAAATACAACACGTCCTTAAATCCTGGAAAACAAAATCTCAGTCTCACCCGAGTGCTCTGTTGAAGGAACCTATACTGAACTCCTTCCTTGGAGTAGACTTCCTTGGTCATCCATTAGAAGAGGTTCAGTTTCTCAAACTTATAGATCTCACCATCCGTCAAGATCTTTCCTGGACCGACCTTGTAGCAAAGCTGGCCTCCAAAGCCAGCAGGAGACTGAGTATCTTCCGTCGATCCAAGTCTTTCCTTTGGAAGAAGAGCAGGTCAGTCTACAATGTCTTTGTCTATAGCTCAATTATACAAGGCCTTTGTTTATAGTCAGTGACAGTCTGCAAGGTCAAGGAGTACTGATCTCCCCTATGGGCTGCCTCCTGGTTTCTGGGAAAGTTAAAGCTCTTGGAATTATTGGAAACTCATGATGAGACCGAAGCACCAGGTTTGTTGGTAAAAAAAATTAATAATAACAAGCATTCGGAGTATTGCGCTGCAATACATGTCCCCTACCAAAGTTCAAAGTGCCATAAGTTTGTCAAAAATGATCGAATATGCAAATTTATGCACGGTTGATGCTGGTTTTCAATCTTGATCTGAGGTATGCTGAGACATGTGTGCCATGCCTCGCCTCGTTGATAAGCCCGCAAGGTCGCTCCGTGGAGCGGCCTGCACGTATTGCACTGTGTGAATTATATAATTACCAACTCACGGTCTGAGGTACTAGCGATTCAAGAGATATCCATTTTTTATTTATTTAATATTTTCGTTTAATTAACGATATCTGCCAAACCACGTGACCTATCGCAAATTCTAAAAGGACATTTTAGTAGACTGACATGCTGAACAGATCTGTGAAGTTTCCCCTTGATTGGATCAAAAATGAGGGAGGGGCTCGGTTTTAAAGGTTCATGCTTAAAAACGTCATAACTCTGAAACCACGTGACGCATGACGTCATGCTCGCTGACTTTTTTGTTCGTCATGGGCCTGCAAAGTTTGGCCTCGATCTGTTCAGCCGTTGCAGAGAAAAAGGGGTTTTCGTGTTTTCACCAAAAACAATATGGCGGCCGAACCACGTGACCTGTGACGTCATAATTACCATTAAAATATTCTACAGACCGAGTCCCCCCTACGGTGAAAATTTGATCTCAACCGGTCCTATTATTGCAGAGAAAATGTTTTTTAAAGGAAATTAAAACTCAAAATGGCACTGAGTTAAGGATCATCAGAATTATAAGAATTCCCAAAGTTCAAAGTGCCATAACTTTGTCAAAAATGATCGAAACGTCGTGAAGTTCGAACTTGATCTGTAACTTATCATGAGGAACCCAGGTACCAAGTTTGAAATCATTAAGAGTTTAGAAAAACAGTCCGGAAAACTGTTCTTTGCGTGACGGACTGACAGACTGACAGATGGAGGGACGGCGTGCAAACCTATAGTCCCCTCCAGTGTACACCACACCGGTAGGGAACTAATAATAAACAAACAGCAGCAAATTTACTTGAACTCGAGAGGACCCTCGATGCAAGGATTATATTCCAAAAATTAACTACATATTCTCTTAAACTCAAACACACCGGCAAAGAGCCACGAATGACAAACGACACTTACCAGGAACGTGACATTGCGCATGTTCAGGTATCCATTCATCATGAGGTCATTGAGGCGTCCCGGTGTTGCAATGATAATGTCCACACCCTTAATAGCAATGTTTACCTGTTCCTGGCGACTCCCTCCACCGTAAACACACAAGCTGCACACCGAAAAAAAAAAAAAAAAAAAATAAGCGTTAATGACACATCGCAAAATCAAAATAATCTCATCACTTTTTTCTGAAGGGAAAATGGATAAATGGGAGTTATGGCTCAGAGAAGGAGATCATACCAGGCCAAATGTAAATCTCTTTCTCGTCAGGCCAACGTTGGAGATGCATCACATTCAAAGCTGTAGGGACTCAAGACGTCCATAAATATGAATAACCGCTCTCTTGGGGATTGAATAATGTGGTGCAATCGATTCGTTGTCATGCGAGGCATCGATAGATTTCAACCGAAACTCGAAGCACCTTATAAAGTGCCCTCAATAAATATTGGAACAATTAAGTCTAATTTATTATTGCTGTAAAAAACACAAACAAACTATTGGATTTATTGCTGTACATGCAAGATATTTGGATTCGAGTTCGAAAGACGTAAATGAGGCAAGAGTACCGAAGGTGACTTTTTATTTATTGCTATTTCTGTGAATTAATATATGTTTTACCATTGAAGAACAATAGCACTTTTTATGTTCAGTCTCCCGGAGTATCGTTGAGAGAGAGGAAGACAAATGATGAATTGCGAAAGATGATGGGAATAGAGCCTGTGATTGATGCTGTGAAGAGGAACAGGTTGAGATGGTTTGGTCACGTGTTTTATTTTATTTTTTGGATACTGAATCGAGGCTCGTGAAAGACAGCACAGGGGGACCACGAGGGAAAGACAGCACAGGGGGACCGCGAGGGAAAGACAGTACAGGGGGACCGCGAGGGAAAGACAGTACAGGGGGAACGCGAGGGAAAGACAGCACAGGGGGACCGCGAGGGAAAGACAGTACAGGGGGACCGCGAGGGAAAGACAGCACAGGGGGACCGCGAGGGAAAGACAGCACAGGGGGACCGCGAGGGAAAGACAGCACAGGGGGACCGCGAGGGAAAGACAGCACAGGGGAACCGCGAGGGAAAGACAGCACAGGGGGACCGCGAGGGAAAGACAGCACAGGGGGACCGCGAGGGAAAGACAGCACAGGGGGACCGCGAGGGAAAGACAGCACAGGGGGACCGCGAGGGAAAGACAGCACAGGGGGACCACGAGGGAAAGACAGCACAGGGGGACCATGAGGGAAAGACAGTACAGGGGGACCGCGAGAGAAAGAATTGTTTGTGGAAACAGGCAACAGGCATTTTAATGCCATTTTCCCTGCTCGAGCGGGGGATAGCCTTGCGGTCCCCATGACAATCTTCTCCATTTTGCCCTATTTTCTGCATCTCCCCTTGTTAACCACCTTGTCCGCATTTCTTCTACCACCATCTTTAGCCAAGTCTTTCTCGGTCTTCCCCGTCCTCCACCTCCTTCTACATTCATTTCCATCACTTCTCAACCAGTCACTTTCATCCTTCCTCAACACGTGACCAAACCATCTCAACCTGTTTCTCTTCACAGCATCAATCCCATCATCTTTCGCAATTCATCATTTGTCTTCCTCTCTCTCAACGATACTTCACACATCCACCGAAACATTCGCATTTCCACCCTTCCCAGCCTTCGTTGCTGCTCTACGTGCATTACCCACGTCTCGCTCCCATAAATCATAACACTGCTCACACATGCAGCATACACCTTTCCCTTCAGCTTCACCAACACTCCCGTACTCGTCAGCACACCACTCAGTTCCCGAAACGTCTTCCATGCACATCTCACTCTTGCAACCGTTGCCGAGTCCGATCCACCTTCTCCATTCAGCATGTCTCCGAGGTAGCAAAATGCTTTCACACCTTCCAGCTTCACGCCGTCTCCAAGATCCAACTCAACATTTCCTCCATCTGCAGCTCCCTCTGTGCACACCTTACACTTGAATGTAGCTGCCACACTGGTTAATGACCCTCTCAAACCACTACGTTTTTGATGAACCCACTCAATGCACATTGTACATGAATGGAGTTCACTCCGACACCCTTCCTGCACACAGCACAAGGCCACTTTCCACTTCTTTCCACCTCACCACATGCTTTACCACTTGCCATCACCTTTGTTTTTCCGATATTCACCTTCAGACCTTTTGTCTCCATACATTCCTTCCACTTGTTCATCTTCTCCTTCAGTCCATCCATACTTTCCGCAATCAACACCAGATCATCTGCATACAACAACTCCCACGGTAAACCCTCCTTTACATTCCGAGCCAGCACCTCCATCACAGCTACAAATAGTAGTGGACTTAGTACCGACCCCTGATGCACTCCCACCTTCACCTCAAACTCACCACTGTTCCCGTCCTTCGTCCTTAAGCTGTGCGCGCTCTCTCATACATTGCCATCACTACTCTGATCAACCATTCCTCCACTCCTAACTTCCTCAATGCCCATGTCACTACTTCGTGTGGAACCCCATCGAATGCTTTCTCCAGATGAACAAACCCAAGAAACAACTTCTTCCTCTTCTTCATGTACTGCTCCTGCAACTGCCTTACAATAAAAAGCGCGTCTGTCGTTCCTCTTCCTGGCATAAATCCAAACTGCATTTCGTCGATCTTCACTTTCTTCCTTATCCTCCTCTCCAACACCCCTTGCAATACCTTCATTCCATGCTCCAATAACTTTATCGCTCGATACGAGCCACAGTCCAGAGGGTCACCTTTCCTCTTGTATAGAGGAACAAGGGCACTCAGTTCCCAATCCACTGGAATGCGGCCTTCTTTCACCACCAGATTACAGATCTCTGTCATTCTCTTCACACCCCAATTTCCTGCTGCCTTCAACATATCTCCCACAACACCCGTCGGCCCTCCTGCTTTTCTACTCTTCATTGCTTTTATCGCTTCCTCAACTTCCTTCTCAGGTATCTTCTCTGCCGGTCCTAAAACTGGGTTACTCTCTATGTTTCCATCCCATTCATTCTCTGCATTCAACAGTATTTACATATATCTCTTCCATCTTCCTTTAATTCCATCTGGGTCCACAACGATTTGCCCCACTTCATCCTTCAAGCAACTCACCCCCATCATATCACACCTCTCTTTCGCTATCTGCTTTGCAATCCTGAATACTGCTCTCTGACCCTCTTCCGAATCCAAGCGTTCTCCGAACATTTTCCTACATGCCTCCTGCGCCTTTGCTATCTCTTTCTTTGCAGCCTTCTTGGCTGCCTTAAGACTTTCATGCGCTGCCTTTTCTACCCCCGTACCCTTCGCCTTCTGCCTCTCCTTGAAGTTCTTCCTCTTCTCCTCAATCCTCTTTCCAACTTCATCATCCCACCACCATGTTTCCGAGTGCCTCGATGGTCCTTTTGTCCATCCACATACCTCACCAACGGCTCCCAACAGACTATCTTTCATTGACATCCAACCACTTTCAAGCTCAACCACATCATCCTCTACCCTACTCAGCCTCTCTTTTAATGCCTCCCTCACTGTCACCTCTTTCAACCTCCACACCTTCATTCTTGGTTGGTACTTCACCCGCCGAGCTCTCCTCGCACCTTTCACTCTTATGTCGCAGACAACCAAGTGGTGCTGTGAAACAGCCTCCTCCCCCGGGATCACCTTTGTGTCCCGGAGGTGCCCCCTATCTCGCCTACGCACCAGCAGGTAGTCAATGGTTGTCGTCGACCCACCTGACGTGTATGTAACAAGCTTATTATCCTCTTTCTGGAACTGAGTATTACAAATCAACAAACCAGCTCCATCAGCAAACTCCAAAATCCTTTCACCTTCTCCATTTCTCACACCATATCCGTAACCCCCATGAACTCCCTCAAAACCGTCCATACTCCTTCCCACATGTCCATTTCGGTCTCCTCCTTCCACAACAACTTCCTCATCTTTCACGTTTTCCATCAGCTTCTTTATCGCACACCAGAACTTGTCCCTCTCTTCATCGCTCCGACCGACCTGCGGAGCATATCCTGAGATGACGTTCACCAAGAGCTTTCCAATCATCATTTTCACCATCATCAATCTTTCACTCACTCTAGTCACACTCACTACACTGTCTGCAAACTCCTCAGAAAGCGGGACACCAACACCATGCACGCCTTCTCGGCACCATTGCCACACAAACTTGTATTTCTGTCCCTGCCTGCCCTTCACCATTCTCACACCACTTCCCTTCCATCTCGTCTCCTGCACACAACATATGTCCACTCTTCTTCTGACCAATACTTCCACCAGTTCTCTTATTTTAAGAAATGTTTGCTCCATTGGATTTAAATCAGGAGATTGACTTGGCCAGTCTGATACCTTTCACTTTTTCCCCTGATTAACTGCGTTGGCAGTGTGATTTGGGTCATTGTCTTGGTGCATGGTGAAGCGCTGCCCAATGAGATTGGAGGCATTTTGTTGTACATCGGCAGACAAAATGTTTCTGTCCACTTCCGAATTCATTCTGCTGCTGCCATCATTCGTTACATCATCACTAAAGACGAGCGATCCAGTTCCAGAGGCAGCCATGCAAGCCCAAGCAATTATTCTAAATAGTTCTCGATATCAAAAAGAGTAAAAAGACAACAATCTAGGAACATTTGAATTTATTTAAAATATATATTTATTTTTAAATGGGAATTTTCTCTCTCTCTCTTTTAATTGTCCCAATTATTCCCACCTTCAAGCAAGGTCTGCAGTGGAAAGTTTTCGGCTTAAGGCTTCACCAAACTAGCTGACCAGGCTCGATGTTCGAGCAGAGCCGATTTGGGCTGGAATCTGTAATTTATTCAGGGTGCCGGCGATAACTCAGCTACTTTTACAAAAGACTGAGACCTTAAACATCTACCATTGACAAGTGCTGGCAGATGAGACACCCAGCTTAACACGCACCTGAGGGAAGGCATAATGCAATGCAATGCCCTGCCTGCGAAGCAGCAATCTGACAGTTTATAGACAGGTTGGAAATCGAACGCAGACAGATCAAAGGTAGGTTTACCATCGCCGCTCCATTCTGTGGCAGACGACTTGATTTCCCACAAAGTTTTTTATTTTCGGTTTATTTTCCTGAAACGGTGGCCTTACTTGAAAGGCTACCTCTTTTTCCAAAACAATAAAGAATCAGCTTCAGCGACAAGAATTTCATCTTTAATACCCGCTTGAAAACTGCACCCCTCAAGGTCAAGCACACAAACCCCATCTATCCGTTTTCCAAATTGCAATTTTTGGTAAGAGTCCGCTTGGAATAAATACCAGAAGTCAGAAGTTAAATAGGACAAGACCGTGATATTTCATCGTGGAAAAGAATCTCGCACTGGGATTTTCCAACACGACAAGCAAAGGTACGAACAGGCTTCTTATACATTTTGGCTTCACCTTGTGATTCCCTTGTATTGGTACTTCTGACATTCGGACTGGATCTGTAGAGCCAGTTCTCTCGTAGGTGTCAGAACCAACATCCCGGGTCCTCCTCTCTGGTTTCTGGGACTGCACGAAGGACACAGACACAATCAAAACCAAATTTAAGACGTGCACGAAGCGTCGTTCCCTATCACGCGTGCCATACTTATTTATTATATTAGATTAAAATATTTATTATTAGATTATACATTATATTAGACAATAAAGATTTATTATATTATATATATATATATATCCAGAGATCCCTGGTGTTGGGCTAGCGGCTAGGATGCCAGCTTAGGATCCAAGGATCCTGGGTTCGAATCCCGGTCGATCGCTGAATTAACGCCAGGGGGGTTGACTCAGCCTGTCATCCTTCCGAGGTCGGCAAATTGAGGACCAGTTCACTGGTAAAGCCCTGTTTGTCTTAAAAAAAAAGGCGACAAACAGGGTTGGCGGCAGGAAGGGCATCCGGCCGTAAAACATTGCTTCAAAAAGGGGACCAAAAAAACAACAACAACCATGGTCCCCGAAAAGGCCAACCCCCGCTTTGCGGGGAAAAATGGCCTCTAAACGGTGGTATATATATATCCAGAGCCTGGCGTTGGCTTAGCGGTTAGGGTGCCGGCGTGGGATCCTAGGATCCTGGGTTCGAATCCCGATCAATCGCTGAATTAACGCCAGGGGGTTGACCCAGCCTGTCATCCTTCCGAGGTCGGCAAATTGAGTACCAGCTTGCTGGGATGAATGATCACGGTGTGTACCCCGGCTTAGAATAGGTACACTGTATCCCTGCGCATCGTAAGAGGCGACCAAGGGTTGGCGTCAGGAAGGGCATCTGGCCATAAAAACATTGCCTCAAACAGGGAACCATGATTGTCATGGGGCCCGCAAGGCTAACCCCCGCTTTAGCGGGGAAAAATGGCCTTAAAACGATCATTCATTCATATATATATATATCCAGATCTCATTCAATCTACTGGTGAAGTGACATATTGCACAACAGACTCTTGTGAATGGCCAATAATAGATTTTGATTACATGTTTGTATACAAACAAATTTCTATTTTGGGGATGTTGGAAGCACTGCCCTTTCATTAGCTAATATCATATTTGTGCCCATCAAGCATGTATCACATGTAGACCAGACCGATTGCTCATTCCTTACTGGTGGTCATTAGTGAGCCAACTGGGTTGAAAAAATTAACGAAATAAAATAAGAGAACCGGTGAAACTGGAAGGGAACTAATGAATCCAGGAACATAAGACAGCATTGGCCTCCTATCTGGTGTCATTAGAGGACGTTTCCCTAAAAACAAAGTCTCGGCCAATCTCAGTTCACTTGTGATCCAATGGGTTGGCAGATGCTTTCCTCACAGAGTTTGAAACGTCCCCAGAAACTTGTGTTCATTACCTTTTCGCCCGCTGGGCCGCAAAGCTCGACGCCATACGTGCCATCGTAATTATGCGAGTTTTTTGTATACACAGTCAATGTTCGTGGAAGAGCTAGAATGCAGAACGGATCAGGATGCAACAGAACAACGGGAACAGCAGAAAGGGGGAAAGAGGGAATACAACAGCAAAATTGCAGGACAAAATGGAGGGAGACTTGGATAAATAAATGGGTGTGGGGAGGAATGAAGAGCAATGGAGGAAGCATGGAGTGGACAGGATGGATCCATAAATAAACTCCCAGTAAGATAAAACTGGAAATATGGAAGGAGGAGGGATTTGGGTGGGGTTAATGAAGGTAGAAAAGATTATGGTTTTGGATGGGGGATGATTAGAGATAATGGTGAACAGCAATTTTGAAGACTTGGAGGGAAGAATGAGATTGAAGAGAATGTGGAAGTTGATTCCACAGGTGGGGGTGAATGGAGAGAAGGAAGGAGCTTCAACACAGGATTTGGCCCATCAAAACCTGTGTGATGGTTGCCAACCTATAGCTGTTTGCCGGTGCTCCATCCCTTTTAAATGCTGCGCATCAAGCAGGGAAGCAGCATGTTCCAATTTAAAAGTCTGGTATGACTCGGCGTGGCACGGGGTCAAACCCCCATCCTTCTAGAGCCTAGACCCAGAGCAAACACACCAACCCTTACACAGTCTGATTTTGCTTTTATTTTCGCTCATTGCGGAACGTTTTCATTGATCACTTTGATAAACATGTAGGCTATGAGCCAAGGGGGTTGGTCGGTACCATACAGATGGAGTAAGGCTCATTGTGATTTTTAGCAAGATATATGTCCCTAGATATGAAAAAAAAGTGATAGCAGTGTATAACTCTCGGCCATCTCTGTGTTATCACCCGAAATATTATTATACGCCCGCTTCGCTTCGCCAAAAAATGTGATATTTGCTAAAATTGGAATAAATATGTTTTTAAGGACCACAGAGTGCCAATAATTTGCATACTGGATGCCAACTAATATAGTAATAGAAATATAGAACATTTGTGGGGGTTATTTATCAAAATATTGATATAATGACAAAAAATATGTTTAATTTAGTGAAAAAGTGGTCGAAATCGCTTCGAGTTCAGAATTCACATTGTACATTTTTGTCAATATTTCAAAAATGAAAACTCCCAGAGTAACATTTGACCCCTCAAAATCTTCGCAAGGAACCACTGCATTGGAATATATTATTACTTTGTAATATGGTGGTTGTTTGGGGCACATATTTTGGCAAAGTTCAAAATATGTTCAACCATACCCCCTAATTTTGATATTTTGGAACGAAACATAGCTTTTGAACATTTTAGGTTTATTCGTCTACTACTTTTGGTATCTCAGTGTAATTTTTGGTATTAGCTCGTATCCTAAAGTAGGTTTGTAACATCAGCTACATTATATTTCACAATGCATGCAAACTTGCTCCACACTCTAGGTTTATCATGATCTCTCGAACAAATACGATCTCGATCTCGATCTCGGCATTCTGTGGTCCTTAAAAACATATTTATTCCAATTTTAGCAAATATCACATTTTTTGGCGAAGCGAAGCAGGCGTATAATAATATTTCGGGTGATAACACAGAGATGGCCGAGAGTTATACACTATCACTTTTTTTTCATATCTAGGGACATATATCTTGCTAAAAATCACAATGAGCCTTACTCCATCTGTATGGTACCGACCGGTCAATTTGGGGGGTCTGGCTCATAGCCTAATGGACCGGTGGCTCAATTCCGTTTTGAAAATTTCCTGGGCCACGGTCTTAACTATCATATCGGCGTAAAACTATAAATCATTGAGATTGAACACGTCTGCCCGTCGATACAATGCAAAATATATTTTGCCAGCATCAGGTCAACACGATTCGATACGACGTTGGAACGGAGAGCAACCACATAATCGGACGGAACATGCACACAGACAATTTGGTTATTGTGCCGATATCCAGGCCCTCGATCGCATTACTCGGCAACCGGCATACATAACCGGTGAAACTCTTGATTGCGTATAGTTACCGAAGTAGTCTCAAACCATACGGGACAACAGCTTACGCAGGGAATTTACACGGACAGGCCTTTCTTCTTTACACGGACAGGGTTGCTGCTCAAACTCTAATACAATTTTGTTTGTACTGTGTTGTGAAAACAATGACGACTCAAATTCTCGCAAAAAAGTTTCTTCATACCCGCTCAATTGCCTTGCGTGACGTCACAATGCTGAAGGACCTTACACAACACAACTGATTCCTTGCTTCTCGAGTCCATGGAAGCACCTTTCAGAAGCTGTTCTGTCTAACCCTTCCCTCCAGGGCTTCAAGCAAGCAGTGCACCGCCATCGGTTGACGTCCCCAAATTCTGACCCGTTATCTTACCCCCATTTACCTTGCTTGCCAATTTCAGCGTTTCCGCCCCTTATGCCTTCCTTATGTCTGTCTGTCTCATTGTCAGTATACCTTTGCTCTTCCATGAGCCTCCCTCCTGCAAAGAAAGAAATAAGAGGATATGCACACACATGATACTTGCAAAATCCACCACTCTCCAAAATAAGGTTGCCATGGATACATCAAATTGTCCATTTCATTAAGATTATAATTGAGGATCTTAATCATGATTGATGATTAAGAGGTCCGTGATGCCCTGGCCCAGTTGGATAAGGACTTTGTTGTAAAATCGTTTCTGAAGTGCGGAATTTTTTAATGGTCTTGATGGAACCTGGTGTTGGCTTAGCGGTTAGGGTGCCGGCTTGGGATCCTAGGATCCTGGGTTCGAATCCCGGTCGATCGCTGAATTAACGCCAGGGGGGTTGACTCAGCCTGTCATCCTTCCGAGGTCGGCAAATTGAGTACCAGCTAGCTGGGATGAATGATCCCGGTGTGTACCCCGGTTTAGAATAGGTACACCGTATCCCTGCGCATCGTAAGAGGCGACCAAGGGTTGGCGTCAGGAAGGGCATCCGGCCATAAAAACATTGCCTCAAACAGGGAACCATGATTGTCATGGGGCCCGCAAGGCTAACCCCCGCTCTAGCGGGGAAAATGGCCTTAAAACGATCATTCATTCATTCAATCAAAGCTGGGGTCTATCGGATTAAAATTGATGATTTTTCAGATGAAAATTGAAATTAGAAGTTCGACCTTGAGTTGACCTTTTGACCTCAAAAATAGTTGGTTTCCCAATTCAGTGATGCACTATGCAATTGCTGTTTAATTTTCAAGTCAATCAGATAAAAATGACAATTGTACCAATTTGACCTCAAGATGAACTTTGACCTCAAAATCAATAGGCTTCTTCCTTATGACCAACTCTACCATCTGGTGAAGTTTTGGGAAGATCGGCTTAAAATTGGGACCTGTAGGCGATCGACAAACAGACAGACTAACCAATATCCTTGAAAAATCTTCGATTTTGCAAGTAATAAAAAATTCCGCCATTACCTTTCCGCAAAATTGCAGAGAAAAGTTCAGGTGATGTCTATACAAGAGTTTCAAAGGTTCGATGATTTCGAGCAATAACGGTTCGAAAAGCTCCATCATTGTTGATTTTTGGGTACAAGCACATAGAACGAATGGAAATATCTCCATTCACTCTGCGACAAACTTTGCCATACGTATAAGATTGCATTTAAATCTAAGGGCGGTTGATGCAAGCACCGCAACTTGCCGAGTGCATTTATCTCACTGCACCTTGGGAGGGAGGGGGGGGGGGATGCCGGAAGGGGGTGGAGGAAGGGTAGGAGTGGAGTTCACATTATGCTGAACAGCAAGGGGGGAGGAAAGAACACAGCACTGAGGTCTTCACCAAAAAACATGAGAAAGAAAAGCAGAGCAGGACAATCCTTCAGCAACATGACAATGGAACTAGCTACAAACTTACAATAGGACATCATGCCAGTAGGTTTACATCGGCAAATCAAGGACCCGCAGGGGCAAGAAGCGACCACTGCACCGAACCGCATTTCCTGCTTACAGAGCAACACCAAAATCAACTTTTTTATGGTGCCTGTGTGCTTCCAAACTACTGACATGCTTTGACTGTCGAGATGGATGAAGCCAGGGAAGAGAAAAACCAGCGTCTTTCCGGTGCCCGTCTGAGCAATGCCGATCAAATCCATTCCCAGCATTACAACTGGCCAAGCTTGGCCCTGTGTTGTGAGGCAGCAACAATCTTATTACAAATGACTGACAGGCAAAATGGCACAGCACGAACAAAAACATCAAAATCAACAACTCGCACTTGCACGTTCATGATCTACAAATATCCGACGGGAAGCTGCAAAGTTCGTGCACTTGCCTCCGAGCTGTCCGGCCTGGGTTCATTTCTTGACTAGACTATGAAATTTCGGTGTCTAGCAGGCAGTGTGGTGTATCGATGAGTGCACCGTCTCTCAGATGGACGTTAAGCTGAAGACCCTTCTGCTAGTATCAGCTAGTGGCCGTTAAAGCCGTTGATAAGTAAAGGAGTTATTCCTGCAGCCCCAAACAAATTTCAGAGGGCCACAGCATCAGCGGTACAGACGCACATCAGTGTCGATGCAACCAGCGGGCCAAGTTCGTAGTGAAGTCCTAGTCCAATGTGCAAATGCTGACGATGGACAAATGTGGAAATGCTCACAAAAAACAATCAATTCCTTCCTGGTGTCTCACATTTCAGTCTTCAGGCTTACCTTACTGGTCAAACCCACCATCTAACCTATACTAAACTCTTGTGTTCCTGTTGTATGTTCCTGTTGAACATCGAGGCTACCTGTTTTTCTGCACAGTACTGCGATCAAAGACACCAAACTCCGACAAACCACAGCATTTGTAAAAACAGTTCCCGAAACAGCAAGGTTATTTCTCGGGCCGTCGCTTGCTCTACAAGTTCTGAAACCTAGGTATGACACACCTGTATGGGAGATGGAGTTTTAAACCCCGCCCGGACGATATTGTCCATGATTTCAGGATAATGGTGAAAGGCGTCCTCGAAGGAGCGGATTGGGTTGGGTACGCATCGTGGACCAAAACTGGCAGTGTCCTTGCAGGTGACGTTTAGATTTTGTTTCCTGTGCAGTGGAACAACAAAGAAAGTCGGCATCCTTCTTAGATCAAAGATGGCGGCACTTGCACACTATGCACTTTGATAAAGATAGATGTGTCCGTCTACAGTGCACGGACTCACCGAATGTGCCGAGAGTATTCCTTTGATTAAAAGTCAGGATACATTCGGCATGAATAAATATTCAGGTCCTTAATTCGAGGACAACACTCAATGCAACTCACAAAGCAATCACAAAGGCCGAGCCTTCCCTGGCACCCACGATCCAATGACGCCACATTATTTTCGGACCACTTACAAGACCATGACACCTTCAACATTTAGGGATACAGTGCAATTTAAGAAAATGTGTCCCCATCTACAATCTTATGAATAAAAGGCATTTTCTGTGCGTTTGGCTGTCTGTGTGTGCGAAATACCAATCATGCCCAAACTACAAGGCCAATTGCCACCAAACTTGACACACAGACCAAATTGGACCTCCTGTTGAACATCGACGTTACTTGCTTTTCTATGACCATGGCTAATGATGATATTGCTCAATTAAATTCGAATATATATATATATATATATATATATATATATATATATATCGCGGCAGTTTGCAGGTGTGGCCTCGACGTCACCGGTTCCCATCCCCACCAAACGGCAAACCCACACCCTCTACACCTCGCATCTCCGAGCCCAAAACAGCGGGACTTATGTGAGAACCGTGCTGTCCCATCGAGATCCATCCTCTCTGAGGTGAGCTCCTTGCCCTGCTTCATTCCCATCGGAGTTAAACCTTTAACCACTCCCCCCTACTCCTATTCCGCAAGTTCATGTTCCCCTGTCCAGCCATTTTCATCCATTCGACAAGGCCTCCGGTCTGCAGACAACAGCTCTGATGCACTACCAATGTGCACTCGTGAAAGACTTGCCCCAGCCGGCCCACGAAAGTAGGGTTACCATATTTGAACTTTCAAAAAAGTGAACACTACGGAGTGTTCATGTATTATTGGCGTGTGCTTGTGACAACGCAGGATTAATGGTTGTGGATGTTGTAGAAAAGGGAGGAGTCTCCTTTGGCATTCTCTGGGGGTTCAAACATTTTCTACGGTCAGTGCTGACCCACCACCACTCCTCCCCCCCCCCCCCCATCCCCCACCCCCCACTGTAACTTGGCCATGCTTTGGAGGTGGCATGATGCCCTTTTTGAAACGTATTGTAAAGGCCCATCGGAGTGTGCTGAACGTCCCGGTAGGTGCATCTCTCCAGGTGGCGTATCATGTTGTTGTCTTTTTCTGAAGCTTAAAATGTACTTTGACAACAAGTGTAAAGATTTGAGTCCTCTGTATCCAGATCTGGGTGGAGTGATGAGGTACATTATCACCAGGGTGTTTGTATTCGGGTGGAAGGGCTCATTGTATTCGGAACGGCTCTTTGGCTGGCGTTTGAACCCTGATTGGTGCCCCCTCAGGACTGTGGAGTGTCAAGTTTAATGGTTGTTGGTCTGGTCCAGCCACATCTCCCTCCTTGCCTCCTGGGCTTAGC
Organism: Myxine glutinosa; assembly: GCF_964187855.1. Classification (NCBI taxonomy): domain Eukaryota; kingdom Metazoa; phylum Chordata; class Myxini; order Myxiniformes; family Myxinidae; genus Myxine; species Myxine glutinosa. The sequence goes on along the minus strand of NC_136265.1, from coordinate 40,912,751 downwards.
CGCTGCTGCCAACCCTACAGTCCTCCTGCCCCCCACCCGGCCCACCTGCTCTCCTCTGCTCCCCTTCTCATTGCTAGTCTGTACATAAAACTCAACACCGTGAAAATTATTGAAGTTATGATCAAAAAGGTGTTTTTTGTTAATTATGTCACAATCTGAAAAAGTATGACAAAGACACTAATCAAATGTCAGGTGCACAACTTCAGTGCAGGTATAATAGGGTTACAATGAACATCTTCATCAAGATAGATACAAGATAGATGCAATTAATCACAGATGCAAGAACATCTTCGAAGGCCAAGTGGTCTTTGAGATTCCACGGTCAAAATTGAGCGATGACCTCAATTTTGTTCGTTTTTGTCAGACCGCCATTTGACCTTAACCTTTAACCCAGAGGGGTATGATGTAAATTAAGTGCAAATGCACTTTGCCCTAAGCTATAAAGAGGGAAATTATGGTTCAAAAAAGTAAAAATGCCTATAATTATGTCATGAACTTAACAATTAGGTCAAGGTCAAAAAAAATGTGAACCCCACATGCTTCCTATTCTCATTATTGATGCATAATTTCATTCCAAAAGTTCCAGCCGACTCTGAGATACAGCTCGGACATTCGCAGAAAATAAAAATCCCAAATGGTGATTTCGTACATCGAGGGGTTTCAGAAACACTTGGGTACTATTAAAAATTTGGGGCACTAATTGTAAAAACAAACCCTACAACAGATAAGCCTCCCCTATTCTATAGTGAGAGGCATAAGGAAACCTCAAAACAGTTTAGTTTACAAAAAGCTAAAACACATTTTACATAGACCCTCCATTTTGTTATGATGAATTAACACAAGACAGTATGGAAATGAATCGGGTGCAACATCGCAAAATTGATTTGATGCGAAAAAAAAGTAATCAAAACAAAATCTGCCGGGCAAAATCCGATAGAGAAAATTAATTTCCTTTCCAACTGGGGCCACGACTTTAAAGCAGCTGCTGTTGCAAAGTATTTAGCGGAAAAGGTAATCAAAGGCAAGCAACGTCAAATGTGACTGAACAATAAAATGAGGAAGTTCTTTACTTATTGACTTCCCATTTCCTGGTGGGAGTTAAACTGTTGGAATAAAAAAAATCGTTTCATTGTGTAAAATAATTACTCAAATGGTGTTTTCCATCTCACCTCCACTCCTGCACCTCCTCGGACGTCATGGAAGCAACGGATGGGTTCTCGATGTAGAAAAGTTTACTCACGGGTGGAAGATCTGCAAGCAGGGTCACCTGTAAACTACTTCCCAAGTATACACAAAAAACATCAAATTTATTCGTTTTTTTCATAATCTATCCACAACGTTTTGAAATATCGTGCGATATATCAGTTTTAGCCCCATCACTCAATGGTGAAGAATCACTTGAAAATTCTCATATCTGGATCCGGATCCGGATCTTCACCAAATTCGAAGCATTTCGTCCTCATCACACACACAACCTGTCCACAACTTTTAGAGATATCCTGCTCACAGACAAACAGATAGACAGACATGAAAAGTCAGTCAGTTCCCTTCGATGGCGGAGGTAACGAGACGTCTTTCGATTCCCACCTTGCATCAGCATTGCTGAATTTCAAGTGGAAATGAATGGCTGTCTCCACAATTCCACCACTGACATTCAATTCGACTGAAATCAAACATATTAAGCTGGCAATTATCAGAAATTGGCTGTTCAACATGTGAACTGTTTACTCGAGGGACAGCAGTTGGCCCCATGTGAATGCTCAACATCGCTCAACAATTTGCAGCCATTAAAAAAAATAACTGCCCCATTTAAACAACTTCATGCATGATGTGTATCATCCAACTTGTGCAGGTCGTCTCCTATGAATGTCAGCTCATCCAGGTATGGCAGAAGAGCCATGAGGTACGCCTTTTGTCTCAAAGCTACATAGTCTGGGTTTGAATATCGGCCTGGCTATAAACTGTCATCCTGGTGCTTCGCAAGCAGGGCGATTTAATGCGCGAACCATCCCTCTATCGCACGTTGAACTTGGCGTCCCGTCCGCCGGCATTATCTGACGGACATTAAAGATCCTAGCGTGCCCTTCGCAAAGAGAAGACGAGTTATCGCCGGCACTAAATCAAATTCGAAATTCCTGCCTTGACTGATTGCAGGGAATGCAATGGTAAACCACCCATCATATTAGTCTAGCCCTAACCATTGCCCAAGAACTGCTTCGGCAACACCAACAATCAGTAAAGAGTATGGTGCATCGACGACGACAACGAACGAAGGTGAAGGAGATGAGGGAACAAGGCTACAAGTACTGCATGCTGGTATGATTGGCTGTTACCTTTGCTCGCACAAGTCAAAAGGATGCACGTTGATGGATTCAGAAGTCGTACGTTAGGAGCATACCTTCCCACTTCTTCTTCTCGTAGAGTTCCCGATTGTCCCTGAGCTCATTCCAATTGATGCGCCGTGGAGCTGAGACAATGCCAGGATCCGTAGGCCCATCGTTCCCCCTCCATGATTTTGTGCTTCTCTCAGTAGCATTATCAACTAGAGAGACAGCATCCGATCATGATTAGGCATGTATTTACATCAATGTCATATGACGCTAACAATGGCTAAAAGTGCCGAAGAAATTGGCCACTTAAGATCAATACAGACACAGACAATTTATGCTGGCCACCAACTAATGCTGGCAGACAGGCCTCCCTTCGAAGACACTCGGCCCATCATGCCTACGCTACACCAGCACCTAATATCATCACCCATCTACATGCAAGTCTTACCAACATTCCCGTACAACTCTATCTCCAAAGCATCCAATTCCAATCAAAACCTTTTTTCGAATTCCAATCAAATTCCTGACTTCCGATTTGAGGTTTGTCCATGTGGATGGAGGTCGTTCCACAGCTACTCCTTCCACATGAATCAAAGTTACGTTTTCCAAACCGGATCCGCCAAGTTTTTATGATACATTTTCGTCCCTATCTGCTGTTTGTATTTTCATCGGAATGTTTCCATGCCAAATCGTATTTTTGTCGATATTGTTGTTGTTTTTTTGCGACAAAATGAGTACCAACTTACTGGGATGAATGAGCCATTTGAGTGTCCTGCGTAGGAGTGCCGCCCCGACAAGGAATGTGCCTAGTAATCAAGAAACTGTGGTCGACAGCCATATATGCATCTGATTATGCAGGAGTGAACATCACATCATTATCACTCTACCTTGGACAAGTTTCTTCTACTCTCCCAACAATGGAGGGAAGGCCTCAATGTCAGACATCAGATGTCAGGGCCATCTCTCTGGACATGTCTCGTGCTTTTTAATACAGTCGGGCATCCCGTCTTGCTCTCGAAATTGTCTGCCGATGGCATCCAAGGCCTCCACTATAGTAGCCAAAGTGTGGCTCTCAAAGTCTCACTATTACTGGGCCTCAATATTAGCCATGATCTTTCTTGCACAAACCACATTTCAAAGTTGGCCTCCAAAGCCGGTCACCAACTGGGCATCCCACGTCATACAGTCATTCCTCGGCAAACCTGAACTCCTATCCACCCACAATGCCTTCATCTGCAGTCTGGAGTACTGCTCTCCCCTCTGGGATGGCACCACAACCTCACACCTCACTCAGCTTAACATCTTGGAAACAAAGGCCTTCAACAGTTTTTCTTTCCTGAGAGTTTGCTTCTGTATCCATCTTGTCCACCCCAACCACTCTTTACTCCCCAGTTCCCTCATTTGTCCACGTTTCCATCGAACTTTTCCTTGAATTCTGCCGTTGGTGTTTCTCCACTTTTTCTCCACTGATACGTCCAGTGTTCTAGCTCGTCCACAAGCCTTAACTCTGAATACACAAATAAAACTAGAATGGCACTCGGTAGAGCGCATACCTCTCCGCCCAACTGAACAGTTTACGTTTTGTATCCCACTGATAGGCTGGATATGGTCCAGACCTTGGCCAAGATCGACTCTGCTTGTTCTCATCACCTACCCAACTCATCCACAAGGTTTTGCCCTAACCCGCCCATAACGTTTTGAAATATCATGGTAAATATTGTTTTTAGCCCTATCTCTCAATGGTGAGGACTTACTTTCAAAAAATTATTGGCCCAAAGGATCGCGTACAGGTCTATTGCTGCAGGTCAACCGCAACAAAACACATACGCAAGCAGAAATGCCAACTATTCTCCAAACAGATTACAAATGGAGAACCTTTGATTCAACATCGCGCTGGTTACAAAATAAATAAATAATACAAAATATAATTTGACATGAATGCGCCAAGGCATTATACCTCCGCCAAAGGACACATAACCGTTGACATTTGAGCCCAAAAATTGAATCACTTCATCTTGGCGTTATAGTACACCTTCGTAGTTTTGGCAAAAAAAACCCCCTTCAGCGATTCATTATCACGGTAACAAAATCATCACGCACGGACAGAAGTACATAGGAACGAACCTAAATACACAATGCCTCAAATGGCAAAAACACAATGAGGCATAAAAATGGCAAGGCCAACACAGCAGATAGATGAGTACCTCGCAGATGCACCTTGCTCTGAAATTCTGCTGTGATTTCCTGGATGAGTCGTGCAGCCGTTTCCTGAGATTGCTTGCTGCCAAATAGCTTCACGTTATCAGAACCATCAGTCTGACCCACCTGCATGCATTGTTGCTTAAAGTTAAATGGCAAAAAATATATTAAGCACGTTTCTCATGAAGAACATATTTGAAGCTCTTCCACATGAAAATTTTCACTTGCAGTGGTGCTTGGCAGTTGAAAAGAGAAGGAAAACAAGTACAGATACATTCAAAGTACACCGCCCCCATGCCAAATAAATAAATATCCTCCAGCGCGGCATTGCCACGGCGCTTTCGCCGCCCGGCCATACCGCCGTGCAGCTCATAGAGACTGTATTGGGTGGGAGAGGTGTACAATAATTGATTTCTTAATTGTGTAATTAAAATCAATAAATAATAATCTTAAAGTAATTTCTTAATCAATTGGCCAATAGCAAACCTCAACCACCATTGTTTCATCTGAAGCTGTAACTTTTTGAAAATTAATGAAATAAATCTTTAATCGAATTAATTAATTAGTACATAAAAAATCGATTCATCAATAAATAAAAATATATCCTTTGTAGCTACATCACTTGGTCATTGTCGTGTCTGAATATCAGCTTCCTAGCTCATAAGGTGCCTGAGATATTGCCCAGATGAGAAAGCAAATAAATAAGTGATTAATCAATTGACTATTAAATACCTAAACCACCACCGTTTCATCCGAATCTGTAACTTAAAAAAAAATTTTTTTAAAGTAATTAATCGAATAATTAAATAATAAATCAATTAAATGATTAATCAATAAATCAAAAATAGCCTTTATGGCCAAATCACTTGGTCACTGTCATGTCGAAATATCAGCTCAAATGTGCCTGAGATATTGCCCAGATGAGAGAGGAAATTAATAGGTACTAAATTAATGTATAATAATTAAGTAATTAATCAATTAACTGATTAATAAAAACACGAAAAATACCATTTTTGCCAAAGCACTTGCACACTATTGTGCCTAAATTTCAGCTTCCTAGCTCAAAAGATGGCTGAGATATCGCCCAGGCAAACAAGAAAGAAAACCGGAGTGACAACTGAGTACTCCCTCTCAGCGCACGTCATCGCCGGGCCCCCTTCTGTGCCGGTTTGAAATAAAATAAATGCCAGGATAACAAAACTGTCCGGTAACTAAAATTCCTAAATCGAGACGTCTCCACAAGGACTCATGAAACAGGCACAGGGATAAATAAATGAAAGTAAAAATGTGTGTGGTGCGTTTTGGCTGCTTAGTACTCAGCTTTGAGCGGCCCTTGAACTCTGGCGGCCCTCAAACGGGTCCCCGAGTACTTGCGTGGGAAAAACACTCCTTGGACAGTTCCCCCGCCGTGAAGCGAACAGGCCCTCACTTCATCCTCGCCGTCCCACGCTCCTTCCTCGCCGTTCCACGCTCCACAAAGCGCCGAGGTCTCTCAGGCGCACACGCCATGGAACACCACCGTCACGAAACCAGCACCACCGGGATCAGAGAGAGCGCGCGAATGCAACCGCCGACAACCAAGCCCAGCATGAGAGAGAGAGAGAGAGAGAGAGAGAGAGAGAGAGAGAGAGAGTGCAAAACGCGACCACTTGCGATCAAAGCCAGGACCAAGAGGGTATCTGCGACCGCTCATTATGCCAGCCACGAACCAAGAGAGTATCTGCGTCCGCTCGTTATGCCAGCCACGAACCAAGAGAGTATCTGCGACCGCTCGTTATGCCAGCCACGAACCAAGAGAGTATCTGCAACCGCTCGTTATGTCAGCCATGAACCAAGAGAGTTAAAATGGCAGTCCTCTCCCTTTTTGTCCCTCGTGCTGGAACCTTCTTTCTGACATCATGCACACGACAATCAAAGAGCGCCAACCGCTCACCTCATCCAATCGCCTTTTGTGGCGTGGCCTCACGGTCACTCTCCACGCCCATCGAGATGATTCGCTGGGTGGTGTCGTCGTGGTCGAATGTCCGGATCCGGTTGGAGGTTATTTCGTTTATTTAGTATAGGTGCGGAGTGCATGGCTGGCATTGCATGTGTTATAAGGAACAAAGGAAAAACCACAGAGGCAATTTACATACAGGGAATTATTCTTTATACCCTAACTAATTAACAAAGCACCACAACCTCACATGGAGACACATGCACGATCTTATGACTTATTTACATCAAGGTGTCTACACGACATACGGAGCACACTACCCTATACAATCCTACCTGGCCTAAGGTATTCCATTGCCTTCCCCCCCCAAAAATGTAACAATATATTATTCCCCATGTGGAGTACTTGACAATGAGCCTTGTTTCAACTTTTTCCATTGAGCGGTTTGGGAGTTACAGAGGTGTAACGTTTTTTCCAAGATGGCGTCCGTACCACATGACCTTTGACGTCATAATTATGAATTAAAAATTATACAGGTGGAGGCGCTCCTATGGTAAAATTTAGTTCAATCAGACCAACGGTTGCGGAGAAAATTAATTTTAACTAGAGCAATGCGACTGTGTCGCCAATATGCCTCTGCATAGTACCACAATGGGTAGATGCCCAAGTTCACCGTCCTAAAAATAAACAAGTTTGATTTAAATCCCTTCAGCTATTTTCAAGTATCACATTTTCACATCGATCGGTGAAGCGGTTTCAGAGAAGCGATTTTTTTTAATTATCGGCTTCCAAGCTAATATCGCTGCCACACCACGTGACATATGACTTTAAAAAATGTACACTCTGCATATGTATGGGTAGGGGATCACGTTTGTGGAGTTTCGTGTTGATCGGATGAGGTTCATTTTTCTATCCAAGATAGCTGCCAAACCATGCGACCTATGATATCATTTTCAAACGATATGCAACAATGGTGTTAGATGATATTTCTAAAATTTCACATTGATAGGTTAAGCGGTTTCAGAGATATAATTATTTAATATTTTCCTTCAAACCAATATGGCTGCCACACCATGTGACCAATGACATTTTTGTGGTCATTTTATAACCGCCATGCCGAGTCAATGACACACGTAAAGTTTTGAGTCATTCGACTTGGTGGTTTGGGAAAAGATTTTTTTTCAGGTTTTCGGTTAAATACAATATGACTGTCAAACCATGTGACCTATGATGTCATAAATTTAATATTTCAATCCAAATGTATCATAGATCATATGCATGCAATTTAAGATTTTTTGGATAATGGATTGGATTAAAACATTTTTGGCTGGTATACCACATCACCTATGATGTCATCATTATCATGCTTTTGTTCCCCATTGGGAGTACTTGACAATGTGCAAAGTTTCACATTTTTCCATCAAGCGGTTACCGAGAAATAATTTTTTACTTATTTGCGTTTAATCCAAGATAGCTGCCATACTATGTGACCTGTGACATCACAATTATCATAAAAACATTCTGCATGGGCGTCACTCCTACCCTGAAAGTTTAGTCTCAATCGGACATGTGGTTGCTCAGAAAAACTAGGTTTAGCCTGGACGGACAACCCAAAAACATAATGCCTCCAGCCACCTTCGGGAAGGGGGGTGGGGGTGAAGGCATAAAAATGCAGACATGCCACACATACGCACACGAATGCCTAACCCTGCTTTTTGCTTCGCGAGCGCAGGGTAAAAAGTGATAAACTTGCAAATATACTACAGGAATGACTATTAAGAGAATAGACAACTAGAACGTCACTCAGTAGAGCACGCACCTCTGCCAGGATGAATAGTTAACGTTTTGTATCCCACCGACAGGGCAGATCTGAATTCAGACCTGAACCAAAATCTAATCAACTTGTTCTCGTCACTTACCAACCTCATCCATCTCGTTTCATCCGAATTCATCCACAATTTTTGAGACATCGTGCTATTTATCGTTTTTGGCCCTATCTTTAAAAAATCACTGACAAAAATTATAGTATCTGGATCCAGATCTTCACCAAAATCGAATCAATTGATTCTTGTCACACATCCAACATGTCCACCAAATTTCGTCAGAATTCATCCACAACGTTTTGAGATATCCTGCTCACAGAAAAACAGACAGGGGTGAAAACATAGCCTCCGTCCACCATCGGTGGCGGAGGTAATTTAGAGACCATCGGCTATTTCAGTCCTCAATCGCTCCTGATGTTCAAGCAAACCCATCAATGGGAAAACTCACTCTTTTGTCACCCTCTTCCCCCATTTCGGAACACCTTCCTCACTCTTCCATTTAGGGCTTCAAGTTGACAATACAACTTCACTCGAGGTCACCACAGTCCGTTCTCAACCTTTTCTACCCTCGTAACTCTCCACTTGTATTTGCACAGTTCTTTCCATCCACCTTTTGTTCATCGATCCCTCTGCTTATGTTCACGCTGTCCCACTGCCCCAGTGCATAGCCGACTACCCTATATCACAATACAAGTCGAATTAACTAGAAATCAACCAATTTTGATGCAACAATAAAAATAGAAAATTAAATAAATGGGAGGAAGGCCCCTTTTTTGCTTAAATAATAAATAAATGGCCACCAAATGAAGGTTGCCATGATGGAAAGGATTACGGCGATCATGACCATATCAAAACAGCTCAAAATGTTTGTAGCAACTTTACAGGTACAAAATGGCACAGCGGAGCTCTTAGACATGGGGTGTGTACGTATAGTCGTATATGGATCGAAGAACACCATGAAAGGGGGATAAAACAGGAACGTCAACCAAACAACTATTTCACAATCCATAAGCAATCCCATTCGAGGTGCTCCTCACTTTTATTCTGGCTCCACTTGTTTGCTCCAGTTCTCGAATCTTTGCTCCATGTCGCCCTGCCTCACAAACACAATTCATTTAAAACAGATTTCAACATTTTTTATTTAAATCAAACTACATTGCAAAACTTCAACATGAGACATACAAGTCTTCAAACTTTAAGATGATTTACAAACTTACCGGACAAAATTGTACAAAAAATAATAATAATAATAATAAACAAATGACATATATATATATATACTAGCAGAAGTACCCGGTGTTGCCGGGCGGGGGAAAGGGGGGGGAGGGGAGGGGGAGGAGGGGGGTAAGGGGGGAGGTGGGTAAGGGGGGAAGGGGGAGGGAGGAGGGAAGGGGAGGGGAGGAGGGGCGAAAGGGGAGGGGAGGGGGGGCTGAGGAGAGGAAGGGAGGGGGAGGGAAGGAGGGGGAGGGGAGGAGGGGGAGAAGCGGGAGGGGGGAAGGGGAGGGGAGGGGGGAGAGGGGGAAGGGGAGGGGAGAGGGGGAAGGGGAGGGGAGAGGGGAGAGGAGGGGAAAGGGGAGGGAAGGGGAGGGGAGAAGGGGGAGAAGGGGGAGGAGGGGGGGAGGCAGGAGAGGAAGGGGGTTAATATATATGCTGGCTTGTGAATGTGGCGTACATCACATTTATGAGTTAAGTGTGAATGGTGTGATGCCGATCAGGAAGAAGAAGAAGAAGAAGCCATACTACCAACTTTGTACACTTACGGAATTGTTTGATTTATTTGTGTTCAAATGTCTGGTGATTGTTTTGTATTTATTTATGCGAATGTGTACTTGTATACAACTTTCATTAATTTGAAAAGACAGGCACTATCGAGCGTTTTTTTTTTTTTTAACTCAAAAAAAAAAACGATCTTTTTTTTTCTTTTTGTTTGCCTAAAACACTCTAGTCTAGTAGGAAGAGGGGGGTATCATGCACCCCCTGGAAATATACTTCTAATCAGTGTTTCTAGATTGGAAAAATTGTGTAGAAAATGATGAGCTATGTTAAAAAGTTGTCAAAATGTCCCACGTATCATTTTCATGCAAATTAGTGCCGCCATTATCGAAAAATTTAGTTTCACTATATCTCAGGCAATATTGCAGATAACTGAACAAATAAGGTATCTAGACCCATGTTTTGAGGGTCAAAGATCATAATAAAACTATTCTTAAAGTGATCACATGTGTCTGTGTCATGCTAGTATGCAAATTAGTGCCACCATTACAAAATAATCACATTTTTACCAATTAAGAGACTCCAGTATTGCAGATAACTGAACAAATAAGGTGTCTAGACAGATGTTGTTGTGTTTTTAACCAATGTTTATTTATTTTGTAGTACAAGGGTCAAACATCATAATAGAACTCTTCTCTTTCCCATTCCAGATAAAGTCAGGTAAATGCTTCTCCACTATGAATCACTCATCATCGTTTTCAATGAAATCGTCAGAGTCCAACTCGTCCTCTCCTTCCTCGTCCTCCTCCTCTTCCTGTTCACGCTCTCCAGTGTCCAGGAGATCAACTAGTGAGGTTGGTAGGACAGGACCGCAGGACCATACTGATTTCAACACTCCTTCATCAGTCCTCATCCATCCTTGCCCCTCATCATAGGGTTTTGGCTTTTCCAGAATAGCTTCATCAGCTCGCTTGTACAAGGCGACACGGTGGTTCACACGTTGGACGTGCGGCTTCAGAGCAGAGTGGCATGGAGGAAGTCGAGCCAGGTCGACCTTAGACTTGGAAGTGAGTTTCTTGTCTTCCCCAACCATTTTACGTAGCAACTTGGCACGGACGATGTCCACGGAGGACTCACGACTCTGTCCATACATCAGACAGGTGAATTGCTCCAACTGCCTCAGGGCCTCAGGCTTGAGAGTCCAGTAGTCACCGAGTTGACTAAACGCCTTGTGAAACCTGGGGTTCTTCTCCAGCTTTTTCAAGGGCCCCACCTTCCCCTTCCTTTGAAGGCACTGGTACAGTCTTCTCCGCTGAACACATAGAACCCAAGAAGAGTGGCGCAGTAGTCTTCTCCCAGGGATTCTGCAAGCTCAGAGAGGTTGAGAAGTTGTCAATGTTTCCCTGACCCCGTATCCAGGTATACAGTCAGCTTGGGTGGAGGAGTACCAGTTGCAGAGGTGAAGCCCCCTAGTCCAGGTACGGCCTGCTTGCCGCTGCTTCCGATATACCTGCTGAAGAGCCAGATGTAGTACTCTTGCATCTTAGTAGCATAGACTACGTCATTCTCTGCAGGCGGTGTGAATGATGAGCTATCAGGGAACTTTGGGCCAACGCGAGTGAAGTGCAAGGGTGGGAGAGTTTCTGGTGTGTCGACTTTCAGGCTACGCTGTTGCGACTTGTCAATGATAGGCAGCATTCGGACCTTGTTGCTCTCGAAACCAGGCTTAACTTCCTGCACCATGATTCCCCCAGCACTGTTGACAATGTTGCTGCCGTGCACATTGGTAGTGGTTTTGTTCAAGTTGTCCCACTCACAGTGGAATACGAGGTTGCCCTCTCCTGTCACAATTTGGGGTGTCCGATAGGTTGAGACTTCGCCCAGGACCTTGACTAGAGCAGTTTCCAACTCTGAGCCAAAATCGTAGCTCTCAGAGTGGCCAAGCCTGTGTAATATCATGGTGAGCTGCCTGCTTCGGAACAAGTGCCTGACAGTCACACAGAGTAGAATGTGTTTTGGTAACTTCCATTTTCCCTCTGACACTGCACGGCACAGGTCTTGCCCAATGGAAAATACCAGACGCTTCATCTTTTCAGTCTCCATGTCTTCCTTGCCAGCCATAACCGTGCTGAGGAACCGGACAAGGTCTGGGGGTAGGAGATTTTCAGGAGTGAGCTCCATGTCGTCAGCTGTTGGCGGCCAGGGTTGGTCTTTGGACTCTTTGAAAGCCTGTAGAATATTCTGACGAAGTAGGAGAGCAACATTTTGGTACTTATCTGTGCTTCCGATAGTGTAAGCTCGTGCAAGAGCATTGGAAACGGTGATATTTGAACTGTACACAAGCCAGAAAGAAATGGCATCAGCTTTGTCATGATCAACCTTCATGAAGTGGATATGCTCCTTGATTGGGTCATTCTGTAGGCGTTTCAGTAGTTTCTCGGAGCGATAATTTGAGTTTTCATACCCATTCGATTTAAGTTCTTCGATATAGAGCAAGCGCGAGGAAGATAGCTGTAGGACCTCATTTTGTTAGACGACCTGAGTTTGAATGAGTTTCAGTACCGAGACGAATGCATTTTCATGGGCGGCTGACATGCAAGCCTGCTCGGTATATTTTGCTCCTTCGGCTCTGCAAGTCTCGCGCTCGTAGTTACTGAATGCTGTGCGGAAAGATTTAAAGCATGACGGATGGTGTTTGGCCTCACAAGCAAAGAGGTCTTTGCTTTTCACCTGTCTATGAAGTCGAACGAGACCCATTTTCTCAGCCCGTGATTCAATTTGCTCCCATGCATTTTCTTTGTTCTTATAAGATGTGAAGTTCTTGTAGATGACCATCTTTGATCTCTACTTTGTCACAGAAAATGTACTCTGGCGGGAAGATGGGTCCAGCAGAACCCCCTGATTTACGAGGGGAGTGATGCCGCTGTGAGGTTGATGGTTCTGGTTCTGTACCATCTCCCAGAAGCTGAAGGTTGCCAGTAAAGCGCTGATAACAGTTGCGGTGATACCCAACACGTTCCAGGTCACCGGGGAGAGTTGTAGGGATCTGGTCACACACTGATTGCATATGATATGGGGACTCATGTGATTGGTGGAGACGTCGATTCCGGATCTTCTGAAGCTGTTGTAGTTTTTCTGTAGCAGTTCCTTTGATTTTAGTGAGGGGTGTAAAATGACCATGATCAGACATGGATGGCACATGAAGGATGCATGCAGGTGGAGAGCATTTGTGGGCTGCAGGATCTACACTCCGTTTTCTTTTGGGCATGCCGACTTAATGTCTACTTCTACCACCACTGTTAGAGAAATGAATGAGAAATCACCATTAATGTTAAAGGCACCCTGTTATGAAATCTGGACTTCTCAATCTGATAACAGATGATCTGAATGCAACCATCATGTTCTACAGTAGCCTAATGTTTGATGCTAACAAATGTTTTTGGGATACAAGCAATGATAACAACAATTAAGCTGGAACCCTACGTAGATTTTAAGAGGCTAGCTATAGCTAACATGGTGCTAGCTAGCTCAGCTGTGATGCTGCTTGTTTCTGATTCCATGCAGATTCCATTAAGCAATGTTTGGCACTAACAAATGTTTTAGTGATACCAGCAATGATAACAACAATTAAGCAAGAACCCTACGTAGATTTTAAGAGGCTAGCTATAGCTAACATGGTGCTAGCTAGATCAGCTGTGATGCTGCCTGTTTCTGATTCCATGCAGATTCCATTAAGCAATGTTTGGCACTAACAAATGTTTTAGTGATACCAGCAATGATAACAACAATTAAGCAAGAACCCTACGTAGATTTTAAGAGGCTAGCTATAGCTAACATGGTGCTAGCTAGATCAGCTGTGATGCTGCCTGTTTCTGATTCCATGCAGAAACTGACATCCCCATCTGTGTGTGTGTAGCTGAGTTAACTTCTTATCTTGTTGGTTTGGAGGTTGAATATCCAGCAACATCAGTTGGCATCGACGAAGATGCAGAACTATTAACGGAGGTATTGAATACATTTACGAAAATAGGAAATGGCAGGACTAATTTGCATAATAGCATACCAGAGATACATGTGGCCAATTCAGGAATAGTTTTATTATGATCTTTGACCCTCAAAGCATGGGTCTAGACACGTTATTTATTCAGTTATCTGCAATATTGGCTGAGATATAGTAAAACTAGATTTTTCGATAATGGCGGCACTAATTTGCATAAAAATAATACGTGGGACATTTTGACAACTTTTTAACATAGCTCATCATTTTCTACACAATTTTTCCAATCTAGTAACACGGATTAGAAGTATATTTCCGGGGGGTGCATGATACCCCCCTCTTCCTACAAGACTACTCCCAGGCACCCACTGATGAACCTCTGAAAGTTTGACGAAGATCCGTTCAGCCATCTCTGAGAAAAATGGCGACACAGACGTCTCTCTTATCGAGTAGAATATATATACAGTATATATATATATATATACTTTGGAATGCTGTACAAGCCAAGATAAATGAGGTGGGGCTTGTTAAGCCTCGGGGCGGGGCTGAGTGAGCCTCAGGGGTGGGGCTTGGTGAGCCTCAGGGGCGGGGCTGAGTGAGCCTCAGGGGGCGGGGCTGAGTGAGCCTCAGGGGCGGGGCTTAGTGAGCCTCAGGGGCATGGATTAGTGAGCCTCAGGGGCATGGCTTAGTGAGCCTCAGGGGCGGGGCTAAGTGAGGAAAGGACTGTTTCCCGAAATTAGGTCCAGAATGATGCCTTTTTGAGCATGTTCTCGGTGGCCTGATGTAACATTACAGAAATTGCTACATTACATTTGAGAAAATGAATGAATATTGAAACAAGCAGAACAGTTGACGCCATGTTGGATTGCAAGTTAAGCAACGACGACATCCATAGTAAAGGGAAACAAAGCGACTCAAACCAGTAGGTTGGGCAAGAGGGAAGAGCCGAATGACGACGCCCGGAATGTCACCTTCTCTGCTTCAGAAGGCGTTCAGAATGTCAATTTCACACAGTACATGCCAAACTTTTTAATGGTGGTGACAAATCTTTATTGCGTTGTTTTTTTTTTTTTTTTTTTTGTATACAAGATCAAGGCTCGTGAAAGAGCTAACATTAATCACACAAAAAGACAAACCGACACACAAAACACAAAAAACAAGGGGAGCGGCAGACAAGATGGGGAGATAGGGGTAAGGACACAAACACAACATTTGAGAGCAGGGACATCGGGAGGACTTGGGGGGAGGTGGGAGAGGAATAAAACATATGAACACTGCAAGGGGGAATTACCGGGGGTAGAAAAGATCAAGGTTTTCGATGGGGGAAGATAAGAGATGGTGGTGAACAGCTGTTTTAAAGACCTGGAGGGAGGAGTGGGATTGAAGGGAGTGGGGGAGTTTGTTCCAGAGGCGGGAGAAAAGGGGAATGAAAGAGTGAAGGTGAGCAGAGAGCCTAGACTTTGGCAGTTTAACCATAAGAGGGTTGCAGGCAGATCTTGTGCGACCTGAAGGAATATTGGGGGGGACAGAGCACCTAGAGAGCTGGGGGAGCAAGGCCGGAGAGGAGTCGGTAGAAGACAGAAAGACCACCAACCTGCCTGCGGTGAGTGAGTGAAAGGCCCTCGGAGTTGACTACATCGCAGGAGATTCCAATGATTCTGAAAGCTTTGGCCTCAACAGCGTGAAGCCGAGCAAGGTGTGAGGCAGGAGCACCAGCCCAGAGGGGGGAACAGTATTCCATTGAGCTGCGGATGAAAGCCTTGTATGTGGTGAGGAGCTCAGGTGTGCCAAGGAAGGACTTCGCACGACGGAGGATGCCCAGTCGGCGACTGGCTTTGGAGGCCAGCTTGGAAATGTGGTTTTCCCAAGAAAGATCATGGCAGATAGTGAGACCCAAAAGCTTGAGCGACAGAACTTCTTGGAGAGGATTGTTGAGAAAGTACATGGGAGGGTTGTCCAGTCGGTCCTTTCGGAGAGACATTGTAAGAGTGTGAGATTTGTCAGGATTGAAAGACATGTTCCACTTGTTTGACCAGTCTGTGATTTTGTCCAGGTCTGCAGAGAGTGGGGAGGCTGCAGACTGCCGATCTGAGGGATGAGGAATGGAGCGGCAGATAGTGGAGTCATCAGCAAAGAGATAGAGAGGATTTTCCAGAGAGTCGGAGAGGTCATTGATGAAGACCAGAAATAGCACAGGGCCCAGAACACTACCTTGGGGAACTCCAGCCAGAACAGGAAGGGAAGATGAGAGAAATCCATTCAGGGCCACACGTTGCCTACGACCAGAGAGGAAATCCGCAAGCCATGAGTGGAGATTTCCCTGAATACCATAGGAGGTGAGTTTGGTGAGCAGAGCTGGGTGCCAGACCGTATCGAAGGCACGTGATATGTCAAGTGAGACAGCTCTGATTTCCTGTTTGGCATTGAGGACCTCCATCCATTGTTGAGACAGCAGAAGCAACATGTCCAGAGTGGAATGACCTGGTCTGAATCCAAATTGATGATCAGAGATCAAGCCATTCGAGAAGAGGAAGGATTTGATATCTGAAGCAATGATGGATTCCATGACTTTGCTGATAATTGGGAGCAGGCTGATTGGTCTATAGTTGCAAGGATCTGTTTTTGCACCTTTTTTGTGTAAAGCGGTAATGTTTGCTGATTTCCAAGATGCTGGCAGATGACCTTGAGCAAAAGAGAGGGTGAAAAGAACAGAGAGAGGGTGAGATAGAGCGGCAGAGCAGGATTTTAGGACCCGAGGGCTGATGCCATCTGGTCCAGTTGCAGAATCAGAGTCGAGGTTTGATAAAAACTTCTCCACCTTGTCAGGAGAGAAGGACACAGAGTCCAGGAGCAGTTGGGTTCGACTGGGAAAGGTGGGAACAGAGAGAGATGGGTTTGGGACACAAGATTTTGAGGCAAACACAGAGTTGAGGCATTCGGCTTTGTCACGTGCGGTGTCAACTGTGTAGCCATTTGAGGTAAGGGAGGGGATGGAGGGGGAACAAACACCAGAAACGGATTTGACCAGACACCACCAGGATTTGGAGGGAGGAGACAGGTTTGAGAGTTCAATCTTGAGTGTGGAGAGATAGTGCTTCCTGGCACTCCTGAGGGTAGAAACACACTTGTTTCGAGCTTGGTGGAAGGAACTGAGATTGCCTTCAGTTGGATTTGCTTTCCAAGACGCAAAGGCAAGTTGTTTCAGGGCAACTGCCTCACCACAAGATTCAGTGTACCATGGACGGGAGGAAGGGTAAGACAACTGAAGACGAGATGGGATAAATCTGTGCATGAGAGAGAGCAGTTTGCTTTGGAAGAATTCTCAGGAAGAATTGATGTCAGAGGCATTAGAGATGGGAGACCAGTCCAGTTGATTGATGGCTGCTTGCAGACAGTGCCAGTCGGCCTGAGTGAAATGCCAGACTCGTCGGCGCTGAGGAGGCTCTCTGAGAATGGCCAGTGAGATGTCCACTTTAACAAGCACATGATCAGAAGAACCGATTGGAGCAGAAGAAGAGCAGCAGACGTTTGCAGGGAAGTTAGTCATAACCAAGTCCAGAAGAGAAGATACTCCATTGACTGAGATCCGGGTCGGGAAATTGACAGATTGTGTCAGTCCCAATGAGTCGCAGAAGTCCTTTGCTGAGGTGCCATGGCTGGTGAGAGATGAACCCACACCCAGCCAGCTGGCATGATGACAGTTGAAGTCGTCACATATGAGGAAAAGAGAGTTTGGATGAGTTGATAGAAGTTGGTCCATGTTGTCCGACAGAGAAATGTAAATGGAGTCATCACCTTTTGGAGGATGGTACAGAACACATATGAACAAAAGGTGGGAGCGGAGAGGAAGCCGTAGCCAGAGGTACTCCTGTGGGTGGGGTGGAGAGAGGGCAGTGCAGGGAGAGTGTGGAAGAGAGTTTTTGATAAAGATAGCCACCCCACCACCAGGACGAGGATCAGGTCTATCGTACCGGAGGAGGGAGTAACCAGGAAGAGATATTAAGGAATCAGAGACATCTTGAAGGAGGAACGTTTCTGTTAAGCAGATCAAGTCTGGATTTTCAGAAGCAACCTGAATGGAGAGATCAATCAGGTTTGAGTGAAGGCCCCGGATGTTTGAGGTCCATACCGTTAGTGAGGAGAGAGGGGGAGCATCGGGTGCAGGACAGGGGAGGGGAGGGGTAGGGTCAGATGAAGGGTGAGAGGGGGATGTAGGAAGAGCAGTTGATAGTATGTCAGAGATTACAGAAGAGTTACAAGAAAGGGAAGGATGAGGAGGACGAAAGGTTTGATGGTGATGGAATGAGGCACAGTGAGAGTTTGTTTGAGGGGGGGCAGAGGGAAGTAGAAGGTTGGGGGAGGTGGAGGTATGACATAGGAGGGAGAGGAAGTGGGGAGGAGGCAGCTTTGAGAAGGAGGTTGGAGGAGGGAGAATTTGGGAGGGATGGTTGGGGGGGAGATTTGAAGGGGAGGGGCAAGTGGGGAGATTTGGAGGGTAGGGGCAAGGGGGGAGTTTAGAAAGTGGATGATTAATGAAAGATGAACATATATAACAAATTGGGTTTGTTGTGATTTTCAAGTTAGCGATTCGTTTAAGAACGATGGAGGAGGGATGGAATGAATGAGAATTTAGAGCATGGAGTGATTTGGAATCATAAGAGATTGAATATTTTTTTGAAATGGAATGAGTTGAAGAGGAAATTGAAAGGAGCCTTTTAAATAAGAAGAAAAACAGCGTGTTGTAATAAACCACTGAAAAAAACACTGAAGGGGATAGTTGAAACATATTTAAACAGAACTGTGAAAAACAATCTTCTATTCACAAAAATACCAATGGGGAGAGGAAGCCTAGAGCGACGACCACGAGTCACTTGAACAGGGCAAAAGGTGGAAGGCAAGCGGAAAATGGGGGCGGGGCGAGACAGCGCACGTGGGCAGAGGCAAAAGCACACGAGGAGAAAGGGAAATAAAAGTTTTTTTTGTTTGTTTTTTTGTTTGTTTGTTTTTGGGGGGGGTGTGGGGGTTACAACGTTAGACAAATAGTAGATGTTTGGTGAAGCTTGGTGGAGAAGGGGAAATCAAAAAAGCTAGCAAAACAGCGAAGGAAGGAACAACCTTCGACGGAGGAAGCCTGAGGCTGCAAGGCCTTGCTCGCGACGTGGCAAACAAACGATTAATTTATGAAAGATAAACACCGAGAAACTTCCAAGGGGGACACTATAAGTTCACACACCGAACGATAAATACAGTTTCGACAAAATACAATTGTGAACAGACTTAACTTTGAAAAACGTGGAGACCGTGTGGACCGTCGAAAACCCCTGCCACCGTCTCCAAGATCTCGCGAGATCTCGAGAGATCACGTGCGGTGTCGTTACATTTAAGTTTTGGTAATTTGCATGATGGTGCCCCTCAGGTGTAATGAACATAAGGGTGTCACGGAGGTTTACGCCTGGGCCTGGGAGCACGAGGGTTTAACAGGAATTGTCCCCGTCATGCCTTGCTGGAAACACAAGTTGCATTTTTATAAATAATAATAAAAAACTAAAAAAAAAAGAAACAGGCGACCAAAGAAACAGCAAAATACCCTTATTGGTGCACAAAGAAAGTAATCATGGAACTTCGAAAAGACATAAATTGAGCGATCTCAAACAATTTTAAACAAGTACAGGTGCATTCAAAGTACACCGCCCCCCATGGTAAAATAAATAAATATCCTCCAGCGCTGTCATCCTTCTGAGGTCGGCAAATTGAGCACCAGCTCACTGGTAATTCCCTGTGTGTCGCAAGAGTCGACTAACAGGGTTGGCGGCAGGAAGGGCATCCGGCCGTAAAACATTGCTTCAAAAAGGGGACCATGTAGTAGTAGTAGTAGTAGTAGTTGGCATTTTAAAAGGCCATTTTCCCTGCAAGAGCGGGGGTTAGCCTTGCGGTCCCCATGACAATGTTCTCCGTTTTGCCCAATTTTCTGCATCTCCTCTTGTTAACCCCCTGGCCCGCATTTCTTCTTCGACCATCTTCAGCCAAGTCTTTCTCGGTCTTCCCCGTCCTCTACTTCCTTCCACATTCATTTCCATCACTCTTCTCAACCAGTCACTTTCATCATTCCTCAACACATGACCAAACCATCTCAAACTGTTTCTCTTCACAGCATCCATCACAGGCTCTATTCCCATCATCTTTCGCAATTCATCATTTGGCTTCCTCTCTCTCAACGATACTCCACACATCCACCGAACCATTCGCATTTCCACCCTTTCCAGCCTTCGTTGCTGCTCTACATTCATTACCCATGTCTCGCTCCCATAAATCATAACACTTCTCACACGTGCAGCATACACCTTTCCCTTCAGCTTCAACGACACTCCCCTCCTCGTCAGCACGCCACTCAGTTCCCGAAACTTCTTCCATGCACATCTCACTCTAGCAACCGTTGCCGAGTCTGATCCACCTTCTCCATTCAGCATGTCTCCTAGGTAACAAAATGTTTTCACACCTTCCAGCTTCACGCCGTCTCCAAGATCCAACTCAACATTTCCTCCATCTGCAGCTCCCTCTGTGCACACCTTACACTTGAATGTAGCTGCCACACTGGTTAATGACCCTGTCAAACCACTACATTTTTGATGAACCCACTCAGCGCACATAGTACATTGAATTGAGTTCACTACGACACCCTTCCTGCACACAGCACATGAGCACATGGCCACTTCCCAGTTCTTTCCACCTCACCACATGCTTTACCACTTGCCATCACCTTTGTTTTTCCGATATTTACCTTCAGACCTTTCGTCTCCATACATTCCTTCCACTTGTTCATCTTCTCCTTCAGTCCATCCATACTTTCTGCAATCAACACCAGATCATCTGCATACAACAAACAACTCCCACGGTAAACCCTCCTTTACGTTCTGAGCCAGCACCTCCATCACAGCTACAAATAGTAGTGGACTTAGTACCGACCCCTGATGCACTCCCACCTTCACCTCAAACTCACCACTGTTCCCGTCCTTCGTCCTTACAGCTGTGCGCGCTCTTTTGTACATTGCCATCACTACTCTGATCAACCATTCCTTCACTCCTAACTTCCCCAATGCCCATGTCACTATATATATATATATTTTTTGGTTTGTTTGTTTGTATACTGAATCGAGGCTCGTGAAAGAGCAAACATTTATTTCACAAACAAATCAACCAGACAAACAAAATATACAAAAAGAGGGAGCGGAAGACAAGATGGGGAGAGAAGGGGAAGCACACAACCACAACATTTGAGAGCAGGGAGAAGTGTGGGAGGGAGAGGGCTTGGGGGCAGGAGGCGTGGGAAGGGGGGGGGGGGGGGGTGGGAGAAGTATAAAACACAAGGGGACCGAAATTAGCGGGGGTAGAAAAGATCAAGGTTTTGGATTGGGGAGGATAGGAGATGGTGGTGAACAGCTGTTTTAAAGACCTGGAGGGTGGAGTGGGATTGAAGAGAGTGAGGGAGTTTGTTCCAGAGGCGGGAGAAAAGAGGAATGAAGGAGTGAAGGTGAGCAGAAAGTCTTGATTTTGGCAGTTTAACCATAAGAGGGTTGCAGGCAGATCTTGTGCGACCTGTAGGAATATTTGGGGGACAGAGCCCAAGAGGGCTGGGGGGGGGGGGGGGGCAAGGCCAGAGAGGAGTCGGTCGAAGACGGAAAGACCACCAACCTGCCTGCGGTGAGTGAGTGAAAGGCCCTTAGAGTTAGCTTCATCGCGGGAGATTCCAATGATTCTGAACGCTTTGGTTTCAACAGCGTGAAGACGGGCTAGGTGTGAGGCAGGAGCACCAGACCAGAGGGGAGAGCAGTATTCCATAGAGCTGCGGATGAAAGCCTTGTATGTGGTGAGGAGCTCAGGTGTGCCAAGGAAGGACTTCGCACGACGGAGGATGCCCAGTCGGCGACTGGCTTTGGAGGCCAGATTTGAAATGTGGTTTTCCCAGGAAAGATCATGGCAAATAGTGAGACCCAAAAGCTTGAGTGACAGAACTTCTTGGAGAGGATTTTTCAGAAAGTGTATGGGAGGGTTTTCCAGTCGGTCTTTTCAGAGAGACATCGTAAGAGTGTGAGATTTATCAGGATTGAAAGACATGTTCCATTTGTTTGCCCAGTCTGTGATTTTGTCCAGGTCTGCAGAGAGTGAGGAGGCTGCAGACTACCGATCTGAGGGATGAGGAATGGAGCGACAGAGAGTAGAGTCATCAGCAAAGAGATAGAGAGGATTTACTTCACGTGGAACCCTATCGAATGCTTTCTCCAGATCAACAAACCCAAGAAACAACTTCTTCCTCTTCTGCGTGTACTTCTCCTGCAACTGCCTCACAATAAAAAGTGCGTCTTTCTTCCTCTTCCTGGCATAAATCCAAACTGCATTTCGTCAATCTTCACTTTCTTCCTTATCCTCCTCTCCAACACCCTTTCCAATACCTTCATTCCATGCTCCAATAACTTTATCGCTCGATACGAGCCACAGTCCAGAGGGTCACCTTTCCCCTTGTACAGAGAGATGAGGGTACTCAGTTCCCAATCCACTGGAATGCGGCCTTCTTTCACCACCAGATTGCAGATCTCTGTCATTCTCTTCACACCCCAATTTCCCGCTGTCTTCAACATATCTCCCACAACTCCCGTCGGCCCTCCCGCTTTTCTACTCTTCATTGCTTTAATCGCTTCCTCAACTTCCTTCTTGGTTATCTTCTCGGCCGGTCCTAAAACTGAGTTACTCTCTATGTTGCCATCCCATTCATTCTCTGCATTCAACAGTATTTCCATATATCTCTTCCATCTTCCTTTAATTCCATCTGGGTCCACAACGATTTGTCCCACTTCATTCTTCAAACAACTCACCCCCATCACATCACACCTCTTTTTCGCTATCTGCTTTGCCATCCTGAATACCGCTCTCTGACCCTCTTCCAAATCCAAGCGTTCTCCGAACATTTTCCGACATGCCTCCTGCGCCTTTGCTACCTCTTTCTTTGCAGCCCTCTTGGCTGCCTTATAACTTTCATGCTCTTCCTTTTCTGCCCCCATACCCTTCGCCTTCTGCCACTCCTTGAACTTCTTCCTCTTCTCGTCAATCTTCTTTCCAACTTCATCATCCCACCACCATGTTTCCGAGTGCCTCGGTGGTCCTTTTGTCCATCCACATACCTCACCAACGGCTCCCAACAGACTTTCTTTCATTGACATCCAACCACTCTCAAGCTCAACCACATCATCCTCTACCATACTCAGCCTCTCTTTTAATGCCTCCCTCACTGTCACCTCTTTCAACCTCCACACCTTCATTCTCGGTTGGTACTTCACCCGCCGAGCTCTCCTCGCACCTTTCAACCTTATGTCGCAGACAACCAAGTGGTGCTGTGAAACAGCCTCCTCCCCCGGGATCACCTTTGTGTCCCGGAGGTGCCCCCTATCTCGCCTACGCACCATCAGGTAGTCAACGGTTGTCGTCGACCCACCTGACGTGTATGTAACAAGCTTATTATCCTCTTTCTGGAACTGAGTATTACAAATCAACAAATCAGCTCCATCAGCAAACTCCAAAATCCTTTCACCTTCTCCATTTCTCACATTTCACTTCACCTGCCTACCCTTCACCATCCGTAACCCCCATGAACTCCCTCAAAACCGTCCATGCTCCTTCCCACATGTCCATTTAGGTCTCCTCCTACCACAACAACTTCCTTATCTTTCACGTTTTCCATCAGCTTCTCTATAGCACACCAGAACTTGTCCTTCTCTTCATCGCTCCGACCAACCTGCGGAGCATATCCCGAGATGACGTTCACCAAGAGCTTTCCAATCATCATTTTTCACCATCATCAACCTTTCACTCACTCTCGTCACACTCACCACACTGTCTACAAACTCCTCAGAAAACAGGACACCAACACCATTCACGCCTTCTGGGCACCCTTGCCACACAAACTTGTATTTCTGTCCCTGCCTACCCTTCACCATTCTCATACCACTTCCCTTCCATCTTGTCTCCTGCACACAACATATGTCCACTCTTCTTCTGACCAATACTTCCACCACTTCTCCCGATCTCCCTGTCATTGGACAATGATCCCTGTCATTGATCTCGTCTCCCTTGGGACCATGGTGCCCAAAAAAGGCCAACTCCTGCTCTGCGGGGAAAAATGGCCTCTAAAGGTGGTTCCTCCAGCGCAGCATTGCCGGGGCACTTTCGGCGCCCGGCAATACCGCATAGGGACTGTATTGGGAGGGAGAGGTGTACAATAGAAAATAAATAAGTACTTAATTAATCGATAATAATTAAGTAATTGAGCAATTAATTGATTAATCAAAAAACATGAGTGGTGCCGGGGAGCGTGATGGGGGGGGGGGGGGGGGGGGGAGGGAGAGTGATGGTTGGGGGGGGGGGGGGAGAGAGTGATGGGGGGGAGAGTGATGGGGGGGGAGAGTGATGGGAGGGAGTGATGGGGGGGAGAGTGATGGGGGGGAGAGAATGATGGGGGAGGAGAGAGTGATGGGGGAGGAGAGAGTGATGGGGGAGGAGAGAGTGATGGGGGAGGAGAGAGTGATGGGGGAGGAGAGAGTGATGGGGGAGGAGAGAGTGATGGGGGGGTGGGGGGGGAAGAGAGATGGGGGGGAAGAGTGATGGGGGGGAAGGGTGATGGGGGGGGGGGGGGGAGAGTGATGGGGGGGGGGGGGAGAGTGATGGGGGGGGGGGGGGAGAGTGATGGGGGGGGGAGAGTGATGGGGGGGGGGAGAGTGATGGGGGGGGGAAGAGTGATGGGGGGGGGAAGTGATGGGGGGGGGGGAAGAGTGATGGGGGGGGGAGAGTGATGGGGGGGGGGAGAGTGATGGGGGGGGGGGAGAGTGATGGGGGGGGGAAGAGTGATGGGGGGGGAAGAGTGATGGGGGGGGAAGAGTGATGAGGGGGGAAGAGTGATGGGGGGGGAGTGATGGGGGGGGGGAGAGTGATGGGGGGGGGGAAGAGTGATGGGGGGGGGAAGAGTGATGGGGGGGGAAGAGTGATGGGGGGGGGAAGAGTGATGGGGGGGGGGGGGAGAGTGATGGGGGGGGGGAGAGTGATGGGGGGGGGAGAGTGATGGGGGGGGGAAGAGTGATGGGGGGGGGGGAAGAGTGATGGGGGGGGGGAGTGATGGGGGGGGAAGAGTGATGGGGGGGGAAGAGTGATGGGGGGGGGGAAGAGTGATGGGGGGGGGAGGAGTGATGGGGGGGGGAGGAGTGATGGGGGGGGGAGGAGTGATGGGGGGGGGGAGGAGTGATGGGGGGGGAGAGTGATGGGGGGGGAAGAGTGATCGAGGGGGGAAGAGTGATGGAGGGGGGGAAGAGTGATGGAGGGGGGAAGAGTGATGGAGGGGGGGAGAGTGATGGAGGGGGGGAGAGTGATGGAGGGGGGAAGAGTGATGGAGGGGGGAAGAGTGATGGAGGGGGGAAGAGTGATGGAGGGGGGAAGAGTGATGGAGGGGGGAAGAGTGATGGAGGGGGGAAGAGTGCTGGAGGGGGGAAGAGTGATGGAGGGGGGAAGAGTGATGGAGGGGGGAAGAGTGATGGAGGTGGGAAGAGTGATGGAGGGGGGAAGAGCGATGGAGGGGGGAAGAGTGATGGAGGGGGGAAGAGTGATGGAGGGGGGAAGAGTGATGGGGGATGAAGAGTGATGGGGGATGAAGAGTGATGGGGGATGAAGAGTGATGGGGGATGAAGAGTGATGGGGGATGAAGAGTGATGGGGGATGAAGAGTGATGGGGGGGAGTGATGGGGGGGAGAGTGATGGGGGGGGGAGAGTGATGGGGGGGAGAGTGATGGGGGGGGGGGAGTGATGGGGGGAGAGTGATGGGGGGAGAGTGATGGGGGGAGAGTGATGGGGGGGAGAGTGATGGGGGGGAGAGTGATGGGGGGAGAGTGATGGGGGGAGAGTGATGGGGGGGAGAGTGATGGGGGGAGAGTGATGGGGGGAGAGTGATGGGGGGAGAGTGATGGGGGGTGAGTGATGGGGGGTGAGTGATGGGGGGTGAGTGATGGGGGGTGAGTGATGGGGGGTGAGTGATGGGGGGTGAGTGATGGGGGGTGAGTGATGGGGGGTGAGTGATGGGGGGAGAGTGATGGGGGGAGAGTGATGGGGGGAAATGATGGGGTGAGAGTGGTTGGGAAAAATGGGGAGAGTGTGTGAGAGGGGGTAGGAAGGGAGGAAGGAGAGAGTCTCCATCACCCCCACTCTCCTCTAAATGGAGAGAAGAGTGATGGAAAGTGGGGTGATGGAGAGTGGGGTGATGGAGAGCGGGGTGATGGAGAGCGGGGTGATGGAGAGCGGGGTGATGGAGAGCGGGTTGATGGAGAGCGGGGTGATGGAGAGCGGGGTGATGGAGAGCGGGGTGATGGAGAGCGGGGTGATGGAGAGCGGGGTGATGGAGAGCGGGGTGATGGAGAGCGGGGTGATGGAGAGCGGGGTGATGGAGAGCGGGGTGATGGAGAGCGGGGTGATGGAGAGCGGGGTGATGGAGAGCGGGGTGATGGAGAGCGGGGTGATGGAGAGCGGGGTGATGGAGAGCGGGGTGATGGAGAGCGGGGTGATGGAGAGCGGGGTGATGGAGAGCGGGGTGATGGAGAGCGGGGTGATGGAGAGCGGGGTGATGGAGAGCGGGGTGATGGAGAGCGGGGTGATGGAGAGCGGGGTGATGGAGAGAGGGGTGATGGAGAGAGGGGTGATGGAGAGAGGGGTGATGGAGAGAGGGGTGATGGAGAGTGCGGTGATGGAGAGTGCGGTGATGGAGAGTGCGGTGATGGAGAGTGCGGTGATGGAGAGTGCGGTGATGGAGAGTGCGGTGATGGAGAGTGCGGTGATGGAGAGTGCGGTGATGGAGAGTGCGGTGACTGTACATACTACATAGGTGACAAGAGAAAATAATGGGGGAGGGCCGGCAGGAGGGAAGAAGGGAGGATGGGTGACAAGAGGGAAGAAGGATGGAGGGGCGACAAGATGGAAGAGGGGATGGAGGGGAAACAAGAGGGCAGAGGAGATGGAGGGGAACAAAAGGGAAAAGGGGGTTGGAGCGACAAGAGGGGAGAAGGGGGAATGGGTAACAAGAGGGAGGAGGGGATGGAGGAGTGACAAGAGGGAAGAGGGGATAGAGGGGTGACAAGAGGGAAGAAGGGGGAGGGGCAACAAGACAGAAGAATGGGGAGGACAACAAGAGAGAAAGGGGGGCAACAGAGGTAAGAAGGGAAGATGAGGGGGTGGTGGTAGAGGGAGAGGAAATATGGGGGTAATATGGGAAGATGGGGGTTATAAGGTAAGAAGGGAGTAATAAGGGAAAATTGGGGAAAGAAAGAAATATGGGGAAAGGGAAGATGGGGTGAGGGAGGGGGAAGATAGGGGTAAGAAGTGAAGATGGGGGGGGGGGCAGGGCGAGAGAAGATGCGGTATGGGGGAGGGGGAACATCGAGGTGGGGGTGTCGGAATATGGGGTATTGGGAGAGCAAATATGTGGGATTGGGAGAGGGAATATGGGGGATTGGGAGAGGGAATATGGGTGACTGGGAGAGGGAATATGGGGGATTGGGAGCAGGCTGACCAGGTGTCCCGTATTTTACAGGATCGTCCTGTTTTTTACTCAAATGTCCTGCGTCCCGTTTCAAACCTTCCTGGGATGCCATTTTTCCCATACTTTTCATCCTCCGAACAATATTTGAAAAGGGAAAGGAAAGGCGGCATGCAGCGCTAGCACGTACGCTTCCATCATGGCAACAATATGCGGTCAATAAGGCCAAACGTTTTCATATTATTAGTTGAGCAGAACATAAAAATTTCAAAGAGTAAAGATCGAATTATCGAAAACTTTTTGCCTTAACATGTAAATATGGGGCTCCTGATCTATTTGATCGAACTTCAAAGAACCAGATGGACACGATCATTCCCACACTTTTATGTCTCCTCCCTCCACCCTCAACCGCTAGGACTTCTAATGGGTTCTAAAGGGTCATTCTAAAAAGTTCCAAAGGGTAATTGTAATGGGTTCTAACGGGTAATTGCCTGAGTGTCCCGTATTTTTTTTCCCCTCGGACCTGGTCACCCTGATTGGGAGAGGGAATATGGGGGATTGGGAGAGGGAATAATGGGGGATTGGGAGAGGGAATATGGTGGATTGGGAGAGGGAATATGGTGGATTGGGAGAGGGAATAAGGGGAGATTGGGAGAGGGAATAATGGGAGATTAGGAGAGGGAATAATGGGGGATTTGAGGAGGGAATATGGGGGATTGGGAGAGGGAATATGGAGAATTGGGAGAGGGAATATGGAGAATTGGGAGAGGGAATATGGAGGATTGGGAGAGGGAATATGGGGAGTTGGGAGAGGGAATAATGGGGATTGGGAGATGGAATAATGGGGGATTGGGAGAGGGAATATGGGGGATTGGGAGAGGGAATATGGGGGATTGGGAGAGGGAATATGGGGGATTGGGAGAGGGAATAATGGGAAATTTAGAGGGGGAATATGGGGAATTAGGAGAGGGAATAATGGGGATTGGGAGAGGGAATATGGGGGATTGGGAGAGGGAACAATGGGGGATTGGGAGAGGGAATATGGGGGATTGACAAGGGGTAAGAAGGGCATATGGAATAGAACCTACAGGGTCAGAGTCCGGCGGCATGATGCGGTTTCCCACTTCGTGTGCGGCCGGCTCCGGCAACGTGGGTATCAGGTCCTTGAAGAACCTCGGAATTAGGATCCCTACATCAGCGGGGATCCGAAAACCGGATATCATTTCCCATAAGAATGATAATCCGGTGGTTCTGGACACTCAGATAACGAGTGATACTCTTTCCTTATTTTCAGCCCACGGGAGGAGGAAGAAGCATTATGATGTTCCTGATATATTAGAGCGGGTCAAAGTCCGATTTCAGAGTGAGGGAGCACCGATTGTTGCCGCCATTACCCTCAATTGGCGCGGAGTGTGGGCGCCGGAATCGGTATTCGGTGTCCACGTTTCGCGGCTTGGGCCTCACACAGGCCGATTTGAAACTCGTCTCGGTAAGGGACTAAGGGTACTGGAAATGACAGCCCTTTCTTTCAGTGTTTAAGCGATCGGCGCATACACGTGCGTGGATTTTGGGAGAGGGAATAATGGGGGAGAGAAAGATGGCAGAAGGAAGAAGGGAAGAGGGGAGGGGGGGAAAGATTCAAAACTCTCAAATTTGTGTATCACGAGATCACCCACCGATTATTCTACCCAGCATCGAAGGCTCCACGCTTAGGCCTAGGGTTAAGGCTTCCGAGGCCTCGGCCCCAGCGGCGTTTCTGCTCCGAACCCAAGTCCTACAACGAATGTCACGTCCTCCTTGGTTCGACAGCATCGTGCCCCGATTGTAAATACCAGAGTCTCCAATCGAAGTCTGAGATCCCTTTTCCTCATACTCTTCTTTTAATTCCGCCATGTCTCCAAATCTAGCCCTCAGCGGAAATCCAGAGTCCGCCGAACTGTTAGCTGTTACTCTGTTATTCCTTCGAGCGCGCGTAAAAAAAACGTTACTATTGTTGTTGTTGTTGTTGTTTTAGTATCGATAACGAAAGTTCCCACCCTGATTACAGGTGGAACATAACTCTCCATTTTCGTTATGAAGGACACTCGCGGAAGGGTATTAATTTTGGCCCCAATATATATTAATTTGCAAATAATCCCCACACTGTGTGGGGAGTATGAAGTAAGCGTGAATTTTCTCCTCGAAGGATAAAAAGTTCGAAGTTTACTTATTCTTAATGATTAGTCATAATGTTGTTTAATAAATTATTATTTGGACCTTTTGTGGACGTATCGTATGTAAGGTTTGCTTGTTTTGTGTGCTCTCAGGGATGCTCTCCGCCATCTTTTTTTGTCATTGCGGTTGATGAGATGACCGATGACGTGTCTTTTTCATTGCCATGCTAATAAGGTGCACATTCTTGTAAAAATTATATGTGTTATAAAATTTCGTTTTTTTTCTTTCATAAAATGTTTTCTTTCATCTTTCATTAACAAAAAAAAAATCCCCATTTAAACAGCGCTGCGTTAAAATACATCGCCTAAATAATGGCCGCGATCCTGTCCCAGCTATAAACTGTCAGCCCTGTGTTTCACAGGCAGGGTGATTCGTTAATATGTTTTCCCTCTCTCGGATGGACGTCAAGTGGGGTTTCCCATCAACTAACGTTAGTTGGTGGCAGTGCCGTATATGTAGAGCTGAGAGTCCAGCCGACTCAACAATAGCCGCCATGTTACCGCCCAATGACCGCATAGTTTCCACCTTCACCGTTTTTGGCGGTAGTCTACCGCTTTTTGTATACGGTGTGTTGTGTCGCTCAGCAGTCGCTAAACAATGCGATGGATTTCCAGGTACAAGTCCGTTTATTCCTCAGCACGTCACATTCACATAATTACCTCGAACTCCACAAGATGGCGTCTCTCACAGGAGTAACGTGACCATGCCACTTCCTCTTACATCATCATTTATCTTAACAGCAATCCACAAACATATGGTTATGGGTTATACAGGTGGTTATATTGTATCGTGTATGTTGCAGGGCCTCTACTTGGGAGAGGGGATTACAAGTCCCACCCTTTCAGTACAGTACGTATTCCTGTGTCCACGTAATCCAGTGCAGTGAGGTTTTGAATTATGAGCAGTAGGCCTACTTGGGGCCTACTACTACTTCACTACTACTACTACTACTACTACTTCATGTTTTTGCTTCATGCACGTAACCCGGGTGATTTTTTTTTTTCAGGAGCGATTGAGGGAGCTGACACTTGCCTATTGACCTTATGCATGACGTCACAAAGCACCTAACAACCAATCGCGACGCCATCTTAGAGGGCAAACAAAGGCCCTGACGACGCGTTCATGTGTGAGTCAACTGCGATCGCAACTAATTGCGTCAACTAATTCCACATGGTGAATGAATTATAAAAATTGTTTTTTGGTGAAGTCACAATGGATATAGTAATGTTTGAAATGTTTCTGTGAAAATGTATACACTACATATTTTCTGTGAACAAGAAATGAAGCTGCACATGATATGTGTGCATATGTTTTGAAGCTGACACAACTGTGACAATAAAACTGCTGCAACTTTATATTATTTGTCATTTTGTTTTGTTTCATGTGCATATTTAACAATGTGTATCACTAATAAGGCAATGCTGTTGACCCATAAAATAACACTTCCATGATAATCAGTCCATAGGAACTACTCCTGGACAAAGATTTACGAGAGCACACGCAACTTGTACGATTTTGTTCACAGTTGCTTCTGGCGATGTCCCATCATTTATCAGTGTGATGGGAATGCGATTTTGGACTTCAGTATATTTTTGTTTCACCATTCCAATTACCCATTCAACATGGATCCGAACACAAGAAAGTTCTCTGCTCCAGTCAACTTCTACTTTTTCAAGTTGCTTCTTTCCCTTGGTGAATGGGGGCACCTTTACCTCGGCCATCGCCATTCCACAGTATTCATCAACAAAAAAACCACGATCAGCAAGCACAAGCTCCCCTGGCATCAGTTTATTCATGAGGTCACTGTTTTCCGTTATCTCAGTGTCTGTTGCCCTTCCTCCCCAACAATTGCTTAGGAAGCATATTGAGCCCTGTGGTGTTATACCAATTAGAAACTTTATAGTTGAATGGTGCTTGTAGTTGCTCCACACTTGTGCCCTTGCCAGTAAATCGGACGGCTGCTCTATAAACACAGTATTCATCTGTTTTTTTCAGGAAATGTGCAGTCAATAATAACTGCACATTTCTTGAAAAATTTCCTGAACGATGACGGCATACTGAGACGTAGAGCATCACGACTGGGCCAGTGTATCAGCGACTGAGTCTTTACAAACATTACATCAAGAACGCGGTGGAAGTTTCATGAAACAGTTGACTGGCTGACTCCGAATCTGTAAGCTCGGTCCTCGTCAAAAATGTTCAATCGCAACTTCATGAGGAACATTAGCACTTGACCAAACTTTGTGAGTTTTTTACACGTTGGGAGAGCACATGATGTAAACGTGGAGTAGCAAAAAAACTGCCCAAGAAGGAAGTCCCGTGTAAAATCGGAGTTTTGCATCGTTGTTCTGAAAGTGTTCTTCCTGCAGACCTGTTGCTCTTACCTTTTCTTCCAGGTCACAAACTTGAGTTCTGAGGGCAATGTTGTCCTTCTGTAGTTCCTTCACGTTTTTTTCCAGTGCACGAATGTCTCTGAAAGACAGTTCCGTTTGGGTTTCAGTCCCTCCAACAGGTGGAATCTGGTCATGAATGGGGCACTGCTCAGGATTTGCATTGTGTGGTTCCAGCAGTATTGCTGCAGTAGCCATGTTGTCTGCCTTCCTGTTACGCTGCTGTGATCGCTCATATCGGTGAAACGCTGACACTGAAGAGGAGTGACAGCTGGTGTAGCCCATCTTCTGTGTAGGTGCACAGTCAGGGTTGGCGATATCATGAAGGTAGGCTGGTTTTCCTGTAAAATGTGAGACAAAAAGTGGAACAAAATTATGTCAAATTGTTACGGAATGTATGTTATGCAAAGGCATAACATACAGTAAATACTGGACTTCACTTACCTTATTTTGATTAGTTTCTTCACCATGAAGTATATCTCAAGATAATTTAATGAGTCACTAATTTTAGCATGATTGTGAAGTTAAGTCGCATGTCAACTCCTGTACGCTTAATATTCAGCACTTCTTTACGTCATGCACATGCTCTGGATAAGTAAAGAGGAGGATATGACTTAACGTTATTCCATTATGATGGCAATCATTAAAAAAAAAATGTCTATCATGCTGGTGCAAGAAATTTTGATGTGACAGACAGGTCAGAACATAACTTAGACTGTCGACTGTAGTAAAGTTACTTGTTAGTTAACTACTAACATTGTTGGAATCCTCAAAATTAAAAAGTTTGCAATTCCAAAGCTTGAGATTACCACTAATATCACTCGTTACTAGTGGAAATAACAATCACCAGATGCCTCTCTAACGTTCAGTTAATTCAGAGTCTGAATAATGAATGCAACCGTCTGTTTTAGCGTTTGTGTTCCAACGCAGCTAATTTTAGACTTGCTATGTTTTACCATGCCTGGCTTGCCACTTTGGCATACACTTAGACGGTTAGTCTAATTTTTCCTTAAATTTCATGATTTTCATACTTAAACAACTCAGACAAATTGGTACACCATTAAGGCATCGAAAACACTTTTTATGACATTCAAACAACGAAATTCGAGTCAGCATTACACACATACCTCGAACGAAATGCTCGGAACAAACTCGTGATGACTTCGCCGGTTCATACCCCTTGCGTTTGATGTTGGACAGCCATTTTTCTCGCCGTTCTTTTGACAGTTTTGCTGCATGATCGCCTTGATGTTCCAACACTGTGGGAATACAGTAAAAGGACACGTCCTTGTCGTGATTGCTACGGTTAGAACACCCAACAATGCAGCAGAAATTTACCATGTTTATGTTTTCGTGAACGTAGAAGTATCTAGTCGTGACTATCGTGCATCGCGTTGCGTGCGCTTGCCCTCTGAGCGAGGGCGCACTTCCGTTTCTAAAGATGTGTGACGTCATATGCATAAGGTCTATACACTGCCCAAATAAAGGTATGTGTCAGAAAACGTGTTGCTTAGACATA
Organism: Myxine glutinosa; assembly: GCF_964187855.1. Classification (NCBI taxonomy): domain Eukaryota; kingdom Metazoa; phylum Chordata; class Myxini; order Myxiniformes; family Myxinidae; genus Myxine; species Myxine glutinosa. Next base: position 40,879,072 of record NC_136265.1, on the reverse strand, counting down.
GGTCGCCCGTAGGGCGGGTACTCTGATAGTTAACCATAAAATCCAGTTTGGTCTACTCTAGGTTAACTAGAAAGGGCAATTTCGTTCTGATCGGACAAACTTTAGTCAAATATGGGGAACATTGTTTAAATGTCTATAATTAGGTCATGACCTTGAAATTAGGTCAAGGTCAAATTATGTCAACCCTGCTTACTTTCTATTCGCAATATTGATGCAAAATTTCATTCCATAAGTCATAGCCGGGTCTGAGATAGTTTGGAAATTGGCAATGAAGGAATAAACGACAATGACCACACTGTGGTCACAACATTCGACACAAAATGTCTTTTTCACCTCCTCTGTCCACGAATCTCCCTTATCCTTGCTGTTGAAGGTATTATACAATTCATCAATGAGGGTCTTCACGGTTTGGTTCAATATCAATTACGAGTCTGACGGACAGTTGGGTCTGGTTTCAGGAAACTAGTGCACCCACTCCAAACAGACGCGGCAGGAAGGGATATGTATATTTCCTCCATGGGGTATATAGATTACAGTAGATCTAGGCTCTGGCCTCAAGAACGTCAGGTGTATTCAGTTACGAAGTTTCCTCCCTCCCGTTCTCTCTGTTGTAATAAACCTTTTGTTAATTAAAAACCTGTATGTGGTCATTCGAGGTCCGGGACTTGTCATTAAGCACGACTGAATAGGCTTTAAAAATCTGGCAACGGGACAATTGGTAAACGAGCATATGGCGCGATTCAAAAATTACTTAATGCTATTTTTTAGGGAAGTGCGAACGGGCTTGAATAAACCTTAATAATGAGTTACCACTCGACACAAACAAAGCCAATGGAAATGTGACGCAACAAAGCCGGACAGTGTATATAAATAAGCAGAGGCCTATATAGGTCTAATGTGCTAGGCCCATCAGGAAACAAGATGGCGGCCATATCATTTTGTCTCAGCACTATGGTGGGTGGAGTCAAGTGACAGATGTGGATGTGGTCCGGCTACTCTCCGACCAATGGGTGCACATTTGAAAAATTAACCCCCACCCAACAACAGTTAAAAGCCTCCCTCCATCCTATAGCCCAGGAATATCGGGGAATGCAGCTAGTACAGCTGCCCATCAGGCACGACTCACATCTGATGCTTCGACCACATCTGATGCTTCGACCACTGAGTGATCTTCATGTTGTGTCATGTATGAAGCTGCAAATATTCACCGATGTATCCCGACACCATGACCGCGGGTTTATTTCCGTTTTTCCGGAAGTTACGGCCCAGCTCGGATGGCGCTGTGGTGAATCGGGCCTGTATCGGGAGAGTCAATAAATGTGTGCTACAATTGATCGTAGTCTGTCGAGATACCTTACATGGCGACGAGGATAAACATCTAGACCATGACTTCTTTCAGCCATATCGATGAATTCAACACTCATGAGGGAGATTTTGACACGTATTCTGAGCGGTTGTCTTTCTACTTCGAGGCGAACAGCATCGCGACCGAAGCCTGGATGAAGGCCGTCTTCCTGTCCATTTGTGGGAGTGAGACGTTCACACTCGTTAAAAACCTGATTCGGCCTCGGACAATCCAGGAGCTCACATATGCAGAGCTCAAGGCCGCTTTGAAGGAACATTGTAATCCATCTCCTTCAGTCATCCTGTGTCGGTTTAATTTTTACATGTGCAGACAGCATCAAGGTCAGTCGATCGCAGACTTCATTGCACAACTCAAAAAACTGTCACATCTGTGTGAGTTTGGGGACACGATTGATGACATGCTCCGTGATTTGCTGGTGGTTGGCATGTCCGATGACCGTACTCGTAGACGCCTGCTTGCTGAGAGAAGACTGACGTTCCAAAATGCCAGAGACACCGCCATTTTCATGGAAAGTGCTGAACGCAACGCTACAAGCATCGGTGCCACTCGCTGGTCTGGTACCAGCCCTGCTGTGAATCGGTTGGATCATGATCAGCCAAAACGTTGGAACATGGCTCCTCGTCAGAAGCCAGTGCAGTCTCAAACACACAACAAATGTTTTCGGTGCAATGGAAAGCACCCTCCGGAGACGTGTCGGTTCAAAGATGCGACCTGCCATTTCTGTTCGAAAACTGGCCATATTGCTCCAGCTTGCATCACTCGCAAATCGGGAAAAGGAAAGCTGCTGACAAGAAGATTCATCAGTTTATCGGTTCGGAGGAACCTGAGCTTGACCAGGTGAGCTCTGTTTCTGACAACTCAGAATTGTGTGACCTGTTTCATATTGATTCTCACCATAAGCGGGATCCTCTTCTTGCCACTGTTGTTGTCAACAATCGACCATTGCAAATGGAGGTCGACACTGGTGCGGCCGTCCCGCTCATCAGCCGTGCTGTTTTCACAAACCTGTGGAGTGATGCTGACCGACCCCATCTGAAACATACTACCGATGGACTCTCCACCTATACAGGTGAGAAGATTGTTCCCTGCGGTACATGTGACGTCACGGTGGGCTACGATAACCGTGAGTTTCACCTACCCCTGATCGTCATTCCTGGAAAGGGCCCTTCCTTACTCGGCAGGAACTGGTTGAGCATAATTCAACTGAAGTGGAAAAGCATTCATCAACTCCAGGCAGCCAACGTTTCTCCTACCGCACCATACACACTCAAAAATGTGCTGGATACATACCCGGATGTCTTCAAGGATGGGCTTGGAACCTTGAAAGGACATACGGCTAAACTCAGTGTTGACCGGGATGCCAATCCTATATTTTGCAGAGCTCGCCCAGTCCCTTTCGCCCTGCGGGAGCGGATTGACAAGGAACTGGATCATCTTGAAAATCTGGGCATCATCGAGCAAATCCAGTATGCCGAATGGGCGGCGCCCATCGTTCCGGTCATAAAATCGGACCAGTCCATCCGCATATGTGGAGATTATGAAATGACCGTGAACAAGTGTTCTTCATTGGATAAATATCCAATCCCGAGGATCGAAGACCTCTATGCTCGTCTCACGGGAGGCAAGACTTTTACGAAACTCGATCTCAAATCTGCCTATCTACAGCTCCGCTTGGACGAGAATTCGAAACAGTATCTTACCATCAACACACATCGTGGGTTGTACAGGTACCACCGACTCAGTTTTGGAGTGAAATCTGCACCTGGAATTTATCAGCGTGTCATGTACAGTTTGTTTGCCGCCGAATGCAACGTCGTTTGTTACCAGGATGATATTCTGGTTACTGGTCGTATGGACGCGGAACATCTACAAAACCTGGATAGAGTTCTGAAGAAGATTTCAGACTACGGCCTACGTTTACATCGAGACAAGTGCAAGTTTATGGTGCCATCAGTCACGTACCTGGGTCATACGATTGATGCCGAGGGTCTACACCCGACAGATGAGAAAGTCCGAGCCATCAAGAATGCTCCGGCTCCACGAGACGTAACTGAATTGAAGTCATACCTCAATTTGCTTCAGTTCTATGGTCGTTACGTCCCGAATGTGACCGACGTTTTGGGCCCCCTTTATCAGCTTTTGAGGAAAGGAGTCTCCTGGAGCTGGGGGTCCACTGAACAATCAGCATTCCAGACCTCTAAGGATCTGCTCAAATCGTCCAATGTTCTCATTCATTTTGATCCAGAGAAGGATCTTGTGCTGACATGCGATGCCTGTCGGTATGGAGTGGGTAGTGTATTATCACACGTGATGCCTGATGGTACGGAAAGACCTGTTGCATTTGCATCCAGAACGTTGTCCCCTGCAGAGAAGAACTATTCCCAACTTGACAAGGAAGGATTGGGAATCGTTTTCGGCATCAGCAAATTTCGCCAGTACCTTCATGGACATCATTTCACGATTCGCACTGATCACAAGCCGCTGATCAGTCTGTTTGATCCAACTAAGGCGACATCTGACACACTACTGCCCAGGATCATCTGCTGGTCCCTGTTTCTCGCTGCTTATGACTACACCATATGTTATAAGCCCGGTTTGTCTATCACAAATGCAGATGCCATGAGTCGGTTACCCCTTCCAGAATTCGTTGATGATTCGCCTACACCAGGATCCATTATCGCACTGATGGATCATCTGGAAGATTGTGCTGTCGATTCCGGCCAGATCCGCACCCATACTCGATGAGACCCCGTTCTGTCCAGAACTGTCCAGGCTGTACAGCTTGGATGGCATTTGCTACCTGAGGGCGACCCAGATTTTGCGGCTTTTAAAGCACGTAAAAACGAACTCAGCGTGGAAAATGGTTGCCTACTCTGGGGATGTCGTGTCGTGATCCCGGAAAATCTGCGTTCCAGGGTCATGGATGAAATCCTATTAACAGCAGCATGATTCTAATAATTACGGACGCGCACACAAAATGGATTGATGCCTATGTGACGCGTGGTACTACGTCAGCCATTGTCATCGAAAGACTCAGATGCTGTTTCACCACTCATGGTCTGCCCAGGATGATCGTGAGTGATAACGGTTCGTGTTTTTCCAGTACCGAGTTCGCCGAGTTCATACGTCGGAACGGCATCAAACATAAGTTGTCAGCCCACATCACCAGGCTTCAAATGGCTTGGCCGAACTATCCATGGGAATCATCAAATCCGGATTGCAGAAACTTCAGGAGGGAACCCTGGAAACAAAGCTTTCTCGTCTCCTGTTCAAATACCTCATCACGCTACAATCAACAACCGGGGCAGCTCCGTCTGATTTATTGATGAAACGACACTTGAGATCGACACTTGACAATCTCAAACCAGACATATCATCAAACGTTTATCAGAGCCAGCTTAATCAAAAGTTGGTGCACGATAAGTCGTCCAACAGTCGCTGTATCAACATTGGAGATCCAGTGTTTGCCCGAAATTTTGGTGCAGGTGCGACGTGGCTACCGGGGGACATCATCGAGAAGTCAGGTCCACTGTCCTGCGTGATTCGCCTGCAGGACGGCCGCGAAATTCGTCGACATCAGGACCACATAACCTACCGTCACTGTGAGTCGATACAGCCGGCAGCATCGTCACAGTCAGAACAACAGTTCGACCCGCCATTGCCGGAGATCGTCGTGGCCGCTCCAGCCGGCTCGGAGGCCTCGGAAACCTCTGCGAACGCTACACCCTTCGTGGAGACCAAAGGAATCACCTCGGACTCTGTATCCACTGGTACACCGCGACCCAAAGGAATCACCTCGGACTCTGTATCCACTGGTACACCGCAACCCAAAGGAATCACCTCGGACTCTGTATCCACTGGTACACCGCGACCCAAAGGAATCACCTCGGACTCTGTATCCACTGGTAGACCGTGACGCTCGATGCGTGAGAGAAAAGCACCCGACCGGTTGAGTCTTTGAACATGTTCTATTTTCACGTTGACACACGTTCTATTTTCACGGTGACACACGTTCTATTTTCACGTTGACACACGTTCTATTTTCACGTTGACACATGTTCTATTTTCACGTTGACACATGTTCTATTTTCACGTTGACACACGTTCTATTTTCACGTTGACACATGTTCTATTTTCATGTTGACACATGTTCTATTTTCACGTTGACACACGTTCTATTTTCACGTTGACACATGTTCTATTTTCACGTTGACACATGTTCTATATTCACGTTGACACACGTTCTATTTTCACGTTGACACACGTTCTATTTTCACGATGACACACGTTCTATTTTCACGTTGACACATGTTCTATTTTCACGTTGACACATGTTCTATTTTCACGTTGACACATGTTCTATTTTCATGTTGACACACGTTCTATTTTCACGTTGACACACGTTCTATTTTCACGTTGACACACGTTCTATTTTCACGGTGACACATGTTCTATTTTCACGTTGACACACGTTCTATTTTCACGTTGACACACGTTCTATTTTCACGTTGACACATGTTCTATTTTCGCGTTGACACATTTTCTATTTTCACGTTGACACATGTTCTATTTTCACGATGACACACGTTCTATTTTCACGGTGACACACGTTCTATTTTCGCGTTGACACACGTTCTATTTTCACGTTGACACATGTTCTATTTTCGCGTTGACACATTTTCTATTTTCACGTTGACACATGTTCTATTTTCACGATGACACACGTTCTATTTTCACGGTGACACACGTTCTATTTTCGCGTTGACACACGTTCTATTTTCACGTTGACACATGTTCTATTTTCACGTTGACACATGTTCTATATTCACGTTGACACACGTTCTATTTTCACGTTGACACACGTTCTATTTTCACGTTGACACACGTTCTATTTTCACGGTGACACACGTTCTATTTTCACGTTGACACACGTTCTATTTTCACGTTGACACACGTTCTATTTTCACGTTGACACATGTTCTATTTTCACGTTGACACACGTTCTATTTTCACGTTGACACAAGTTCTATTTTCATGTTGACACATGTTCTATTTTCACGTTGACACACGTTCTATTTTCACGTTGACACAGGTTCTATTTTCACGTTGACACATGTTCTATATTCACGTTGACACACGTTCTATTTTCACGTTGACACACGTTCTATTTTCACGTTGACACACGTTCTATTTTCACGATGACACACGTTCTATTTTCACGTTGACACATGTTCTATTTTCACGTTGACACATGTTCTATTTTCACGTTGACACATGTTCTATTTTCATGTTGACACACGTTCTATTTTCACTTTGACACACGTTCTATTTTCACGTTGACACACGTTCTATTTTCACGTTGACACACGTTCTATTTTCACGATGACACACGTTCTATTTTCACGTTGACACATGTTCTATTTTCGCGTTGACACATTTTCTATTTTCACGTTGACACACGTTCTATTTTCACGATGACACACGTTCTATTTTCACGGTGACACACGTTCTATTTTCGCGTTGACACACGTTCTATTTTCACGTTGACACATGTTCTATTTTCACGATGACACACGTTCTATTTTCACGTTGACACATGTCCTATTTTCACATTGACACATGTTCTATTTTCACGTTGACACATGTTCTATTTTCACATTGACACACGTTCTATTTTCACGTTGACACATGTTCTATTTTCACGTTGACACACGTTCTATTTTCACGGTGACACACGTTCTATTTTCACGTTGACATGTTCTATTTTCACGATGACACACGTTCTATTTTCACGTTGACACATGTTCTATTTTCGCGTTGACACATTTTCAATTTTCACGTTGACACATGTTCTATTTTCACGATGACACACGTTCTATTTTCACGGTGACACACGTTCTATTTTCGCGTTGACACACGTTCTATTTTCACGTTGACACAAGTTCTATTTTCACGTTGACACATGTTCTATATTCACGTTGACACACGTTCTATTTTCACGTTGACACACGTTCTATTTTCACGTTGACACGTGTTCTATTTTCACGGTGATACACGTTCTATTTTCACGTTGACACACGTTCTATTTTCACGTTGACACATGTTCTATTTTCACGTTGACACACGTTCTATTTTCATATTGACACACGTTCTATTTTCACGTTGACACACGTTCTATTTTCACGTTGACACATGTTCTATTTTCACGTTGACACACGTTCTATTTTCATCGGGACACACGTTCTATTTTCACGTTGACACACGTTCTATTTTCACGTTGACACGTGTTCTATTTTCACGGTGACACACATTCTATTTTCACGGTGACACATGTTCTATTTTCACGGTGACACATGTTCTATTTTCACGTTGACACACGTTCTATTTTCATCGGGACACACGTTCTATTTTCACGCTGACACACGTTCTATTTTCACGCTGACACACGTTCTATTTTCACGTTGACACACGTTCTATTTTCATCGGGACACACGTTCTATTTTCACGTTGACACACGTTCTATTTTCACGTTGACACGTGTTCTATTTTCACGGTGACACACGTTCTATTTTCACGTTGACACACGTTCTATTTTCACGTTGACACATGTTCTATTTTCACGTTGACACACGTTCTATTTTCACGTTGACACATGTTCTATTTTCACGTTGACACACGTTCTATTTTCACGTTGACACACGTTCTATTTTCACGTTGACACACGTTCTATTTTCACGGTGACACATGTTCTATTTTCACGTTGACACACGTTCTATTTTCATCGTTACACACGTTCTATTTTCACGTTGACAAATGTTCTATTTTCACGATAACACACGTTCTATTTTCACAGTGACACATGTTCTATTTTCACATTGACACATGTTCTATTTTTGCGTTGACACGTTCTATTTTCACGTTGACACATGTTCTATTTTCACGTTGACACATGTTCTATTTTCACGATGACACACGTTCTATTTTCACGTTGACACATGTTCTATTTTCACATTGACACATGTTCTATTTGCACGTTGACACAGGTTCTATTTTCGCGTTGACACACGTTCTATTTTCACGTTGACACATGTTCTATTTTCACGTTGACACATGTTCTATTTTCACGTTGACACATGTTCTATTTGCACGTTGACACACGTTCTATTTTCACGTTGACACACGTTCTATTTTCACGTTGACATACGTTCTATTTTCACATTGACACATGTTCTATTTTCACGTTGACACATGTTCTATTTTCACGTTGACACATGTTCTATTTTCACGTTGACACATGTTGTATTTTCACGGTGACACACGTTCTATTTTCACGGTGACACACGTTCTATTTTCACGTTGACACACGTTCTATTTTCACGTTGACACATGTTCTATTTTCACATTGACACATGTTCTATTTTCACGTTGACACATGTTCTATTTTTACGTTGACACACGTTCTATTTTCACGGTGACACATGTTCTATTTTCACGGTGACACACGTTCTATTTTCACGGTGACACACGTTCTATTTTCACGTTGACACACGTTCTATTTTCACGGTGACACATGTTCTATATTCACGTTGACACACGTTCTATTTTCATCGGGACACACGTTCTATTTTCACATTGACACACGTTCTATTTTCATCGGGACACACGTTCTATTTTCACGTTGACACACGTTCTATTTTCATCGGGACACACGTTCTATTTTCACGTTGACACATGTTCTATTTTCACGTTGACACAGGTTCTATTTTCGCGTTGACACACGTTCTATTTTCACGTTGACACACGTTCTATTTTCACGTTGACACATGTTCTATTTTCACGTTGACACATGTTCTATTTTCACGGTGACACACGTTCTATTTTCACGTTGACACACGTTCTATTTTCACGTTGACACATGTTCTATTTTCACGGTGACACACGTTCTATTTTCACGTTGACACATGTTCTATTTTCACGTTGACACATGTTCTATTTTCACGTTGACACACGTTCTATTTTCGCGTTGACACATGTTCTATTTTCACGTTGACACACGTTCTATTTTCACGGTGACACATGTTCTATTTTCACGTTGACACACGTTCTATTTTCACGTTGACACACGTTCTATTTTCACGTTGACACACGTTCTATTTTCGCGTTGACACACGTTCTATTTTCACGGTGACACACGTTCTATTTTCACGTTGACACATGTTCTATTTTCACGTTGACACATGTTCTATTTTCACGTTGACACATGTTCTATTTTCACGGTGACACACGTTCTATTTTCACGGTGACACACGTTCTATTTTCACGTTGACACACGTTCTATTTTCGCGTTGACACATGTTCTATTTTCACGTTGACACAAGTTCTATTTTCACGTTGACACATGTTCTATATTCACGTTGACACACGTTCTATTTTCACGTTGACACACGTTCTATTTTCACGTTGACACGTGTTCTATTTTCACGGTGATGCACGTTCTATTTTCACGTTGACACACGTTCTATTTTCACGTTGACACATGTTCTATTTTCACGTTGACACACGTTCTATTTTCATTTTGACACACGTTCTATTTTCACGTTGACACACGTTCTATTTTCACGTTGACACATGTTCTATTTTCACGTTGACACACGTTCTATTTTCATCGGGACACACGTTCTATTTTCAGGTTGACACACGTTCTATTTTCACGTTGACACGTGTTCTATTTTCACGGTGACACACGTTCTATTTTCACGGTGACACATGTTCTATTTTCACGGTGACACATGTTCTATTTTCACGTTGACACACGTTCTATTTTCATCGGGACACACGTTCTATTTTCACGCTGACACACGTTCTATTTTCACGTTGACACATGTTCTATTTTCACGTTGACACACGTTCTATTTTCATCGGGACACACGTTCTATTTTCACGTTGACACACGTTCTATTTTCACGTTGACACGTGTTATATTTTCACGGTGACACACGTTCTATTTTCACGTTGACACACGTTCTATTTTCACGTTGAGACATGTTCTATTTTCACGTTGACACACGTTCTATTTTCACGTTGACACATGTTCTATTTTCACGTTGACACACGTTCTATTTTCACGTTGACACACGTTCTATTTTCACGTTGACACACGTTCTATTTTCACGGTGACACATGTTCTATTTTCACGTTGACACACGTTCTATTTTCATCGGGACACACGTTCTATTTTCACGTTGACAAATGTTCTATTTTCACGATGACACACGTTCTATTTTCACAGTGACACATGTTCTATTTTCACGTTGACACATGTTCTATTTTTGCGTTGACACGTTCTATTTTCACGTTGACACATGTTCTATTTTCACGTTGACACATGTTCTATTTTCACGATGACACACGTTCTATTTTCACGTTGACACGTGTTCTATTTTTACGATGACACACGTTCTATTTTCACGTTGACACATGTTCTATTTTCACATTGACACATGTTCTATTTGCACGTTGACACAGGTTCTATTTTCGCGTTGACACACGTTCTATTTTCACGTTGACACATGTTCTATTTTCACGTTGACACATGTTCTATTTTCACGTTGACACATGTTCTATTTGCACGTTGACACAGGTTCTATTTTCACGTTGACACACGTTCTATTTTCACGTTGACACACGTTCTATTTTCACGTTGACATACGTTCTATTTTCACATTGACACATGTTCTATTTTCACGTTGACACATGTTCTATTTTCACGTTGACACATGTTCTATTTTCACGTTGACACATGTTCTATTTTCACGGTGACACACGTTCTATTTTCACGGTGACACACGTTCTATTTTCACGTTGACACACGTTCTATTTTCACGTTGACACATGTTCTATTTTCACATTGACACATGTTCTATTTTCACGTTGACACATGTTCTATTTTCACGGTGACACACGTTCTATTTTCACGTTGACACACGTTCTATTTTCACGGTGACACACGTTCTATTTTCACGTTGACACATGTTCTATTTTCACATTGACACATGTTCTATTTTCACGTTGACACATGTTCTATTTTCACGTTGACACACGTTCTATTTTCACGGTGACACATGTTCTATTTTCACGGTGACACACGTTCTATTTTCACGGTGACACACGTTCTATTTTCACGTTGACACACGTTCTATTTTCACGGTGACACATGTTCTATATTCACGTTGACACACGTTCTATTTTCATCGGGACACACGTTCTATTTTCACGTTGACACACGTTCTATTTTCATCGGGACACACGTTCTATTTTCACGTTGACACATGTTCTATTTTCACGTTGACACGTGTTCTATTTTCGCGTTGACACACGTTCTATTTTCACGTTGACACATGTTCTATATTCACGTTGACACACGTTCTATTTTCACGTTGACACACGTTCTATTTTCACGTTGACACATGTTCTATTTTTGCGTTGACACGTTCTATTTTCACGTTGACACATGTTCTATATTCACGTTGACACACGTTCTATTTTCACGATGACACACGTTCTATTTTCACGTTGACACGTGTTCTATTTTCACGATGACACACGTTCTATTTTCACGTTGACACATGTTCTATTTTCACATTGACACATGTTCTATTTGCACGTTGACACAGGTTCTATTTTCGCGTTGACACACGTTCTATTTTCACGTTGACACATGTTCTATTTTCACGTTGACACATGTTCTATTTTCACGTTGACACATGTTCTATTTGCACGTTGACACAGGTTCTATTTTCACGTTGACACACGTTCTATTTTCACGTTGACACACGTTCTATTTTCAGGTTGACATACGTTCTATTTTCACATTGACACATGTTCTATTTTCACGTTGACACATGTTCTATTTTCACGTTGACACATGTTCTATTTTCACGTTGACACATGTTCTATTTTCACGGTGACACACGTTCTATTTTCACGGTGACACACGTTCTATTTTCACGTTGACACACGTTCTATTTTCACGTTGACACATGTTCTATTTTCACATTGACACATGTTCTATTTTCACGTTGACACATGTTCTATTTTCACGGTGACACACGTTCTATTTTCACGTTGACACACGTTCTATTTTCACGGTGACACACGTTCTATTTTCACGGTGACACACGTTCTATTTTCACGTTGACACACGTTCTATTTTCACGTTGACACATGTTCTATTTTCACATTGACACATGTTCTATTTTCACGTTGACACATGTTCTATTTTCACGTTGACACACGTTCTATTTTCACGGTGACACATGTTCTATTTTCACGGTGACACACGTTCTATTTTCACGGTGACACACGTTCTATTTTCACGTTGACACACGTTCTATTTTCACGGTGACACATGTTCTATATTCACGTTGATACACGTTCTATTTTCATCGGGACACACGTTCTATTTTCACGTTGACACACGTTCTATTTTCATCGGGACACACGTTCTATTTTCACGTTGACACGTGTTCTATTTTCACGGTGATGCACGTTCTATTTTCACGTTGACACACGTTCTATTTTCACGTTGACACATGTTCTATTTTCACGTTGACACACGTTCTATTTTCATATTGACACACGTTCTATTTTCACGTTGACACACGTTCTATTTTCACGTTGACACATGTTCTATTTTCACGTTGACACACGTTCTATTTTCATCGGGACACACGTTCTATTTTCACGTTGACACACGTTCTATTTTCACGTTGACACGTGTTCTATTTTCACGGTGACACACGTTCTATTTTCACGGTGACACATGTTCTATTTTCACGGTGACACATGTTCTATTTTCACGTTGACACACGTTCTATTTTCATCGGGACACACGTTCTATTTTCACGCTGACACACGTTCTATTTTCACGTTGACACATGTTCTATTTTCACGTTGACACACGTTCTATTTTCATCGGGACACACGTTCTATTTTCACGTTGACACACGTTCTATTTTCACGTTGACACGTGTTATATTTTCACGGTGACACACGTTCTATTTTCACGTTGAGACACGTTCTATTTTCACGTTGAGACATGTTCTATTTTCACGTTGACACACGTTCTATTTTCACGTTGACACATGTTCTATTTTCACGTTGACACACGTTCTATTTTCACGTTGACACACGTTCTATTTTCACGTTGACACACGTTCTATTTTCACGGTGACACATGTTCTATTTTCACGTTGACACACGTTCTATTTTCATCGGGACACACGTTCTATTTTCACGTTGACAAATGTTCTATTTTCACGATGACACACGTTCTATTTTCACAGTGACACATGTTCTATTTTCACGTTGACACATGTTCTATTTTTGCGTTGACACGTTCTATTTTCACGTTGACACATGTTCTATTTTCACGTTGACACATGTTCTATTTTCACGATGACACACGTTCTATTTTCACGTTGACACGTGTTCTATTTTTACGATGACACACGTTCTATTTTCACGTTGACACATGTTCTATTTTCACATTGACACATGTTCTATTTGCACGTTGACACAGGTTCTATTTTCGCGTTGACACACGTTCTATTTTCACGTTGACACACGTTCTATTTTCACGTTGACACATGTTCTATTTTCACGTTGACACATGTTCTATTTGCACGTTGACACAGGTTCTATTTTCACGTTGACACACGTTCTATTTTCACGTTGACACACGTTCTATTTTCACGTTGACATACGTTCTATTTTCACATTGACACATGTTCTATTTTCACGTTGACACATGTTCTATTTTCACGTTGACACATGTTCTATTTTCACGTTGACACATGTTCTATTTTCACGGTGACACACGTTCTATTTTCACGGTGACACACGTTCTATTTTCACGTTGACACACGTTCTATTTTCACGTTGACACATGTTCTATTTTCACATTGACACATGTTCTATTTTCACGTTGACACATGTTCTATTTTCACGGTGACACACGTTCTATTTTCACGTTGACACACGTTCTATTTTCACGGTGACACACGTTCTATTTTCACGTTGACACATGTTCTATTTTCACATTGACACATGTTCTATTTTCACGTTGACACATGTTCTATTTTCACGTTGACACACGTTCTATTTTCACGGTGACACATGTTCTATTTTCACGGTGACACACGTTCTATTTTCACGGTGACACACGTTCTATTTTCACGTTGACACACGTTCTATTTTCACGGTGACACATGTTCTATATTCACGTTGACACACGTTCTATTTTCATCGGGACACACGTTCTATTTTCACGTTGACACACGTTCTATTTTCATCGGGACACACGTTCTATTTTCACGTTGACACATGTTCTATTTTCACGTTGACACGTGTTCTATTTTCGCGTTGACACACGTTCTATTTTCACGTTGACACATGTTCTATATTCACGTTGACACACGTTCTATTTTCACGTTGACACACGTTCTATTTTCACGTTGACACATGTTCTATTTTTGCGTTGACACGTTCTATTTTCACGTTGACACATGTTCTATATTCACGTTGACACACGTTCTATTTTCACGATGACACACGTTCTATTTTCACGTTGACACGTGTTCTATTTTCACGATGACACACGTTCTATTTTCACGTTGACACATGTTCTATTTTCACATTGACACATGTTCTATTTGCACGTTGACACAGGTTCTATTTTCGCGTTGACACACGTTCTATTTTCACGTTGACACATGTTCTATTTTCACGTTGACACATGTTCTATTTTCACGTTGACACATGTTCTATTTGCACGTTGACACAGGTTCTATTTTCACGTTGACACACGTTCTATTTTCACGTTGACACACGTTCTATTTTCACGTTGACATACGTTCTATTTTCACATTGACACATGTTCTATTTTCACGTTGACACATGTTCTATTTTCACGTTGACACATGTTCTATTTTCACGTTGACACATGTTCTATTTTCACGGTGACACACGTTCTATTTTCACGGTGACACACGTTCTATTTTCACGTTGACACACGTTCTATTTTCACGTTGACACATGTTCTATTTTCACATTGACACATGTTCTATTTTCACGTTGACACATGTTCTATTTTCACGGTGACACACGTTCTATTTTCACGTTGACACACGTTCTATTTTCACGGTGACACACGTTCTATTTTCACGGTGACACACGTTCTATTTTCACGTTGACACACGTTCTATTTTCACGTTGACACATGTTCTATTTTCACATTGACACATGTTCTATTTTCACGTTGACACATGTTCTATTTTCACGTTGACACACGTTCTATTTTCACGGTGACACATGTTCTATTTTCACGGTGACACACGTTCTATTTTCACGGTGACACACGTTCTATTTTCACGTTGACACACGTTCTATTTTCACGGTGACACATGTTCTATATTCACGTTGATACACGTTCTATTTTCATCGGGACACACGTTCTATTTTCACGTTGACACACGTTCTATTTTCATCGGGACACACGTTCTATTTTCACGTTGACACACGTTCTATTTTCACGTTGACATACCTTCTATTTTCACATTGACACATGTTCTATTTTCACGTTGACACATGTTCTATTTTCACGTTGACACATGTTCTATTTTCACGTTGACACATGTTCTATTTTCACGGTGACACACGTTCTATTTTCACGGTGACACACGTTCTATTTTCCCGTTGACACACGTTCTATTTTCACGTTGACACATGTTCTATTTTCACATTGACACATGTTCTATTTTCACGTTGACACATGTTCTATTTTCACGGTGACACACGTTCTATTTTCACGTTGACACACGTTCTATTTTCACAGTGACACACGTTCTATTTTCACGTTGACACATGTTCTATTTTCACATTGACACATGTTCTATTTTCACGTTGACACATGTTCTATTTTCACGTTGACACACGTTCTATTTTCACGGTGACACATGTTCTATTTTCACGGTGACACACGTTCTATTTTCACGGTGACACACGTTCTATTTTCACGTTGACACACGTTCTATTTTCACGGTGACACATGTTCTATATTCACGTTGACACACGTTCTATTTTCATCGGGACACACGTTCTATTTTCACGTTGACACACGTTCTATTTTCATCGGGACACACGTTCTATTTTCACGTTGACACACGTTCTATTTTCATCGGGACACACGTTCTATTTTCACGTTGACACATGTTCTATTTTCACGTTGACACAGGTTCTATTTTCGCGTTGACACACGTTCTATTTTCACGTTGACACACGTTCTATTTTCACGTTGACACATGTTCTATTTTCACGTTGACACATGTTCTATTTTCACGGTGACACACGTTCTATTTTCACGTTGACACACGTTCTATTTTCATCGGGACACACGTTCTATTTTCACGTTGACACACGTTCTATTTTCACGTTGACACACGTTCTATTTTCACGTTGACACATGTTCTATTTTCACGTTGACACATGTTCTATTTTCACGTTGACACATGTTCTATTTTCACGGTGACACACGTTCTATTTTCACGATGACACACGTTCTATTTTCACGTTGACATACGTTCTATTTTCACATTGACACATGTTCTATTTTCACATTGACACATGTTCTATTTTCACGATGACACACGTTCTATTTTCACGATGACACACGTTCTATTTTCACGGTGACACACGTTCTATTTTCACGTTGACACACGTTCTATTTTCACGTTGACACATGTTCTATTTTCACGTTGACACATGTTCTATTTTCACGTTGACACATGTTCTATTTTCACGTTGACACATGTTCTATTTGCACGTTGACACAGGTTCTATTTTCACGTTGACACATGTTCTATTTTCACGTTGACACACGTTCTATTTTCACGTTGACATACGTTCTATTTTCACATCGACACATGTTCTATTTTCACGTTGACACATGTTCTATTTTCACGTTGACACATGTTCTATTTTCACGTTGACACACGTTCTATTTTCACGGTGACACACGTTCTATTTTCACGTTGACACACGTTCTATTTTCGCGTTGACACATGTTCTATTTTCACGGTGACACATGTTCTATTTTCACGTATTTTCATTATTCTCATAATCGTTTGCACACATATTTTCACATGTTTTGGCAATGTTGCTTTTGAAATGTCAATTTTGGAAGTCAAGCACGTATTTCTGTTGGCAATTTTGGACTTAAAGGGGAGGATGTCATGTATGAAGCTGCAAATATTGACCGTTGTATCCCTACACCGTGACCGCGGGTTTATTTCCGTTTTTCCGGAAGTTACGGCCCAGCTCGGATGGCGCTGCGGTGAATCGGGCCTGAATCGGGAGAGTCAATAAACGTGTGCTACAATCGATCGTAGTCTGTCGAGATACCTTACATGTTGTTTCCTTCAATTTTGGCTTTGGGTTTTCCCAACCACAACCATCCTTTGGCCGATACACCATGAGTGATTCGGCCTTAATTAGGATCCAAAATTCAACTGTGCAGCCTCCTTGATGCCGACAATTAAACAGCAATGTTGGCTGTCACGTTTCTACATTAAAATGTCAAACCTGTTTGTACATCTTTCAGATCGAGTGCCACAAGATCTCTGATGTTTAAAATAGATATAAGGAATGTCATGAGGTGTGCCAGATTTACTACGATGTGACATAGCTGTTTGACAAGAAGAAGAACAATAGGCGAACAAGCACCGCTGACATCGCAGCAGAAAAATAGGTATAAATAAGGGTAGGTGGACGTGCAGACCTTTTTAGCTCATCCCCGTGGGTTGCGCGACCATCGTGGAAAACATGATCGCAACAATAGCAACCATGTTTTGGGTACTTCCCGATTGTGGATTAAAGGAATTAGTCAGGCAGCTTAGCAAATGGACGTGGACGTTCTGGACAAAAGCGCTAAATTTTCCCCACATGCAACCCAGAGCTTTAGCTTTCCATTTTTGGTAGGAACCTCACTTTTGGAAGTGCACTTGTGACTGAATGGAAGCAAATCCCCGCAGCAATGTTCCAACATCTAGTGGAAAGCCTTCCCAGAAGAGTGGAGGCTGTCATAGCACCAAAGGGGGGGGGACCAACTCCATATTAATGCCCATGATTTTGGAATGAGATGTTCGACGAGCACATGCGGGTGTCATGTTCGGGTGTCCACATACTTTTGGTCCTGTAGGTTATGCCCATTAGAATGTGAGTACATCTATAAAATATGTACATTTCGAATGTGAAACAAAAAGTTCGGGATGAATTGTGACAAAACTTGGTAGTTCTTAGGGTTAAGAGACAAGAACAAGCGATTAGATACAAAACATAAATTGCTGAGCCTGGTGGAGGTATATGCTCTACCGAGTGCCGTTCCAGTTATATTTGCTTTATGTACATACTTGAAGTATATACTTTAACACTGCGTGAGGTATCGTGTTCCATGAACTCTCTAGTTATACATATTATAGGCCTGTCCTCCAATTATACTCCTTATTAAAGCAAGTCTGTCGCTGCAACTATAATTAATCATACCCCTTGTTCTTTACTCACTCGGATTGCCCAATTACAATAGGTCACAAAATACCTCCCTCTCACCTACCCCAAATTCTCAAGCGATGAACGTCATCGAATTTATTCAAAGCGCGATGAAATGCTTCTTCATCCGACACACCCAGCTTACAACCCCCAGGCAAACATCCTTCTTAGAGCAAGTTCCACAACAATTATATGCAGAGATTACGAAATTTGAAACGACGAATCCCTATAAAAAGGACGCAGTGCGTGCTCGGCTTTACTTTTCAGGTACCTTAATCCAGGTACCGGTATTTTGACTGATTAGTTCATACACAATGTGGGCCGCTCACCTGCTCCCAGCGCTCATCCTTTGCTCCCTGAGCTTTCAGGTATGAAATCTTCATTATTATGAAATCGTTTAATAAACTTTTTTCACATGTCTGTTGTCGAATATCGAACTGAGGAACTGGCAGGTGGTACCTGCAGGTGTTCAGATTTATTTAATGAAAGTAATATCTTAATTCAACATTTATTTGATTTTTTTTGTTTATATCTTTGTTTTGCAGGGTCCATCCTATGTCGGTGCACATAGTAGTAAGTATTTTCTATGGTGTAGCCCATAGGGTAAAGCCATCTAGAACAGTGTTTGTGTATGTATTATGTATGTATGTATGTATGTATGTATGTATGTATGTATATACAGTCACGTGAAAAAGTAAGTACACCCCATGTAAAGTTTTGACTTTTACAACATATTTCGACATACAGCTATTTGATCTTCATTTCAACAATATTGATAGATAAAGGTGATATAATATAACAAATTTCATGAAACATTTACATTTTGTAGTCCATTGTATAATTTAAATAAACATAAATGCAAATTTCGCATGTGGAAAAAGTAAGTACACCCATGGCTCTAATAGGTGGTATTGCCCCCTTTGGCAGAAGCAACCTCAAGTAGGCGTTTCTTATAACTGTCTACCAGACTCTGACATCGACTGGGAGAAATTTTTGCCCACTCCTCCATGCAGAATTCTTTCAGCTGTGCGATGTTTGAGGGGTTTCTTGCATGCACAGCTCGTTTCAAATCCCCCGACAACATCTCGATGGGATTTAGATCTGGGCTTTGACTTGGCCATTCCAGAACCCTCCTTTTCTTTCTTTTCAGCCATTCCTTGGTGGATTTACTGGTATGTTTAGGGTCATTGTCATGTTGTCAGGTCCACCTTCGGTTGAGCTTCAACTCTCTGACAGATGGCCTCACATTATCCTCAAGCACCCTCTGGTACAATGAATAATTCATCGTGGATTCTATGATGGTGAGCTGCCCAGGCCCTGATGCAGCAAAGCTGCCCCATACCATAATATTTCCACCACCATGCTTTACAATTGGTATCAGGTTCTTGTGGTCAAATGCTGTCTTTGGTTTTCGCCAAACATGTCTTCTGGTACTGTGGCCAAATAGCTCTACCTATGACTCATCTGTGCAGAGCACATTGTTCCAGAAGTGCTGGTCTTTGCCTCGGTGTTCATTGGCAAACTTTAGTCTTGCCCTGATGTTCTTTCTGGACAGCAAAGGTTTCCTCCTGGCACACCTTCCATGTAGATCAAATTTGTGCAGCCTCTTTCTAATGGTACACTCGTGTACTTTGACATCAACAGTGGCAAGAGCTACCTGTAGGTTCCGTGATGACATTCTGGGGGTTCTTAGAGACTTCTTTCAGCATCTTGCGGTCTGCTCTCGAGCTGAACTTGCTGGGGCGGCCTGGCCTGAACAGGTTGGCAGTTGTTTGGAATCTTGTCCACTTGTAAATGATCTTCCGGACAATCGAATGATTGATTTCAAATTGTTTGGAGATCTTTTTAAATCCCTTCCCAGACTCGTAGGCATCTATAACCTTCTTTCTGAAGGCCTCAGAGAGCTCTTTTGATCTAGGCATGGTGATGCCGCACACTTCAACAACAAAGAGCAAACCAAACTAAATGTCTGAGGTTTAAATATGACAGGTTCCTCCAAGATCCTCTCTAACGATGTTCTAATCATTTGTACCTGAGCTGGTGCACCTGATTCTAATTTTAGGTATTTGAAGTAGTGATAAATGTAGGGGTGTACTTACTTTTTCCACATGCGAAATTTGCATTTATGTTTATTTAAATTAAACAATGGACTACAAAATGTAAATGTTTCATGATATTTGTTATATTATATCACCTTTATCTATCAATATTGTTGAAATTAAGATCAAATAGCTGTATGTTGAAATATGTTGAAAAAGTCAAAACTTTACATGGGGTGTACTTACTTTTTCACGTGACTGTATGTATGTATGTTTGTCCCTCACAAACATACACCAATCGGAAGCTGGGGAACTGGTCAGATGACAGGGGTGATGTGATGTGATTACGTCTGTGACATCATTACAGCGTACAACGGCTGACTGCACACACCGCCATTTTGATTTCTATGCCATTCAGGCCAAACATATCGTCGAACCTGTCATATATCACAATCGCCATACTCTAGTTTTACGTTTTTCATTCAGTGTGAAACACAAACAAACCTATTGTTAAAATGACCATCAAACGTCGAAAGCATCTGTGTTACGGGTCTTCCAACGACACAGTACATATAGGACTTAGGCTTCATGCCTTCATGCCTCACCTTCAGGCTGCTTTGGACAAATTAGCCCAGATTTCTTAATACAGTAGTATCGTTTTAATAATAATAATGTTATGTCAGGGGGTGGGTTGGGGGGGGGGGGTTGGGGGGAGGGGGGGTAAAGGAATATCTAGAGCCAGGTAGATCTGTATAGGTAGGTATTCGACTGTCACGATAGGGAATCAACCTTGTAATAAGTTCCATGTTTTTTCAGGTGGTTTGTCGGGCTAAGAGTATACCTGTGAACATACAAGGATGTTCGTGTGTTAAATAGTTGAAGGGACTAAGATAGACCCCTGTGTGTCAGACCTGGTAATCATTCCTTTGTCCCTTATGGCAACGCACACATATAAGCACTTAGATAGGTCCTTAGTGCACACATTAATTAGTTCCCTTCCCTTACAATGACCTTGGAAGAATACCGGCAGGAAGCCAGATCGGGGCAACGCCGGATGGCCGCCACCAGCCGCACCACCAGCTGGCCTAGCAACATCGTGTGAGACGAGCTGGGAACCACGCCCAGAAGGACTGTAATTGGTTGGCGCGGAAGGCACGAACCTGGAGCCAATCAGCGCGGAAGGCGCGAGGAGGTTCGGCAAACGGCGGGAAGCTACGAGGCTCTGGCTGTTGGCGTGCCAAGACTGACGTCACAAGCCAGGTTACAAAAGGACGTGCTGCACGACATTTTCTCTCTTGGCTTCTTCGCTCTAGTCTCTGCGCTTCTCTTATTCATGCTGGTCCTTCGCTTGTCGTTGTTCGTTCTTGGCTCTTGGCTCTTCGGATTGAGAGGTCCTGGTGGTCGTTGGTTCGCCATCTTCATGGTGCTTGGAGCGGTGCTCGGTGCTTTTGGTGCTGGAGCGAGGCGTGCCGTGGAGCAGAGCGTGGGTGGTCGAAAGGAGCTTGGAGTGGGGCGTTGACTCGGGGCCGAGCAGAGTTTGGGCGAAGCGGACAGAGGGCTTCCTCACGCCGGAGCTTGGAGCCGGACTGGGCCGCGTTGGACGACGGACAGATAAGCTCGCACCACATTGCACAAACCCACGACGAACGTGTTCTTTTGTTAATTCATTTTCCCCTGTCTTTTATTTGGAAGTCGGTGTGTGGGATCCCAATTTAGGATCATTATTTAGTCATCGTCGCGTTTCATTGTTTCGGGGTTTTTTTGTCGACGACGTATAAATCTATTTTTAGACCACGTATAAATAATAATTTAGACCACGTATAAATCTATTTTTGTACATTGAATTGAGTTGTCGTTCGTTAGTTAATTCCCCTGCAGGATCAGCGCTGTGGTTGGATCGCTATAGGTAAGTGCTTCTGCCTCTTCTTCTTCACTTCTTCCTCCCGCGTTTTATAGCCGAATCCGAGTTGGTCGTCACCTCAATTAAGCCGTTCTGGTCATTAGCGGTCCCTGGTGTTAACCTTGAGGGATTTGCACGACAACTGTTGTCAAGGAGTGGGATAGAACCCTGTTATAAATTTGGTGTCAAGAGTGTGGAGAATTTGGAAACAAAATTTTTTTTAGTCGGAGGCGATAAATTGGAATAGTCGATCGATGCGCGGGACGCGAACGGCGGGTCATTAAATTT
The DNA here is from genome assembly GCF_964187855.1 of Myxine glutinosa. Lineage (NCBI taxonomy): Eukaryota > Metazoa > Chordata > Myxini > Myxiniformes > Myxinidae > Myxine > Myxine glutinosa. The sequence goes on along the minus strand of NC_136265.1, from coordinate 40,855,878 downwards.
AATTTGATCCTGTTGTAAAATCCGCGCGGGAAAGCGACCTCCTCTTAACGGATGGAAGAGGTGAGCGGTATGGAAGAAAGGATGGAAGGTGCGGATAGCCTTGGGGGTGAGTCGGAAGTAGTGGGGGTAGACAGCAGTGGTGGAGCTTCCCCTGCCGTAGAGACGGCCTCGATAGACAGCCAGGCCTGAATGCAATTTATGGCGCGATTGGAAAATAAAATTGATGGAATGAAATGCGAATTGAAGGGAGAGATGCGAGAATTGAACAATAACATGAGGGGAATGAAAGGGGAATTTAAGGGAGACATGAGGCGAATGATTAACAAAAAGGATGCTCTGAGTGAGCGAGTGGAAAACAAAATTGAAGGACGGACGAAGGAATTGAAGGAAGAACTAACGAATGGTGCTGACGGGGCTCAGGGGCCAGGAATGGCAATTAAATTAAATTTGAAAGGTAATGGGGAATGCGTACAGGTAGATGTGGAGTGTCAACAGGTAAATGGACGATGTTTCCCACATCGTGACCTGGAGGTGTATCGGGGCCGGGTGGATGCCCCAACACATCAACAGGGGGATGAATTTGGAGTGGTGCAGCACGAGGGCGGTTGTGCAGTGCAACAGGGGGTAGAGGTATTGAGGGTCCGTGTGATGGAGCCGGACCACGTATTTATTGATCCAGACCTGTGGGGGCCAAAAATGATTTGTAATGGTGATGAAAATGATTTGATCCAGCGGCTGGGGACCTGGGATAGTCCCATGGAGGTCGGGGTTGATCAGGCCCAAAGGAGCTTGGGGGATGAGGTGAGTCGGTCCGAGGAGGAGGTTGAAGTGTCCCGAGGGGACCCTTACCACGAACACCAATTGGGTACAGGAGGCTCCAAAATTGCAGAACCAGTTTGGGGAGTGTGTTGGCTCCGGGCTGGATTTGGACATTGGAGGATCGGGAGATAGAGCCTCAGGCAATTTGGTCCCCATAGGGAATTTGTACCAGCTGCAGGGAGGGGCAGAACAACCTGTGGTAGGGGGTTGTTACCTGCAGCTGCGGTGATTGGACACCTGGGATCAAAATTTCTAAAAGGAAATTTAAAATTAAAATTAAATGGGAGTTGGATGTGGAGCCATGGAAGGAGTTGGTCCCCAGGCTGAGGAATGTGGACCAGGGGAGGTCATTGAGGATGGCCTCGGGCAAAAGTTTCCCCTTTGGAAATTTTGTTATGCCAGCCAGCTGGGGGGCTGTGCTGGCCAGATTTGGACGTGGGGTCCAGTCATGGGTGTCGTGGTACTACCTGGTCCCCACGGGCGGTCTGGTGGAGTGTGGCGTCCCTTTTCCATCGGGGCGCCGCCCGAGCGAGTGGCTCGGGCCGGCAGGGTCACTAGACCCTGGTGGGGGTTAAGACCTCCAGGGGGGTCCAAGGTGGTTTCTCAAGCCTGGGATGGCGTATATTGAGGACCACTAGGGGGAGGTGTTGTGGGTCGCGCTTTGGGTGGTGGCACCGTGGATGGCCAACTTGGGCCCGATGTGGTGACCACCCAGGCATGTGGCCTGACACCCTCCTCCTGAGACTCTGGGACAGCCAGCATGTGGTGACCTGCCATGCTGTTGGTCTATGGAAGCAGGTCAAACCGAATGGACAGGAATGAGATAGCCCACCGGACAACCATTCGGGCATCTGTGGAACGTGATGATGGTGTGAGGGTGACCTTCCACAGATGGTCCGTTATGATTTATGGACTCTCGGTTTGGGAAGAGAGCCATGGGAATGTGATCGGGAATGTGTAACGTGCCGAGCATATGGGCCATGCTCCGCTGGCATGTGTATGGCAAAGCATCTTTCTTTGGTGAAATTAGTAAAATGTGAAAAATGTTTGGCACGGGTAATCTAAGGTTAGATGCAAATTTAAGGGTGAATTTTGAAATGTCATGGTGGTCACTGACATCAGTGGCACCATTATTGATCCAGGTGTGTTTAGACCAAAATGTTGTTGGCTGTGATTAAAATTGACAGGCTAGCAGGACACAGCTTTCAACTGGTTGCGGGGGCGATTGCGCCAATATTTGGGACGCGGGGTTATGGGGATGAAGTTGTGTAGTTGCGGGTCAACGTGGTGCTATGGGTGTCCGAGGTGTGTGGACCATGTCTTCTGGGTGAGTCTCCTGGTGGAGCATGGCTGTTGACTGGACCTTGGTGTGGTCAAGTGTGGGTGGGCACTGGGGGCTGCATGTGGTCGGACTGGGGGATGATGTGGAGGTGCAGGTGACGTGGCTGTTGGGATGCCACGCACTGCGACTGTGCCCTCCAGGTCTGAGGCCTTGGGAATGGCGGTGGAGGCAGCAGGTGCTCACCACATTGGCCAGCTGGGGCTGGTGCAGCTGTGTTCCTCGCAGGGGGGCCGAAGGATGGATGGTGGGTCGCACCCGTGTGGACACTCATGGGCGGTGTTGGCGGTTTGACTGCTCACCTTGTCCCGATGACCCTTGCACGGTGGAGGTGTGGAGCTATCGTAGCCACAGGTAGTTGTTTAGCACAGTTCACCGTTGGATGCGGATCCACATACCTGCCAGTATAGTAGGGAAAAAAGTGAAATTTGGAGAAATTTGATTGGTCCAACGATAAATTTTGGGATTTTGAGGGTGGATGGCACTTTTGACCTGACCAACCGGTAATTACCTGCACATCAAGGTAGGAGTGTTTTGCTGTTTACTGTCCCAGGCTTCAGGACTTGCTATAGAAATTTGGGGACATGTAATTTGGAGTTGTGGGCGTGTGCGAGTGATGACATGGCCGGTGAGGGGGGATGGAATGTGTGCCACAGAGTCTTGTGGGTGGCGTTTGTTTTTGTGTTGTGGCTATGTGTTTTCATGTGGTCGTGAGGTTGGAGATGATGGATTGAGTGGTGATTATTGTGTTGGAAATGGAAACGCGTTGGTAAAATGTGAACTGGGGATTTCACATGAAGCAGGCCATGGCAACTCTTTTGAAACATATTTTGTAACATCATCTATGGAATTGTGTTGGAAAATGGAATGGCAGCGGGGGAGGAAATGTGTTTTGGGGATCTTGTGGGTGGGGAAGGTGTGTGTGCCCGCGGGTACAGACCAAGCTCTGAGGAGCGATGCCTGCGGCCCCTGTCTGCCGCAATTACCCCTGGCAGCCCGTGGTATCTGGAAATTGGAGCTCGTCGGTGGAGGGTCTGTTTGGGCGCCGTGGGGTAAAGGAGACTACCGGCGTCCCGTGGAGCTGCGCGGAAGCAGGAGGCAACGGAGCCTGGTGTGTGGAGACCCTCACCGGCGGGGTAACGGCGGAAAGGGCTGTTTGGTTGTCATGGGGCCAAGAGGTAAGGGGGGGGGGGGGGGGCTGGGAGGGGAATGAACTTGTAAGTCGGTTGACTTGTTTTTGGGACTGCGGGCACCACAGCCTGAAGCGCCCCCACCATCTTACTTGTGCGGTACCTCCCCGCTGCCTAGTTCAGAAATGCACACCACGAATGACATCTATGCCATGGTCCTGCAGGGGGGGGGGGGGGGGGGTGAAACAAGTGCTCTATTGATTTAAGTGTTGTGATGACTTATGGAATGTGAATGAGTGAGTAAGGGGTTCTGTTGTATGAATGTGGGCGAAATCCACCGAGCCATGTCGCTCACCTGTAACACCAGAACAGGGCCCGCGGAAATTTAGGGGTGCATTGGGATGGCCCCACAGGTAAGGTTGCGTCTTGTGGCATCCACCGGGGGACGCGGTCTTCAGGAAGGGGTTTGTACAAATGTTTTATGGAGTCCTGAATTTTTGTAAGTTTGGTTAAGTTTTGTGGTTAAGGTAGGATTTTGGTGTGTTCTTTGTTTCCTCCCTCTGCAGGAACGACCAATTAAGATCATTGTACATATTTGCATGATTGTTAAGGGGATTAGCTTGTTAAGGAGCATAGGTAAGTAGCTCCGCTCGGCTCACTTCCCACAGCCCTCCTGATTTATTTCATAGGTTAATTCGGTGTGAGAGAGTAAGTGTTAAATCCGGGGGGGGGGGGGGCGGGGAGGCTGTGTTATGTCGGGGGGGGGGGGGTAAGGAATATCTAGAGCCAGGTAGATCTGTATAGGTAGGTATTCGACTGTCGCGATAGGGAATCAACCTTGTGATAAGTTCTGTGTTTTTTAGGCGGTTTGTCGCGGTAAGAGTATACCTGTGAACATACAAGGATGTTCGTGTGTTAAATAGTTGTAGGGACTAAGATAGACCCCTGTGTGTCAGACCTGGTAATCATTCCTTTGTCCCTCATGGCAACGCACACATATAAACACTTAGAGAGGTCATTAGTGCACACATTAATTAGTTCCCTTCCCTTACAATGACCTTGGAAGAAGACCACAGGAAGCCAGATCGGGGCACCGCCGGATGGCCGCCGCCAGCCGCACCACCATCTGGCCTAGCAACATCACATGAGACGAGCTGGGAACCATGCCCAGGATGACTGTGATTGGTTGGCGCAGAAGGCGCGAACCTGGAGCCAATCAGCGCGGAAGGCGCGAGGAGGTTCGGCAAACGGCGGGAAGCTATGAGGCTCTGGCTGGTGGCACGCCAAGACTGACGTCACAGGCCAGGTTACAAAAGGACACGCTGCACGACATTTTCTCTCTTGGCTTCGTCGCTCTAGTCTCTGCGCTTCTCTTCTTCGTGCTGGTCCTTCGTTTGTCGTTGTTCGTTCTTGGCTCTTGGCTCTTCGGATTGAGAGGTCCTGGTGGTCGTTGGTTCGCCATCTTTGTGGTGCTTGGAGCGGTGCTCGGTGCTTTTGGTGCTGGAGCGAGGCGAGCCGTGGAGCAGAGCATGGGTGGTCAAAAGGAGCCTGGAGTGGGGCGTTGACTCGGGGCTGAGCAGAGCGTTGGGCGAAGCGGACAGAGGGCTTCTTCGCGCCGGAGGTTGGAGCCGGACGGGGCCGCGTTGGACGACGGACAAATAAGCTCGCACCACATTACACAAACCCACAGCGAACGTGTTCTTTTGTTAAATCATTTTCCCCTGTCTCGTATTTGGAAGTCGGTGTGTGGGATCCCAATTTAGGATCATTATTTAGTCATCATCACGTTTTATTGTTTCGGGGTCGGAATAAATCATTATTTTTGTACATTGAATTGGGTTGTCGTTTGTGAGTTTATTCCCCTGCAGGATCGGAGCTGCGGTTGGATCGCTGTAGGTAAGCGCTTCCGCCTCTTCTTCTTCTTCACTTCCTCCTCCCGCATTTTATAGCCGAATCCGAGTTGGTCGTCGCCTCAATTAAACCGTTCTGGTCATTTGCGGTCCCTGGTGTTAACCTTGAGGGATTCGCACGACAATAATAATAATGATAACATTAATAATAATAATAACAAGCATTCTGAGTATTGTGCTGCAATACATGTCCCCTACCGGCGGTCTGTTGTCCGGAAAACTGTTGGGGAAGTTACCAAGGGTTATTTACCCACAGGTTCTGAATCGTTCCCAATCGCTAATTACCTCAGGACGGGCTCACCTGTGATTCGCACTCAGGCCTTCGATTTATACACCTTGCAGACAGGTCAGCAGAAGCACGAGAAAATAAGTTGTTGATAAAGAACCTTTCGAGACGCTAAATATCAGTAATTTATTATATTTTCCGGTTCACGATCAATGATCGATGTGTATATATATATATGTTGCTCCGCTTGGCTCCGCCCCTCCGGAAAGCGCGCGCTGTGTCACGCTGTTGACGTTCGCGAGACGAGGCTGAGGGCGTGCGGTGCGGCTTGAGGAGAACTATAGAATAAACAAGAGATATCCATTTTAAAAAATATTTTCGTTTAATTAACGATATCTGCCAAACCACGTGCCCTATCGCAAATTCCAAAAGGACATTTTAGTAGACTGACATGCTGAACAGATCTGTGAAGTTTCCCCTCAATTGGATAAAAAATGAGGGAGCGGCTTGGTTTTAAAGGTTCATGCTTAAAAACGTCATAACTCTGAAAGCATGTGACACATGACGTCATGCTCACTGACTTTTTTGTTCGTCATGGGTATGCGATTCTGCCTGCAAAGATTGGCCTCAATCTGTTCAGCCGTTTCAGAGAAAAAGGGGTTTTCGTGTTTTCACGAAAACCAATATGGCGGCCGAACCACATGACCTGTGATGTCATAATTACCATTAAAATATTCTACAGACCGAGTCCCCCCTACGGTGAAAATTTGATCTCAATCGGTCCTATTATTGCCATCGAAAAAAAAATCTTTTTTAAAGGAAATAAAAACTTAAAATGGCACTGAGTTAAGGATCATCAGATTTATCAGAATTCCCAAAGTTCAAAGTGCCATAACTTTGTCAAAAACAAGCATTACGCCTAGGTCCCCCGTCGGGGAAGTGATGTGAGTTGACAAAGTGGAAGACGCAGAAAACATGCTATGATATGATATTTCGCTCACAAGGTTCAGACATACATGGTGGCGGCCATCTTGGATTTTGACGTGGCGACCCAATTTACAATAGCTTTCTTCCTTATGCCGAGATACACCCACACACCAGATTAGAAGTTGGGTACTTCGCTTATTTTTCAAGTTGTTTCTCTCACAAGGTTCAGAAAAATATAGTGTGGCGGCTATCTTGAATTTTGACGTGGCGACCCAATTTTCAATAGGCTTCTTCCTTATGCCTCGATACACGCACACACCAGATTAGAAGTTGGTACTTCACTTATTTTTCAAGATATTCCGCTCATAAGGTTCAGACATACATGGCATCAGACGCACATGGCGGCGTCCATCTTGGATTTTGACGTGGGTTGCACCCGCACACCAAATTCGAATGCGGTCCTTCGCTTACACACGCACGTACGCCCGCACAGACGGACGGACACACGGACGGAGGGGAAAACCATAGTCCCCTTTTCACTCCGCGGTGCGATGGGGGACAATTAATCGAAACGTCGTGAAGTTCGAACTTGATCTTTTTTTTTTTTTTTTTTTTTTGTATACAAGATCGAGGCTCGTGAAAGAGCTAACATTAATCACACAAAAAGACAAACCGACACACAAAACACAAAAAACAAGGGGAGCGGTAGACAAGATGGGGAGAGAGGGGGAAGGACACAAAAGAGAGGGGGAAGGACACAAACACAACATTTGAGAGCAGGGACATCGGGAGGACTTGGGGGGAGGTGGGAGAGGATTAAAACATATGAACACTGCAAGGACTCTGGGGTGAATTACCGGGGGTAGAAAAGATCAAGGTTTTCGATGGGGGAAGATAAGAGATGGTGGTGAACAGCTGTTTTAAAGACCTGGAGGGAGGAGTGGGATTGAAGGGAGTGGGGGAGTTTGTTCCAGAGGCGGGAGAAAAGGGGAATGAAAGAGTGAAGATGAGCAGTTTGTATCTGTAACTCTGTTCTGTTCTGTTCTGAAGATCTGTAACTTATCATGAGGAAACCATGTGCCAAGTTTGAAATTAGCATTAAGAGTTTAGAAAAAAAGTCCGGAAAACTGTTCTTTGCGTGACGGACTGACGGACGGACAGACGGCGTGCAAACCTATAGTCCCCTCCGGTGTGCACCGGTAGGGGACTAATAATATTGTAAATATAATTGTAACACTGCAATCCCTTTGTCGTAACTGCAAAGTTACTGGATTGAAGCGGTGTATTGTTGGTTCATTTGTTTACTTGAAACAAACATATCGACTAAACCAGCATCTCAATGCAATCTCTTCACTTCCATGATGACAAACAGCTTAGAGACTTACATTATGATAAGGGATGGTTAAACGGCAGATAAAGCAGTATTGTCAAATTTGAGTGATTGCAGGAGGCGTTAATAGGTGTTGTCGTGAAAATCAAGCTCAGACACGACTTGACCTCTGGGTAGGTTTAATATCATTTAGATCTGAAGTACATCCTGTAAAAATACATTCATGCAACAGGCATTAAAATCAGAGTATTTCATGAGCAATGGTCGATTCAATATGGCAATGGTCCAATAGAGAGGACAGTCAGCGCAGCATTTAGGGGCGTACATACCATTCAAACTACAGGACTATGTCACAGTGAGTTCCGCTGGAGTGTCGGTGCGCCCCAGTTGTTCCGGGTCTTATAGACGCCCCTTTTGAAGCGAGCACACCCTGGGTTCACTTTGGTATAATTTCACTACAGGTGTCATACACTTATAATGTATGCAACTATTGCATTGGCGGGGTTGTTGACTGCCCCACCAACGCCCATAAATGCCCCTTCTCCCCCCACAATCTCTTCCAAAACTTGTCTCCATTATTTTCCCACCATGCTCACCTTATCATTCCTGTCTCAAGGCATCTTTGCTTCTTTTCCTTTTCTCAAATCTTAATTATCTCAATTTGGCCCGACTCCGTATGTACGTAATAAATAGATAAAGGGATGTGGAGAGTGAAACCCGTTCAGCTGGTTCCATAAGACGGTGGGATTAGTAGGCGTAGTGTTTAGATTGCCTCTTTTATCCGAAGGAGGCCATTCACATGAAATATGTAAACTATCTTATCAGTTTGTTTGTCGTGCTGGGACAACAACCACACGATAACATAGTAAGCGGTGTAACCTGTTCATGCAGTTTCTTCATTGACTCCCTGTGATGTGTTGCAGCGCAATTTACATGCGAGGCTGACGGCAAGTTCCCAGACAATGAAAACCCACAGCTGTATTTCATCTGCACAAATGGAGTCGTGTCAGAAGGCCACTGCGAATCGGGCGAAAGCTTCGACTTCAACCCTCAACAGTGTGCCCCCTATGGCAGCAAGGGCGAGTGTGTAGACCAGCCCGAGGGTGCCCTGATCCCCCACGACGATGACCACAGGTTCTACAAGTGCTCCCACCAAGTCGCTTACCAGATCACCTGCGTAGCAAACCTGGTGTTCAACCCCGCAGTAAATGTGTGTGATTGGGACAAAGAGCTTCATCCTGAGTATAATGTTTGCGAAGGAATGCCGAACTGCCTAATTCCCGACAACGCAGACCCCACCCGATATTACAGGTGCACAGACGGACACCGTATCTCTCTGGCCTGTCCTTCTGGGAAGAGCTTCGATCCAACAAACAAAACGTGCGTCGATTTGAACTACGACATTTGTACTGATGAGGCGGAGGGTGACATGGTCCCCCACACCGATGAGAATCGATTCTACAAATGCTCACATGGAGTAGGATACCAGATCACCTGCTGGGAACCCCTGGTGTTCAAATATGGCAGGTGCAACTGGGCCTCGGCTGAAGAGCTCCCCACCGTTGTGTATCTAGGTCCTTGCCACGGACAAGAAGACGGAGCGCTGGTCGCCAATTCTGCAGATCCGAAGGCATACTTTTTGTGCTTCAATGGTACCTCTCAAAGCCAAACGTGTCTCAGTGGGAGCTCCTTCGACACCAACAGCCAGTCTTGCGTTGCGTTTGGCACCTCGTGTGTCGACAAAGCGGATGGCACCTTCCTGCCACACGCCACAAATCCAACGAAATTCTACATCTGTGACCACAATATAGGCTACGAAAAATCCTGCCCCCGAGGCCTGGTTTTTAACCCGGCCAAGAGCGTCTGTGACTGGCCCAGTGCTGGGTAGCATTGCCATCTTCCCCATGAAATAAAATTGCTCATCTGTGCTATCTCATGTCTCATTGATAAAGCAGTAACTATATTATATATATATATATATATATATATATATATATATATATATATATATATATATATATATATATATATATATAGCTCCAATTTGGGATTTCCTTCGTTCTACACTCTTTGTTCTCCACCGAAATGAAAATATATATAATTCTTTGTGAAAATCTTGTCGAATAATCATCGGGGTACTTCTGTGATTGAATGTCATCAATAAAGCTTGCTTGTTGCATCAGCGACGTGTTTCGCTCTTTTGAGATGCCCGCAATACGAGTGCAATAGTCGATCGCTGGTCAACATAGGCCAAAGATCAACAACATTTTCAGAAATCCTCAATTTTCATCCGATTTACTTGAACTTTGAAGAGGATTTGCATATCGTAGCTTCACCTTCTTACATCTTTCCAAACACTTACGACCTTCCCCTTTTCAAAAAGCAGATTTTCTTACTTCCTCAAAAACTTGCAGCTCTTTTATTTAAGGCCTGGCCTCTGAATCCATAACCGGAGCAGTCAACATAAAAAAAAAATATATATATATCAGGTCACTGAATTCAACCACCAATTATTTTTGAGGTCAAAAGGTAGGCCTAATTTATAAAATCGTCTATTTTTTTTTTTTTTGTATACAAGATCGAGGCTCGTGAAAGAGCGAACATTAATCACACAGAAAGACAAACCGACACATAAAACATCGGGAGCGGTAGACAAGATGGGGGGAGAGGGGGAAGGACACAAACACAACATTTGAGAGCAGGGACCGAGAGACATGGAGACATCGAGAGATCTGTGGGAGGGGGGCATAGGAAGGGTGGGGGGGGGGGGGGGGTGGGAGAGGTATAAAACATATGGACACTGCCAGGACTTCCAGGAAAGAAGTTGGAATTTCAAACAAGGTGGATCTGGGGTGAATTAGCGGGGGTAGAAAAGATCAAGGTTTTGGATGGGGGAAGATAAGAGATGGTGGTGAACAGCTGTTTTAAAGACCTGGAGGGAGGAGTGGGATTGAAGAGAGTGTGGGAGTTTGTTCCAGAGGTGGGAGAAAAGAGGAATGAAAGAGTGAAGGTGAGCAGAGAGCCTAGACTTTGGCAGTTTAACCATCAGAGGGTTGCTGGCAGATCTTGTGCGACCTGTCAGAATATTTGGGGGACAGAGCACAGAGAGAGCTGGGGGAGCAAGGCCGGAGAGGAGTCGGTAGAAGACAGAAAGACCACCTACCTGCCTGCGGTGAGTGAGTGAAAGGCCCTCAGAGATAGCTTCATCGTGGGAGATTCCAATAATTCTGAAAGCTTTGGTTTCAACAGCGTGAAGCCGGGCTAGGTGTGAGGCAGGAGCACCGGCCCATAGGGGAGAACAGTATTCCATTGAGCTGCGGATGAAAGCCTTGTATGTGGTGAGGAGCTCAGGTGTGCCAAGGAAGGACTTCGCACGACAATCTCGATGTAGTCCTATTTTCATCCAATTTACTTGAAATATGCACTTATGCACAAATTCATCTTAGGCACAGATAAGTACATATCTTCTATCTGGTTGAAAATCAGTCAACGTCATTGCATGACGTAAAAAAGTTGCAAAACCTGATCCCCTCAACTTCAGACCTATCAGCTTACTTCCAAACGTCAGCAACATCATGGAATCCGTCATCGCAGTTGTTATGAAATCTTTGCTTTTCTCCAACCACCTCATCTCAGATCACAAATTTGGTTTCACACCAGGACACCTTGGACATGCTGCTTCTACTCACTGAACAATAGATGGAGGCTCTCAATGTCAGACATGAGATTTGGGCCGTCTCTCTGGATGTATCTCGTGCTTTTGATACAGTCGGGCTTCCTGCCTTGCTCTCCAAACTTTGCCTACGGCATCCAAGGCCAACTCCACACATGGCCAACTCTCGTAGCCATCACGTGGCTCTCAACTGAATCCTTTCAACTCTGTCTGTCTCTCTCTCAAGGCTGTAGTTCCCAAAGGCAGTCTTCCAGACCTAGTCCTATTCCTGATCTTTAATGATCTCTCAAAGTCCTCTTTATCTATTTGCTGAGGACTGAGGACTCCACTCTCTGCTGTGACATCTCATCCTTCAGACAGAAAGGCTGCAGCCTCTTCCCCCTCTTCAGACCTTGACAAAATCACAAGATGATCAAACACTTGGATTATGTCTTTCAATCCTGACAAATCTCAGTATCTCTCCGAAAGGACCGTCTAGCAAACCGTCCTATCTACTTTTTTAATCAATGAGGAAGTTCAGTCATTCAAACTCCTGGGTTTCGCTACCAACCATATTTCTTGAGCAAACCACATTTCAAAGTTGGCCTCCAAGGCCAGCTGTTGAATCTTTGGGCATATCACTTCGCCATCGCAGACAGGTTGATGGTCTCACCGTCTTCTACCGCCTCCTTTCTGGTGTTGCACACTCTACTCTTTCTGGTCCTCCCCCCCCCGCCAAGTTTCTACAGCGCTCACACCATCCACCATCAACCTCCTTCTAGTGAAACGACCTAAATTCAGTATCACTGTGCACCTCCACTCATTTACTTTTTCTTGCCTGTGGAACCAACTTCCACTTCCTTTTCAATCTCATTCTTCCCTCCAGGTCAAGACAGTTAGCTGTTCACCACCATCTCGGATCATCCACCATCCAAAATAATGATATTTTATACCCTAGTTAACCCCCATCCCACCTTACCCCAATCTCTCCTTCTAAATTTCCAGGCTTCCCTTCTGGGAGTTTCCTTCTGTATCCATCATGTCCACCCTATGAATCCTCTTCTGCCTCCATTATTTGTCCAACTCACCCTCGATCTATATTGGCCTTCAACCCTGCTGCTGGTGGACTCTTTTAGAGCACAACATTCTAGAGGTCGCAAGCACTCTCCATATATAGCCAGATGTCAGCAATCACTTTATCCAAGTCTTTGAGGCCAACCGTAGTATTACTTCAACTTGTGTAAAGTCCCAAATTTACATATAAACCAAGGAGTACAAGCTATCAAGGAATTACGACACAGGACTTAATTTATCTCAACATATTACATTTGTGGAGGTAAACAAAGAAATACCTTGGGAAAGTTAGAAATGTGTAGATTAGAATGCTCCGTATGCCACGGAGAATCTCGATGTAGTAAGTCGGCCGTCTGTCCGGGTAAGAGCGTTTGCATGTCGCCATAAGGAGGGTGGTTTTGTGCTAATTTATTATAGGGTTTATGGTTAATCCCCAGTATGTATTGCCTCCCTGTGATTTTTCCCTAATGAACGTCATCTCGAGATATGCTCCGCAGGTTGGTCGGAGCGATGAAGAGAAGGACAAGTTCTGGTGTGCGATAGAGAAGCTGATGGAAAACGTGAAAGATGAGGAAGTTGTTGTGGTAAGAGGAGACCTAAATGAGCATGTGGGAAGGAGTATGGACGGTTTTGAGGGAGTTAATGGGGGTTACGGATATGGTGTGAGGAATGGAGAAGGTGAAAGGATTTTGGAGTTTGCTGATGGAGCTGATTTGTTGATTTGTAATACTCAGTTCTAGAAAGAGGATAATAAGCTTGTTACAATGTTACATACATGTCAGGTGGGTCGATGACAACCGTTGACTACCTGCTGGTGCGTAGGCGAGATAGGGGGCACCTCCGGGACACAGGGTGATCCCGGGGGAGGAGGCGGTTTCACAGCACCACTTGGTTGTCTGCGACATAAGGGTGAAAGGTGCGAGGAGAGCTCGGCGGGTGAAGTACCAACCGAGAATGAAGGTGTGGAGGTTGAAAGAGGTGACAGTGAGGGAGGCATTAAAAGAGAGGCTGAGTATGGTAGAGGGTGATGTGGTTGAGCTAGAAAGTGGTTGGATGTCAATGAAAGATAGTCTGTTGGGAGCTGTTGGTGAGGTATGTGGATGGACAAAAGGACCACCGAGGCACTCGGAAACATGGTGGTGGGATGATGAAGTTGGAAAGAAGATTGACGAGAAGAGGAAGAAGGTCAAGGAGTGGCAGAAGGCGAAGGGTATTGGGGCAGAAAAGGCAGAGCATGAAAGTTATAAGGCAGCCAAGAAGGCTGCAAAGAAAGAGGTAGGAAAGGCACAGGAGGCATGTAGGAAAATGTTCGGAGAACGCTTGGATTAGGAAGAGGGTCAGAGAGCGGTATTCAGGATTTACCCTTCATTGCTTTTATCGCTTCCTCAACTTCCTTCTCAGTTATCTTCTCTGCCGGTCCTAAAACTGGGTTACTCTCTATGTTGCCATCCCATTCATTCTCTGTATTCAACAGCATTTCCATATATCTTTTCCATCTTCCTTTAATTCCATCTGGGTCGACAACGATTTGTCCCACTTCATCCTTCAAGCAGCTCACCCCCATCACATCACACCTCTCTTTCGCTATCTGCTTTGCAATCCTGAATACTGCTTTCTGACCCTCTTCCGAATCCAAGCGTTCTCCGAACATTTTCCTACATGCCTCCTGCGCCTTTGCTACCTCTTTCTTTGCAGCCTTCCTGGCTGCCTTATAACTTTCATGCTCTGCTGTTTCTGCTCCCGTACCCTTCGCCTTCTGCCACTCCTTGAACTTCTTCCTCTTCTCGTCAATCCTCTTTCCAACTTCATCATCCCACCACCATGTTTCCGAGTGCCTCGGTGGTCCTTTTGTCCATCCACATACCTCACCAACGGCTCCCAACAGACTAGCTTTCATTGACATCCAACCACTTTCAAGCTCAACCACATCATCCTCGACCCTACTCAGCCTCTCTTTTAATGCCTCCCTTACTGTCACCTCTTTCAACCTCCACACCTTCATTCTCGGTTGGTACTTCACCCGCCGAGCTCTCCTCGCACCTTTCACCCTTACGTCGCAGACAACCAAGTGGTGCTGTGAAACAGCCTCCTCCCCCGGGATCACCTTTGTGTCTCGAAGGTGCCCCCTATCTCGCCTACGCACCATCAGGTAGTCAACGGTTGTCGTCGACCCACCTGACGTGTATGTAACAAGCTTATTATCCTCTTTCTGGAACTGAGTATTACAAATCAACAAATCAGCTCCATCAGCAAACTCCAAAATCCTTTCACCTTCTCCATTTCTCACACCATGAACATAACCCCCATGAACTCCATCAAAACCATCCATACTCCTTCCCACATGTCCATTTAGGTCTCCTCCTACCACAACAACTTCCTCATCTTTCCGTTTTCCATCAGCTTCTCTATCGCACACCAGAACTTGTCCTTCTCTTCATCGCTCCGACCAACCTGCGGAGCATATCCCGAGATGACGTTCACCAAGAGCTTTCCAATCATCATTTTCACCATCATCAACCTATCACTCACTCTAGTCACACTCACCACACTGTCTACAAACTCCTCAGAAAACAGGACACCAACACCATTCACGCCCTCCAGGCCCCCTTGCCACACAAACTTGTATTTCTGTCCCTGCCTACCCTACACCATTCTCACACCACTTCCCTTCCATCTCATCTCTTGCACACAACATATGTCCACTCTTCTTCTGACCAATACTTCCACTTCTCCTGATCTCCCTGTCATTGTCCCTACATTCCATGTCCCAAACCTCAGAAACCGATCTCCACTTCGGGCTGTACCCTGCCCTGCCAAGTAATAAAAGCAATAAAAACCACCGTTTAGAGGCCATTTTTCCCCGCAAAGCGGGGGTTGGCCTTTTCGGGGACCGTGGTTGTTGTTGTTTTTTTGGTCCCCTTTTTGAAGCAATGTTTTACGGCCGGATGCCCTTCCTGCCACCAACCCTGTTTGTTGCCTTTTACGACAAGCAGGGAATTACCAGGGAACTGGTACTCAATTAGCCGACCTCGGAAGGATGACAGGCTGAGTCAACCCCCCTGGCGTTAATTCAGCGATCGACCGGGATTCTAACCCAGGATCCTTGGTATCCTAAGCTGGCACCCTAGCCGCTAGCCCAACACCAGGGATTCAAGTGATAAGTGATAAAAGCAATGAAGAGTAGAAAAGCGGGAGGGCCAACGGGAGTTGTGGGAGATAAGTTGAAGGCAGCGGGAAATTGGGGTGTGAAGAGAATGACAGAGATCTGCAATCTGGTGGTGAAAGAAGGCCGCATTCCAGTGGATTGGGAACTGAGTACCCTCGTCCCTCTATACAAGGGGAAAGGTGACCCTCTGGACTGTGGCTCGTATCGAGCGATAAAGTTATTGGAGCATGGAATGAAGGTATTGGAAAGGGTGTTGGAGAGGAGGATAAGGAAGAAAGTGAAGATTTACGAAATGCAGTTTGGATTTATGCCAGGAAGAGGAACGACAGACGTGCTTTTTATTGTGAGGCAGTTGCAGGAGAAGTACATGGAGAAGAGGAAGAAGTTGTTTCTTGGGTTTGTTGATCTGGAGAAAGCATTCGATAGGGTTCCACGTGAAGTAGTGACATGGGCATTGAGGAAGTTAGGAGTGGAGGAATGGTTGATCAGAGTAGTGATGGCAATGTACAAAAGAGTGCGCACAGCTGTAAGGACGAAGGACGGGAACAGTGGTGAGTTTGAGGTGAAGGTGGGAGTGCATCAGGGGTCGGTACTAAGTCCACTACTATTTGTAGCTGTGATGGAGGTGCTGGCTCGGAACGTAAAGGAGGGTTTACCATGGGAGTTGTATGCAGATGATCTGGTGTTGATTGCAAAAAGTATGGATGGACTGAAGGAGAAGATGAACAAGTGGAAGGAATGTATGGAGACAAAAGGTCTGAAAGTGAATATCGGAAAAACAAAGGTGATGGCAAGTGGTAAAGCATGTGGTGAGGTGGTAAGAACTGGGAAGTGGCCGTGTGCCGTGTGCAGGAAGGGTTTCGGAGTGAATTCCATTCAATGTACAATGTGCGCTGAGTGGGTTCATCAAAAATGTAGTGGTTTGAGAGGGTCATTAACCAGTGTGGCAACTACATTCAAGTGTAAGGTGTGCACAGAGGGAGCTGCAGATGGAGGAAATGTTGAGTTGGATCTTGGAGACGGCGTGAAGCTGAAAGGTGTAAAAACATTTTGTTACCTAGGAGACATGCCGAATGGAGAAGGTGGATCAGACTCGGCAACGGTTGCCAGAGTGAGATGTGCATGGAAGAAGTTTCGGGAACTGAGTGGCGTGCTGACGAGGGGAGTGTCGTTGAAGCTGAAGGGAAAGGTGTATGCTGCATGTGTGAGAAGTGTTATGATTTTTGGGAGCGAGACATGGGTAATGAACGTAGTGCAGTAACGAAGGCTGGAAAGGGTGGAAATGCGAATGGTTCGGTGGATGTGTGGAGTATCGTTGAGAGAGGAAGACAAATGATGAATTGCGAAGGATGATGGGAATAGAGCCTGTGATGTATGCTGTGAAGAGAAACAGTTTGAGATGGTTTGGTCATGTGTTGAGGAAGGATGAAAGTGACTGGTTGAGAAGAGTGATGGAAATGAATGTAGAAGGAAGTAGAGGACGGGGAAGACCGAGAAAGACTTGGCTGAAGATGGTCGAAGAAGAAATGCGGGCAAGGGGGTTAACAAGGGGAGATGCAGAAAATAGGGCAAAAAGGAGAAGATTGTCATGGGGACCGCAAGGCTAACCCCCGCTCTTGCAGGGAAAATGGCCTTAAAATGCCTGTTGTTGTTGTTGTTCTTACTAGGGCATTGCCCGTACTATATCTACTAGGGCATTGCCCGTACGTGGGTGCCCGTTCCTTGCCAATGCCCGTACTATATATATATCTAAAATTATATCCCCCCCCCCCTCTATTTACATGAAATGGTTTGGTCCATTCGCAACGACCACAGAACCCCCCCCTCTATTTACATGCAATGGTTTGGTCCAAAGCGAACGGTTTGGTCCATTCGATGTGATTCGATGATTCGATGTGAATGGTTTGGTCCATTCGCAACGACCACAGAACCCCCCCCCCTCTATTTACATGAATGGTTTGGTCCATTCGCAAAGCCAAAGCGAACGACCACAGAACCCCCCCCCTCTATTTACATGAATGGTTTGGTCCATTCGCAAAGCCAAAGCGAACGACCACAGAACCCCCCCCCCTCTATTTACATGAATGGTTTGGTCCATTCGCAACGGCAAAGCGAACGGCGAACGGCTAAATCGCCATAGCTCGGTAAGTACTTGTCCGATTAATTTCAAACCTTGAAAAGGCACATCCTCGGGTCCCCAGCAATATACCTGGCAAGTTTCAAGTATATCGGACCGGTAGTTGTCGAGAAACAGCGGTCACAGACAAACGTACAGACGTACAGACGTACAAACGTACAAACGTACAGAGATTACTGGAATTATAGATAGATATCTAAAATTATATCCCCCCCCTCTATTTACATGAAATGGTTTGGTCCAAAGCGAACGGCTTGCGAGTACGGTGACAATCCCCCCCCTCTATTTACATGCAATGGTTTGGTCCAAAGCGAACGGCTTCCGGAGTTTGGTAAAGAAATCGCCATCGCGTGCACAAACGCGCAGGAAAGCGAATGAATCGCAAATTCGGTTTTATTAGTTTTAAAACATAGTTTAACGCCAACATAGTTTGCAAACGTGAAATAAATGAATACGCTCTCAAATGTGCCATCCGAGGCAGAGTGTGTCCTCCACGTTCGGCACACGCGATCGTTCGCTGCTCTCTGATTGGTTGAATCGTTTTTTGGACATAGCTCGGTAAGTAATTGTCCGATTAATATGAAACCTTGAAAAGGCACATCCTCGGGTCCCCAGCAATATACCTGGCAAGTTAAAAGTATATCGGACCCGTGGTTGTCGAGAAACAGCGGTCACAGACAAACAGACGTACAAACGTACAAACGTACAGAGATTACTGGAATTATAGATAGATAAAACTCAGCTGGCCAGGCTATGGACTAATTCGCTCACAACGCTGCCAGGGCCGACAGAAACAGCATTTGCCAATTGGCAAGGGAACGCCGTCATCCGAACATTCCCGAACAGAGATTAGACTCCATCACCACCACCACCACAATAATTTACTTGTACTGTATATTTATTATGTACGTTAAAATTACACGTATAATCAGGTGAATCAGGAAGGGGGCGAGGCACTCGGAAATTAGGAAGGGGGCGGAACACTGGGATGAAATGTATAACTTATCAACTTAAATTGTTGCAATATAATTTACAATTATTGACAAACTTTAAATAATTCAAGTCAAGTGGCATTTAAATAATCAAAAAATCATTTTATTGGGTGGGGACGTGCACAGGGCCACGTTTCCCCGATTCGACATGAATATCATTGACATGTGTTGAATAAAGTTGTGTTTCCTACGTTGGTAAGACTGCTGCTTGCCACTTGGACATGATGTGCTATGTGCTGTCTGGTGAGTGGACATTTCCCTTAACCTTAGTGGAGAATGGTATGTAATCCAGTGGCTGAGAGCTCTGGTGTACCGCACAGAGTCAGGATCTACGAGTCCGCTCAACCACAACCCCACACCGGAGAGATGGTTCAGAGTGGGGGAAATTAGAGAAAGAGCACATGTAATAGTGAAACAACAGAGAACTAAATATCTGCGATCAAAAAGATAGATCACTGGCTGGTCGATCGCTGAAGACAACCTTGACCCGAAATCCAATTATATTTTATTCGGACCACCATACGACCATGACCTTCAACATTTAGGGATATAGTGCAGATTAAGAAAAAGTGTCCTTATCTACAGTCTACAGTCACTCATCATGAAAATTATTCAAGTTATGATTAAAAATGTATTTTTTGGTATGTAGGTCAAAATCTGAAAAAGGTAGGCCAAGGACACAAAACAAATATCAGATGTACAATTTCAGTGCAGATACACTATTATGATGCAAGAATGTCTTGGATGGCCAAGCGGTTTTTAAAATTCCGCATCGGCAAAAATTGAGCGATGGCAACTACAAAAAAATAAAAACGTGTTTGACCTCCAAAAAAACGTCAGACCGCCCGCCATTTGATCTCCTTGACCTTTCACCTGGAAGGGTATGATGTAAATTAAGCATAAATGCAATTTGCTCTGGGCTATCTAGTGAGGGCAATCGAGTTCCGATCGGGCAAGCATTAATCGAGTTATTGATAAATGTTAAAATGTCTATAATTGGGTCATGACCCTAAAAATTAGGTCAAGGTAAAAATGGTTACATCAACCCCACGTACTTTTTATTCCCATGATTGATGGAAAATTTAATTCCAAATTTAAATGTTAGTTGAGTTATGGTGAAAAATGTTAAAATTGCTATAATTAGGTCATGACCTAAAAATTAGGTGAACACCAACGTACTTTCTATTCACATTTGTGAAAACTTTAATTCTGAAAGTCCCAGCCCGGCTCCAAGATCGAGTTCGGAAATTGATACAGTTTGGAAATTTGGAGTTTTGAGAGTGCAGGAATAAAATATATAAATATATATGTATATTTCCTAAATGGTGGTTTAGTACTGGAAGTCGAAGAAACTCTGGTGGAGCCCACAAAATTGGGAGCGCCAAGTGTAGAAACAAAGTGATGAAAGCACACGCATATGGTCTCTGGTGATGCTAATTGCAATAATTTACGGGACACCTCGGAAATAGTTGACCAACAACAATTAACCGATCTAATTAAATTATCAATTATATCTCATGTCATTACATCACAATTATAGCAATGTCATGTCGTAGAAAGATGACCTTAGGCAAGCTCCTTCTCCATAAAACCCCAAGCAAGGTATTGTTCATAATGTTATCAGGATAGAGTTTAGCATCAGGATTGTATTGCATTGGACGGTACTTCCTGGGGCATTTTATAACCGTCATGGAAGCACTCGCAAGTTGATCCAGGTAGTGCACAGCATGAGGGGATCAACACAGGTAGTGCACCTCCTCCAGACGATGGCCTGCTGCAACGGAATCGTCCACCCAAGCTCTACGAAGGAGGTAAAATTTGCGTTCTGTGTGGCAGCGCTCAGTCCTGAGACAGGACAGAGATTGCTCGATCAGCTTTTCATCCGCCTGCGAGCAGGCAGGCGGCACCAGAACGTGAGTGACGGTGCCATCTAACCGAGGCGCCAGCTTGCCTCCGTGGAAGCGAAGGGCTAGGCCAGAGAGATCTAACGGCGAGGATCCAGAACGAGAATAAATGCCACAGCTTTCTAGGAGTGCTGTGCAACCACGGAACAACATGCTGAGTGGAGACTCATCCCAGCCATAGCTACATCGGGATGGATGGAAAGAAAAACAAATAATTATATATATTTTAAATGGACAGTAAATAGTGCAACACCTGAAAACATAACGACGCAAAAATCCTTGTGTTTCAATGAATGCCAGGACAAGAGGAGTTCCAGCTTAATTCAATTACCGCGCCGTCAATATTTGCACTTTGTCCACCAAAGCACCGATGCAAACTATTAATGTTTAATTAAAGCAAATTCAACATAAAAAAATTATCCTTATTATTTACATCAAACATCTATTCAATGTTTCAGCTTACATCGTCAACTAAAACTTGAACAGCAATATGCAACGTCGCACCGTCGACAGGTATGCCTCCCCGCCCACTTTATTACATCGTCATACATGCTTGTACCAAGTTTAACGTGCATCGCTTCGGCGTTTGTAAGTTACCAAGGTAACGAAAACCTATCACAGATGGCCGGACAACCCAAAAACACAATACCTCCGGCGACTCCATCGGTGGAGGCATAAAAATGCATCCATTGGTCAACAGATGCAATGCTGGCGAATTTCGGTCCGATATTATCCAGCATTTGCTGAGAAACACACGTATGACATCTTCTCGTTTGTAGTTCCACGATTGGATACGAAATATGTAACATCAAAAAAAAAAAAAATCACGTCAGACAATCGTGAGACGAGGTGCAGCTGCCTCCACAACAATTAATGGGAGATTAACTGAGCTGCATTTCATTTTTTTCTCCTTTTTTTATGGCTCACTAGCAGAAGTACCGGCATTGCCGGTGGGGGAGGGGAGGGGAGGGGAACGGTGGGGGGGGGGGGAGGGGAGGAGAAGGGGGGAGGGGAGGAGAGGGGGGGAGGGGAGGAGAGGGGGGGAGGGGAGAAGAGGGGGGGGGGGAGGATGAGGGGAGGGGGGGGGAGGAGGGGGGAGGGGAGGAGAGGGAGGAGGAGAGGGGGGGAGCGGGAGGGGGGGAGGGGAGGGGAGGGGAACGGGGGGGGGGGGAGGGGAGGAGAGGGGGGAGGGGAGGAGAGGGGGAGGGGAGGAGAGGGGAGGAGGAGAGGGGGGGAGGGGGAGGGGAGGTAACGGGGGGGGGGGGGAGGGGAGGAGAAGGGGGGAGGGGAGAAGAGGGGGGGGGAGTACCCGGCATTCCGTGTATAAACGTGAGGGAGAAGAGGGGGGGGAGGGGGAGGGGGAGGGGGAGGGGGGAGGGGGAGGGGAGGAGAGGGGGGGAGGGGGAGGGGGGGAGGGGAGAAGAGGGGGGGAGGGGGAGGGGGGGAGGGGAGAAGAGGGGGGGGGAGGATGAGGGGAGGGGGGAGGAGGAGGGGGGAGGGGAGGGGGGGAGGAGGAGGGGGGAGGGGAGGAGAGGGGGGAGGGGAGGAGAGGGGAGGAGGAGAGGGGGGAGGGGGAGGGGGAGAGGGAGGGGGAGAGGGTTGGGAGAGGGGTGGGAGGGGGGAGGGGAAGGGGCAGGGGGGAGGGGGAGGGGGAGGGGGAGGGGAGGGGGAGGGGGAGGGGGAGGGGAAGAGGGAGGGGGAGGGGGGAGGCTCAACTACCCAAGAGCTGTCACATGCAAAATGCACAGAGGCAGACAATCAGACATCAGACAAACACAGCCATTCACCTCGACGGAAGTTATTTCCTGGTACACATTGGATGCAGGCGAGCAGTGCCGTATACAAAGAGAGTCCGGCCATATTTTGACCTCGCCTCTTCGCGACGTCATTGGCAGAGCCGTGTCACGTGCTTCTTCAGGCGGCATTTTGTTACCCATTCAATTACCGTGGCGTATTCAATACTGCTTATTACCATCGGATTATCACGCTTTGTGATCGAAATTGTTTGTTGTTTAACAGTGGGGTGTCATACATGAGATGGACAGGGTTGAAGGGATTTTCAGAATGATCCGGAGGAATTTTCGGTTTTGTCATTCTAGACCAGGCAAAAGGCTGCTTAACTCGGCTAAGTGCCAAGTAAATTCCAAGATGCGTATGAGCCAATAATGTGAATTTTGCTTCAAAACACCAAGGATGATATTTTAGCAGAAAGCAAAGTGTAACACTCGCTAGTAAATGTCACGTTGAAATCTGGTATCGCAATCAATTGCGAGCTTTGACCATCACGCTCTTCAATGCCAAGATGGAGGTCGCGTTTGATCACTGAACGAGGGAACTTTGATCTCTGTAAATCCCAAAATTTATTTTGTGCCTTGCTCAGTACTCCATGTTTGATTCAGGACCCTTAATAACTCAGGATCGATTTTCAGAGTTAAAAAATAATTCAGTTATTATTATTATTATTATTATACATATATATAATATAAAAGGAGCTTATTCTCAGCGTACCAGCGTGCGTACGTCCAACTGTCCGTCAAAAATTGTCCTGTAGGGGATATATATATGCCGTACGTATGATCGCCATCTTTTTATCAATCGGATGCTCGGCAATCTGAAAACAGCATGACATAGTTGAGTAAGGTGAGGATAGATGGGCCGGTTTCAATTTACATTGAAAACTAGAGCAATGCGACCGAGTCGCCAATATGCCTCCGTGTAATCTCTGCCCATGACAACTGGTAGATGCCCTCGTTCACTGTCCTAAAAATAAACAAGTTTGGTTTAAATCCCTTCAGCTGTTTTGAAGTATCACATTTTTAGCACAGGACAGGTTTTACATCGATCGGAGAAGGATTTTTTTTTTTTTTCAATATCGGCTTTCTATCCAAGATGCAAAACTGCCAAACCATGTGACCTACGACATCGTTTTCAAACTATATGCAATAATGGTGTTGGATGACATTTGTAAAATTTCGCATCGATAGGGAAAGCGGTTTCAGAGATAATTATTTAATATTTTCCTTCAATCTAATATGGCTGCCAAACCATGTGACCAATGATGTCATAAATTTAATATTTGAATACAAATGGGTCAGAGATCATGTGCATGCAATTTCAAATTTTTAGGATAAGTCATTCGAATAAAACATTGTTGGCTGGTATGCCCCACTTCACTGTTGTCATCATTTTCAGGCTTTTGTTCCCCATTGGGAGTCCTTGACAATGCGCCAAGTTTCAAATTTTTCCATTCAGCGGTTTCTGAGAAATATTTTAATTATTTAATCCAAGATGGCTGCCAATGATTGCGCATGCGCAAGATTGGAGGTCTCGTCTCTTCAAAGCTGTCCATGCGCGCTCGCTTTCGAAGTTAAGTAACTTTTCACAATTGTGTTTTTGTCGAAACTGGTCTTGTATGTACCTATTGGGGTGTCTTTAATAGTATTCTTGGCGTTGTGTTTTTCATACCTGTGTACAGAATCGTCGGTCTTTCTTATCGCGTATTCTGAGGCCTAAGTGTATTACTAGGCTACCATGTCCGACCTTGGCTTGAGGCCTTGTTTTTGTCTCAGCGGTTCTCCGATCGCGCTGCAATTATTTTCCGGTCTCTGTTTTTCACGGCCTTTTCATCCCATACTTCCTTGTTTTAAAATCTCAAAAAAAAACAAACAAACAAAAAAACATTTCCTTCTGTTCTTATTCGTTTATTCGTTCTTATTTGTTCGTTCGTTCTTCGACCACGTTGTTTGTGATCACGTGGTTAAAAAATGTCTCATCTGAACCCTGAAGACCTGTATTCTGTCATATTATATAACACCTTTTTCTTCTTCTTCTATAAAAAGATGCTTTCGACTTGCTCACCAAATCCATTCATTCCAAAAAAAAATTCCATCTCTTATAGTGCATCTTTCATTCATTCCCTAAACTCTCCAGCACTCCATCCTCCCTCCAGCATCCTCAAAAGTATTTTTGACTCGAATGTCTCAAGAAACTCATTTTGCAATAAATGTTCGTTTCCCATAAATCGTACATTTTTCAAAATCCCATCACCCCAAAATCCCATTTCCCATCACCCCATCCCTCTAAATCTACCCCCTTGCCCCTCCCCTCCAAATCATCCCCATCACCCATCTCTTTCAAATCTTCCCCCTTGCCCCTCCCCTCCAAATCTTCCCAATCACCCATTCCTTTCAAATCTCCCCCCACACCCCTCCCCTCCGAGACTCTCCCTCACTCCTCCCCTCCTAGACTCCCCTCTCACCCCTCCCCCTCAAAGCGTCCTCCCCGCTTCTTCCCCCTTCCAACTTTCACCTTCATCTCCCTCAACCTTCTGCCTCGCTCTTCCCCCTCGTCAAATAACACCTCACTGCACCTCTCCCAATCACCATCAAACCTTTTGTCTGCCCCATTCTTCCCTTTCTCCAAGCTATTCTGTAATCTCCGACACACCTTCAACAGCTCTCCCTACCTCTTCCTCCTCTTCCACATCTTACCCTACCGCTCCCCCCCCTGTTCTGTATCCGATGCTCCCCCTTCCTCTTCCTTAACAGTATGGACCTCAAACATCCGGGGCCTTCGCTCAAACTTGTCTGATCTCTCCATACAGGTTGCTTCTGACAAACCAGACGTGATCTGCTTAACAGAAACTTTCCTCCTTCATGAGGTCTCTGATTCCTTGGTATCTCTCCCAGGTTACTCCCTCCTCCGGTATGATAGACCTGAGCCTCGTCCTGGAGGTGGGGTTGCTATCTTTATAAAAAAACTCTCTTCCTCACTCGCCCTGCCCTGCCCTCTCTCCACCTCACCCCCAG
This sequence comes from Myxine glutinosa, assembly GCF_964187855.1. Taxonomy (NCBI): domain Eukaryota; kingdom Metazoa; phylum Chordata; class Myxini; order Myxiniformes; family Myxinidae; genus Myxine; species Myxine glutinosa. The sequence continues at coordinate 40,830,464 of NC_136265.1, read as the reverse complement.
GAATACCTTTGGCTACGGCTTCCCCTTCGCTCCCACCTTTTGTTCATATGTGTGTTGTACCGTCCACCAAACAGTGATGACTCCATCTACATCTCGCCGTCTGAGAATATGGACCAACTTCTATCTACCCATCCCAACTCTCTCTTCCTCATATGTGGTGATTTCAACTATCACCATGCCAGTTGGCTGGGTGTGGGTACCTCTCTCACCAGCCATGGCTCTTCAGCAAAGGACTTCTGTGACTCACTGGGACTGACACAATCTGTCAATTTCCCGACGCGGATTTCAGTCAACGGAGCATCTTCTCTGCTGGACTTGGTTATGACTAACTTCCCTGAAAATGTCTGCTGCTCTTCTTCTGCTCCAATCGGCTCTTTTGATCATGTGCTTGTTAAAGTGGACATCTCTCTGACCATTCTCAGAGAGCCTCCTCAGCGTCGACGAGTCTGGCATTTCACTCAGGCCAACTGGCACGGTCTTCAAGCAGCCATCAATCATCTGGACTGGTCTCCCATCTCTACTGCCTCTGACATAAATTCTTCCTGGGAATTCTTCCAAAGCAAACTGCTCTCTCTCATGCACAGATTTATCCCATCTCGTCTTCTGTTGTCATACCCTTCCTCCCGTCCATGGTACACGGAATCTTGTGGTGAGGCTATTGCCCAGAAACAACTTGATTTCGTCTCCTGGAAAGCAAATCCAACGGAAGGAAATCTCATTTCCTTTCACAAAGCCCGAAACAAGTGTGTGTCCACCCTCAGGAGAGCCAGGAAGCAATATCTCTCCATTCTCAGGACCGAACTCTCTTATCTGTCTCCCTCTTCCAAATCCTGGTGGCGTCTGGTCAAATCTGTTTCTGGTGTTTGTTCCCCCTCCATCCCCTCCCTCCCCTCAAATAGCCACACGGCTGACTCGCACGTGAAAAAGCTGAATGCCTCAACTCTATGTTTGCCTCTAAATCTTGTGTCCCAAACCCATCCCTCTCTGTACCCACCGTACCCAGTCGTACCCAGCTGCTCCTGGACTCCGTGTCCTTTCCTCCTGACAAGGTGGAAAAGTTTGTCAACCCTCGACTCGGATTCTGCAACTGGACCTGACGGCATCAGCCCACGGGTCCTAAAATCCTGTTCTTCCGCTCTTTCACTCCCTCTCTCTGTTCTCTTCACCCTCTCTTTTGCTCAAGGTCATCTTCCATCTGCTTGGAAATCTGCCAACATCACCGCTTTGCACAAAAAAGGTGCAAAAACAGATCCCAGCAACTACAGACCAATCAGCCTTCTCCCAATTATCAGCAAAGTCATGGAATCCATCATTGCTTCAGATATGAAATCTTTCCTCTTCTCCAATGGCTTCATCTCTGATCATCAATTTGGTTTCAGACCTGGACACTCTACTCTGAACATGCTGCTTGTGCTTTCTCAACAATGGATGGAGGTCCTCAATGCCAAACAGGAAATTAGAGCAGTCTCCCTTGAAATATCACGTGCCTTCGATACGGTCTGGCACCCCGCTCTTCTCACCAAACTCTCCTCTTTTGGTATCCATGGAAATCTCCACGCATGGCTGGCGGACTTCCTCTCTAGTCGTAGTCAACGTGTGGCCCTGAATGGGTTTCTCTCATCTCCTCTTCCTGTTCAGGCTGGAGTTCCACAAGGCAGTGTTCTGGGCCCTGTGCTTTTTCTGGTCTTCATCAATGATCTCTCTGACTCTTGAAAATCCTCTATCTCTTTGCTGATGACTCTACTCTGTCGCTCCATTCTTCATCCCTCAGATCGGCAGTCTGCTGCCTCCTCACTCTCTGCAGACCTGGACAAAATCACAGACTGGGCAAACAAGTGGAACATGTCTTTCAATCCTGACAAATCTCACACTCTTACGATGTCTCTCCGAAAAGACCGACTGGACAACCCTCCCATCCACTTTCTGAATAATCCTCTCCAAGAAGTTCTGTCACTCAAGCTTTTGGGTCTCACTATCTGCCATGATCTTTGCTGGGAAAACCACATTTCAAATCTGGCCTCCAAAGCCAGTCGCCGACTGGGCATCCTCCGTCGTGCGAAGTCCTTCCTTGGCACACCTGAGCTCCTCACCACATACAAGGCTTTCATCCGCAGCTCAATGGAATACTGCTCTCCCCTCTGGGCTGGTGCTCCTGCCTCACACCTAGCTCGTCTTCACGCTGTTGAAACCAAAGCATTCAGAATCATTGGAATCTCCTGTGATGAAGCTAACTCCAAGGGCCTCTCACTCACTCACCGCAGGCAAGTTGGTGGTCTTTCCATCTTCTACCGACTCCTCTCTGGCCTTGCCCCCCCAGCTCTCTCTGGGCTCTGTCCCGCAAATATTCCTACAGGTCGCACAAGATCTGCCTGCAACCCTCTTATGGTCAAACTGCCAAAATCAAGACTCTCAGCTCACCTCCACTCCTTCATTCCTCCTTTCTCCCGCCTCTGGAACAAACTCCCTCACTCTCTTCAATCCCACTCCACCCTCCAGGTCTTTAAAACAGCTGTTCACCACCATCTCTTATCTTCCCCCATCCAAAACCTTGATCTTTTTCTACCCCCGCTAATTTCACCTCAATTCCACTTTTTTGAAATACCAACTTCTGTCCTGGAAGTCCTTGGTGTCCTTGTGTTTTATACTTCTCCCTCCACCCCCCCCCCTTCCCACGCCTCCTCCCCCCAAGCCCTCTCCCTTCCACACATCTCCCTGCTCTCAAATGTTGTGTTTGTGTGCTTCCCCTTCTCTCCCCAGCTTGTTTTCCGCTCCCTCTTTTTATATATTTTGTTTGGTTGATTTGTTTGTGAAGTAAATGTTAGCTCTTTGACGAGCCTCGATTCAGTATACAAAAAAACAAAAAAAATGAACATATGTCACCCACAGGGTGAACCGTATCTTGCCATTTGACCTTGACCTTAATAATTTCGTATGGTGAATAGTATGTCTTCATGACCAACGCACATGAAATATTGAAAGATTTTGATGAGAACTGAGGAAATAATTTTTTCATGAAAATTCCGTTTTTTCGTCATGACGTCATCAAATGACGTCATAGCGTCAAACTGTTTACAGATCTGGGAAGCACTCATCAAGGGCATTCATATGAGGTATTACTCGATATGGTACCTACGATTTCAAAATTTGACCTTGGGGTCAATAATTTTCGACCTCCAGCGCTAACCATGAAGGTCAAGGCCGATCGCCACCAAAAACTAATCAGCTCAGCGCCGGACCATATACTAGATTCCCATGAAGTTTGGAGACGATCCGATCAAAGTTACTCAAAAAACTACGATTTCAAAATTTGACCTTGGGGTCAATAATTTTCGACCTCCAGCGCTAACCATGAAGGTCAAGGCCGATCGCCACCAAAAACTAATCAGCTGAGCGCCGGACCATATACTAGATTCCCATGAAGTTTGGAGACGATCCGATCAAAGTTACTCAAAAAATAAGGGTTTCAACATTTGACCTTGGGGTCAATAATTTTCGACCTCCAGCGCTAACCATGAAGGTCAAGGCCGATCGCCACCAAAAACTAATCAGCTGAGCGCCGGACCATATACTAGATTCCCATGAAGATTGGAGACGATCCGATCAAAGTTACTCAAAAAATAAGGGTTTCGTCGACCTCCATGATTGACCACAAAGTGACCTTGACCTTTGACCTTGACCTTCAAAATTTTGTGTGCTGAAGGGTATCTCTATAGGACTCTGATATGCGAAGTTACATGCGAAGATATGCGAAGATATGGTACCTACGATTTCAACATTTGACCTTGGGGTCAATAATTTTCGACCTCCAGCGCTAACCATGAAGGTCAAGGCCGATCGCCACCAAAAACTAATCAGCTGAGCGCCGGACCATATACTAGATTCCCATGAAGTTTGGAGACGATCCGATCAAAGTTACTCAAAAAATAAGGGTTTCGTTGACCTCCATGATTGACCGCAAAGTGACCTTGACCTTTGACCTTGACCTTCAAAATTTTGTGTGCTGAAGGGTATCTCTATAGGACTCTGATCTGCGAAGTTACAGGAGTTTCCAATAATAACTGTGGTAAATATGGTAACTGAAACTTGAAAATTTTACCTTTTGGTCAAAATTGAATGACCTTCAAAATGACCTTGAAGGTCAAGGCCGATCGACACCAAAAACTAATCAGCTGAGCGCCATACCACACCCTATATACCCACCAAGTTTGGAGATCATAAGATCAAAGTTACTCAAAAAATAAGGGTTTCGTTGACCTCCATGATTGACCCAATTGAATGACCTTCAAAATGACCTTGAAGGTCAAGGCCGATCGACACCAAAAACTAATCAGCTGAGCGCCATACCACACCCTATATACCCACCAAGTTTGGAGATCATAAGATCAAAGTTACTCAAAAAATAAGGGTTTCGTTGACCTCCATGATTGACCGCAAAGTGACCTTGACCTTTGACCTTGACCTTCAAAATTTTGTGTGCTGAAGGGTATCTCTATAGGACTCTGATATGCGAAGTTACAGGAGTTTCCAATAATAACTGTGGTCTACAGAGTGATCTAAACGTGAAAAAAAAATGATTAACCACAAACAAAAAAACAAAAAAACAAAAAAACAAACAAAAAAACAAACATACAAGCTGACTAATACATCTTGCAAAAACTTCGTTTTGGCAAGATAAAAACACGTGACCTATGACATCACAATGATCACAAACACATTCTGCATGTGTGTCACTCCTACCCTGAAAGTTTCGTCTCAATCGGACATATAGTTGCTGAGAAAGATGGGGTTTAACCCGGAAGGACGGACAACCCGAAAACAGAATGCCTCTGGCCACCTTCGGGGGTGGAGGCATTAAAAAAAGGTTTTCCTCCAACAATTATAATAATGGTGACTCTCATCCAATCCCATTTGTCATATCACTTCGATTCAGAAAACATTTGCTATAATCAATACTTTAGTTTCAATACTATGGTTTAGTTTCCCAAAAAAATGTGCACACTTTCTGAAACTGTCCAACTCATGACTATCGTGTAAAATTAAATAAAATCATAAAAATAAAAAAAAACATATATATATACATCTATTTATATAAAGCAGTAAAGTATGTTTGTTTGTTTGTCCTCTTATAACTCGAGAACTACTCATCGCAGAGCAAAACCAAAGGCATATTCGGAATCAGTACGTCTCAGAGCAACTACAGCACACCTTAAAATTAAAAAAACTTCGTGTTTTAAAATTATGACGTCATCAGCGTATTTCGGAACGTTAATTTTTCAACTTCATATTCGGAATCAGTACGTCCCAGAGAAACTTCGTAACGTTAATTTTTCAACTTCATCCGATTGACATGGGACCAACGGCATGTGACAGAGAGTGAAACATTGACGACAATGACTTCCGACTTCCGGGTTCGGAATGCGGGACCAATGCCATTTGACAGGGAATAAAAAATAAATGCGACATTCAATTGACGACAATGACTTCCGACTTGACCCCCCCCCTCCCCTTACCCCTACCCCCTCCCAACCCTCCCCCTCCCCCCCTTTTCTCCCCTCTCCCCCTCCCCCTCTTCTCCCCTCCCCCCCCCTCTTCTCCCCTCCCCCGCCCGGCAATGCCGGGTACTTCTGCTCGTATATATATATTTGTAATAAATAAATATAAAACAAATAAATAAAATCCCTATTGTGCAAAACTCACTGCTGCTCCATAGTAGCAAGTTGCTTGAAAGAAGCAGGCCGTAGGTCTGGGCAGTTAACCATTCGTCTAAATGTTGCCTGCAACTCCTCCTCATCTGTCAGGAATTGAAAGCTGTCACCATAGACATCGTACTGCTCTGAAAATGCAGTCATCGAGGCCGGAGTCAGGTGCACGACATGTTTTGGTTCCCACGGTACAAGTCGCCCTTCATCCAGGCACTGTACCAACCAAGAAGCTGCAAGACAGAAAGGTCACCATGTGTGAGGTACCTATACATCTTGGTGGAGGCCACAACCATGCCATGAGCCATGAGCAGAATAAGCAGTGCGAACAATGGATGAAAAGGATGCAAGTTTTAAAACTACAAGTCCTTCCCAAGTGAAATCCCACTGGACTTCAAAAGGCCTTGTAGTGTGTAAAAGGCCTCATCCAATCTACAGTTAAAGTTTTACCATTTTTACTTTTATACACCTGTCAGGATCAGCCATTCTTCAATTTGTTCAATCTGGATTGTACAAAGTTACGTTTCGTTTCTTATTACCTCCACCACTGAAGGTGGATGGAGGTTATCCTTTCACCCATGTCTTTGTGAACAGGATATCTCAAAGTTGTGGACGGATTCAGACAAAATTTGTTGGACAGTTTGCGTGTGTGACAACGAAGAATAATTGATTCAATTTTGGTGAAGATCCAGATCCGAGAATTTTTTTTTTTTAAGCGCTTCTTCACCGTTGAGAGAAAGTGCCAAAAACAATACATAGCAAGGTATTTCAAAAGGTTATGGACAGATTCGGATAAAAATTGGTGGACAGAATTGATTAGATGTTGGTGAAGATCCGAATCCGGATACAAGGATTGAATTTTTTTTTTCTTAAGTATTTCTTCACCATTGAGAGATGGGGCAAAACCAATATATAAGCACACAATATCTCAAATAGTTGTGGACAAGTTATGACGAAACTTGGTGGATGAGTTGGGTAGGTGATAAGAACAAGCCGATTCGATTTTGAAGGTCCAGATCCAGATCCAGCCCATCAGTGGGATACAAAAATGTAAATTGTTCAGCCTGGTGAAGTTATGCGCTCAACTGAGTGCCGTTTTGCTTTTAATAGCATTTACATCTCAACACATCGAGCGACACCACTCCAAACGAACTCCAAAACAAACGTGAATTACAAAAACGTTCAGGATGCAAGGTCGTACAGAAAGGTCAATGACAAAGCTAAGGGGGAACATTGGCTAAGGAACGGATGGGTCGCCCCTGACACAGGATACTCAACTGCCTCATCTACTCCAGCTGGTACTCATTTGGCCGACCACGGAAGGATGACAGGCTGCGTCAACCCACCTGGTATTATTTTGGCATGGCTAGGGCTCAGGACCTTGATTCCCTTGGCCAACTGTCTTAGCCATTAAGCACCACCAAGACTGAGACAACGCACACAGGAAGACAATTCCAAAATCTGGAGAACGAGGGGACGAATTAATGCTATTTACCTGTTCTTACCCTTGTTTGTCACTCATCTGTCCTCGATGTTAACTTCTTGCTCCCATTTGTGAAAGTACTTTTTGCTTTCTCTATTCATCTTCTGATTTCTGTGCCATATGTCCCATTGTTAGTTATTATGTGGCAAATATATCCACACTTGGAATTTACCAGTATGTAGACATATGATTAGTAAGAAAAAGCATAAATCAATCTTTTTAAACATTCCTCATAATACGTACTTACTCCTTTGGCCAGCCTCTGACGATTGAATCTCATTTGTAGAACATTTTGAACGTCCCACGTATAAAAAAAACAAAACAATCGTCGACGATCTTATTTCATGTTTACGGTGACTCCGCAAACCTCCTGATCACTCTTAGTCACAGCCCAAGGGATAGTATTTCCCTTCTCCCACATGCAAATAAGTGCTCATAAGATAAACCTCGATATGCTTTACAACAAAGTGGATCCAACCTACGTCGTAGTGTCCACGTTGGAGGTTGTGCTCCATGTCATAAGTTTTAACGCTCTTGGTGCATGCCTCGCAACTTTGGAACTCTCTTATACTTTTAGTTATAATTAATACAGGACATTCGATATGACGTAATCTGCCTCAGAATGCTTGGCATGTATGTGCAGAAACCTTTAGCAATGGAGGTCTTCAGGGCAGCCAAATGTATATAGTGTGTGCGAGATAAGTATTGTTACCTAAAATGACAAAGCTTCTAAAATCTAAAACAAGCCAAAAATACTTGGAAACGTACCTGCGAGAAAAGGGTGTGCCTCTGCACAATTAAAGAGTTGGAGAACTTTCTTAACTCTCCGAAAAATCCTATAGCTTGCAGCTCCCCGTACTGCACATTCCCAAAGACATGGACCGGTGCAAAGCCCAAAGGTTCGAAGAGGGGCAAGTTCTACGCAAACCTCCGACCGAGCTGTCAGTGAGTTGACTTTGAATTTAACGAGATTACCTCGTGTGAACATGACTGGCTTGGCGATTTATTAAATTTGAGTTTACGTTTTTTTTACCAACGATGGGCATTCACATTCATTCATACCAACGATGGGCCGGATCTGCATCTGGACCTCAATTAAAATTGAATTGGCTTGTTCTAGTCACCTTCCCAACTCATCCACCAAGTTTCGTCTGAAGCCGTTAACTTTTTTTAGATATCTTGTTATACATATCATTTTGGGCCGATCTCTCAATGGTGAGGAATCACATAAAAATATAGTATCAAGATCCAGATACTCACCAAAATCTAATCAATTCGTTCTTGTCACACACTCAATCTATCCACCAAGTTTTGTCTGAATATGTCCATAAAGTTTTGAGATATCCTGCTGAGAGACAGACGAACAGGAGTGAATACATAACCTCCGTACACCTTCAGCGCAGAATTAATTATATCAGATTTTTGCATCTGATGGTAAAATGAGAAGCATACATGTGTTTGTGTGTACATGTGTTATATCCACTGCCACCGCTCACTTGTACTAACAGGAAATGATAGAAACTCAACACCTGTCGTCCACGAATATTGGACGAGAGGTGTTGAGTTTTGTCAGTATTTGCTGTATTTATGTAAACCCGATTTGCAGCCAGGACTACAACAATTATGGTTAACCGTTTTGGTATTGCCACTCTTTCGTCTAAATGCTGAAAATAATGTTTAAAAGACTATTTTAAATACACGTTTCACGCAAGCAACGGCAGATTAAAAGTGCTCGTCCAGAAGAACCGAGTCACTGAAGACGGACACATAGCGCATGCGCAAAAGGCCTGGTTTAGCATTCATACGTCATTTTGAAAATAGCATTGTTCACCGTGGTCTAGAGAGATGCCCAGTGCCATACCAGTGATGAGATCATGGCTGTTCTCAGACACCAAATTCCGACCGCGAAGGTTGACCCTCTCCATTACCACACAATACGTTTCGGGTCCAGGGTTTTGGACTATGGAGCCACCGGCGTTCATCACAGCATTCTCCAATGCAGCCTTAGGTTGGGCTGATGTTCCACTTAAGATGCAGAACTCCAGCCCTAAAAGTGGCCCCTTTTCTGCTCTCTCATTATCCATAGTGACTGGGCCTTTGAATCGAGAAGGAACAGACGGTGCTGGCCGTGGTGCAGAAACCTTGCGATGCTTAGGATCCAGCTTATTCCTGGGAAATATGTAAAATAAGTAAGAGTATGGCAAATGCATGGGAAAAAAAAAGAAAAAAAGAAGCAATTAAAAAAGGTAACCCAGTCATAATTACAGCTATTTCAATATTACAAACCAGGAAATGCAAATATCAAATACCCGACTTGGTTATGCGCTTGGCATTTTTATATACAGGTGCGTTTATATACACATATCGTCAAGATCAGACGCCATTACTGTAGTGGGTTATCAGGGAGCAAGTGCCACACCAGATATTGATGCATGCATCCTGACCAACAGGAAATGCCTGCCACACATTAACCTGCTAAGACCACACCCAATAGGTGGAGTCAAAACAACTGTTAAGCCAGAAGAGCCTTTCTAATATATATATATATATATACATACACTATTTAAGTTACATATTTGGGGAAACTTACATGCCCAGACCAGGAATCGAACCCAGGTCCTCTAGAAAACCGTACCAGTGCTCTGCCATCTGAGCTATCTGAGCGACCCTGAGTGAGCATGCAATTTTCCCACACATATGATTGCCACTCTTTTTCCATCAATGGTTCCGGGGCACTTGCTGCCAACCGTAGGACCACCAACGGCCTGAACAAGGGTCTTCCTCCAATGGGGGGGGGGGGGGGGGGGTACGGGGGACGACAAATCTATGTCCGCTATTATCAACAGCATTGGGGGTGTAAAAACACAATTACATAAATGAACAGGATTAGAGTTAATTGGCATATGTGGGAAAATTCCATGCCCAGACCAGGAATCGAACCCAGGTCTTCTGGTGAACCGTACCAACGCTCTGCAATCTGAGCTATCTGGGCGATCATTTATATATACTAGTACACCCCCTCTCTACGGGAGTTACGGAGGCTCATGGAAGAGTGAGGTGATATGATGTTAAGACAAAAATGACAGTGGGGCAAGTTGGACACAAGCAAGGGAATGAATGGACAGGAATATAGGAGCAGAGGAAACACAACAACCTGCAAGAGAATTAGGTATGGTTAATGGGGGTAGAAAAGATCATGGGTAGGAATGGGGGAAGACAAGTTTCAACTTTATCAAAAGGAAAGTTCACATATGCCGTTAATTGAAAGTTATATTCTAGACACCAGATAAGTCAATTTTCCTTGCATGATAAGCTTTGTTGAAACAGGCTCTTTGATGTTCAAGTTATGTTCAGTATGGATCACCGCCGTATATATATATATATATATATATATACACACAGTGCCTTCAGAAAGTATTCACCCCCCTTGAAGGTTTCACATTTTGTTGTGTTACAGCCTGAATTAAAAATAGATTAAATTGAGATTTTTTTGGTCACTGATCTACACATCCCCATAATATCAGTGGATTTTATTTATTTTTTTTAGAATTTTTCACAAAATAATTTAATATTAAATAATTTAAAAATAATTTAAACCATTTTGAATACAAAATAATTAAAATGAAAAGCTGAAATGTTTTGAATCAATAAGTATTCAACCCCTTTGCTATGACACACCAAATTGAGCTCAGGTGCATCCAATTTCCTTTGATCATCCTTGAGATGCCTCCACAACTTGATTGGAGTCTATCTGTGGCTAATTCGATTGATTGGACATGATTTAGAAAGAAACACACCTTTCTATATGAGGACCCATATTGACTGCATGTCAGAGCAGAAACTCTACCATGAAGTACAAGGACCTGTCCATAGAACTCCGAGATAGAATTGTGAGGAGGCATAGATCTGGGGAAGAGTATAAAACAATTTCTAGAGTGTTGAAAGTTCCCAAGAGCACAGTGAGCTCCATCATTAGGAAATGGAAAGAATATGGAACTACCCAGACTCTTCCGAGAGCTGGCTGTCCGACCAAACTGAGCAACCGGGCAAGAAGGACCTTGGTCAGGGAGGTGACCAATAACCCAATGACCACACTGACAGAACTACAGAGGTCCATGGCTGACATGGGAGAACATGCCGGAAGGTCAACATTTTCTGCAGCACTTCACAAATCAAGGCTTAATGGGAGAGTCGTCAGACGTAAGCCACTCCTGAGAAAAAGGCACATGACAGCAAACCTGGAGTTTCCAAAAAGGCATGTGAAAGACTCAGAGAGCATGAGGCAAAATATTCTGTTGTTTGACGAGACAAAAATTGAACTCTTTGGCACCATCTCTACCATGAAGCATGGTGGTGGCAGCATCATGCTACCGGTATTTGGCAAAGTTTTTCAGTGCCAGCCAGGGACTGGGAATCTTGTGAGGATAAAGGGAACAATGAATGCAGCCAAATACAGGCAAATCCTTGAGGAGAAACTGCTTTTGAGTGCAAAAGATCTTAGATTGCAGCAAAGATTTACGTTCCAGCAGGACAATGACCCCAAGCATACAGCCAAAGCAACACTGCAATGGCTTCCGAACAAGAACGTGAGATTGCTGTTCACCGACACTGCCCATCCAACTTGACAGAGCTTGAGGAAATCTGCAAGGAAGAATGACAGAAACTGCCCAAATCCAGATGTGCAAAGCTGATACAGACATTCCCAAGAAGATTCAAAGCTGCAACCGCTACCAAAGGTGCTTCAACAAAGTATTGACTCAGGGGGTTGAATACTTGTGCAAATTAGATATTTCTGCAGATGATTTTAAATTATTTTGTAAAAATTTAGTTTTTTTAAAATCCACTTTGCTATTATGGGGTATGATGGGAAGATCAGTAACAAAAATTATCAATTTAATCTATTTAAAATTTCGGCTGTAACACAACAGAATGTGAAAAAAGTCAAGGAGTGTTAATACTTTCTGAAGACACTGTATACAGTGCATTCAGAAAGTATTCAGACCCCTTTACTTTTTTCACATTTTGTTATGTTGCAACCTGATGCTGAAATCGTTTAAATTCATTTTTTCCCTCATCAATCTACACTCAATACCCCATAATGACAAAGAGAAAACAGGATTTTAGAAAGTTTTGCAATATTTATTAAAAAGAACAAACTGAAATATCACATTGACAAAAGTATTCATACCCTTTGCTCTGCCATAAAGCCCAGATCGGTGGAGTGTTGCAGTGATGGTTGTCCTTCTGGAAGTTTCCCCCATCTCCACACAGGATCTCTGGAGCTCAGTCAGAGCGACCATCGGGTTCTTGGTCACCTCTTACCAAGGCCCTTCTCCCCCCAATTGCTTAGTTTGGCCGGGCGGCCAGCTCTAGGAAGAGTCACCACATACAAGGCTTTCATCCGCAGCTCAATGGAATACTGTTCTCCCCTATGGGCTGGTGCTCCTGCCTCACACCTGGCTCGGCTTCACGCTGTTGAATCCAAAGCTTTCAGAATCATTGGAATCTCCCGCGATGAAGCTATCTCTGAGGGCCTTTCACTCACTCACCGCAGGCAGGTAGGTGGTCTTTCTGTCTTCTACCGACTCCTCTCCGGCCTTGCTCCCCCAGCTCTCTCTGTGCTCTGTCCCCCAAATATTCCTACAGGTCGCACAAGATCTGCCAGCCACCCTCTGATGGTTAAACTGCCGAAATCTCGGCTCTCTGCTCACCTTCACTCTTTCATTCCTCTTTTCTCCCGCCTCTGGAACAAACTCCCACACTCACTTCAATCACACTCCTCCCTCCAGGTCTTCAAAACAGCTGTTAACCACCATCTCTTATCTTCCCCCATCCAAAACCTTGATCTTTTCTACCCCCACTAATTCACCCCAGATCCACCTTGTTTGAAATTCCAACTTCTTTCCTGGAAGTCTTGGCAGTGTCCATATGTTTTATACCTCTCCCACCCCCCCCCCCTTCCCATGCCTCCCCCCCAAAGCCCTCTCCCTCCCACAGTTCTCTCGATGTCTCCATGCCTCTCGGTCCCTGCTCTCAAATGTTGTGTTTGTGTCATTCCCCCTCTCTCCCCATCTTGTCTACCGCTCCCGATGTTATTTGTTTTGTGTGTCTGTTTGTCTTTCTGTGTGATTAATGTTCGCTCTTTCACGAGCCTCGATCTTGTATGCAAAAAAAAAAAAAAAAAAAAAAAATAAAGTCCTGGTTGTTCCAAACTTCTTCCATTTAAGAATTATGGAGGCCACTGTGCTCTTGGGAACCTTCAATGCAGCAGAAAATTTTTGGTAGGCTTCCCCAGATCTTTGCCTCGACACAATCCTGTCTCTGAGCTCTGCAGGCAGTTCCTTCGACCTCATGGCTTGGTTTTTGCTCTGATATGCATTGTCAGCTGTGCGACCTTATATAGACAGGTGTGTGCCTTTCCAAATCATGTCCAATCAATTGAATTTACCACAGGTGGACTCCAATCAAGGTGTAGAAACATCTCAAAGATAATCAAGAGAAATGGGAGGCACCTGAGCTAAATTTCAAGTGTCATAGCAAAGGGTCTGAATACTTATGTAAATGTGATATTTCAGTTTTTTCTTTTTAATAAATTTGGAATACTTTCTAAAATCCCTGTTTTCTCTTTGTCATTATGGGGTATTGAGTGTAGATTGATGAGAGAAAAAATGAATTTAAACGATTTCAGCATAAGGCTGCAACATAACAAAATGTGAAAAAGGTGAAGGGGTCTGAATACTTTCTGAATGCACTGTATGCAGTACAGTACAGAAGGAACATATGATTCAGATATGTGCAGAGGCAAGCACATGCACATTAGCATGCTGCAAACGAGTTCTGACCTTGTACTGCCATCAGCGTGCACATGTCGAGTGGCCAGTTTGCCGCTAGCATCGTGCTGCAGACGACGGAGTTCTGCCAACGATGTGCATTCATTCCAGGCACGATCATCACGAACTCTCACAATGCGAGGGAACCGCAGAGTCATGCCAGCACCGTACTGCTTACTTGAGGTAATCTCAGTAGCTCGGACTTGCACGACCACAGACACTTCTGGGTCTATTAAAACTTCGGGCCTCTCTGCACCGATGATCATATTGCTGGGCAGAAAGTCTTGTCGCCGTAGAGGTTTCCAATGGGGTGCAAGCTTCAATCCCATATCAGCTAGTTCCCGCATTGTCCAGCCTGAGCCAACACGACACAGGGACACAAAACGTTGCGGGAGGCCTCTTTCTGCATGTTCATCTGGGTTGTTCACCATTTCTTCACTCGCTTCCATCGATGACACAATTTTGGTCTGACCCTCGGCAACAGCGCACAGGAAGTGTGAAACCATGCCTCTGCGCTGACCTTTACCCCAGTAGCCCCCGACGATGAGCAAATCTAGATCATCACATAATCCATCGACATACTCCGGTTTGATCTTCAGCCAGCCGTGGCCTCGCTTGCCAGGCTTGTACACTGAACTCGGCTGCTTCAAGATGATGCCCTCTTCACGTGCGTCGATTGCATCGTTCAGGGCAGCCGTAACTTCTTCAACGGCGCTAGCCTCACAGCGGTCTATAATCACCATTCGACTGAAAACGGAATGTGCGATTGTGGAGTGGAGTTTCTGCAGACGGAGATGTAATGGTACAGAAGACAGTGGTTTCCCATTCAAATAGAGCAAATCAAAGGCACAAAAACAAGGGTGGAGCATTCCATTGTTTGCTAGGAGCAAGGATTAGGAAGGCAAAAAGAAAAAAAATTAAACATAGCAAGAATACTTTTTTTTTTTTCGTTCAAGACCTTGTTTTTGACAAATTTACCGAAAGTTCAGGAGGTTCCTGATCTCTGCCCGAAACGATTGTTGTGTGCTTTAAGGCTGGGTAATTAAGTCCAAACCAGCTTAACATACAGACTCTGTTTCGTGTACGAGGTCACGTTACACAAAGAGTACTTCAAAAAGCAAATACCCAAATAGAGAAAGCAACCAATTTTTACCAGCGAGCTTCTTCACATCGTGTCCACCACCTTTGGTAATGAAACCATTCATGCGCGAGTCGAACACCATCATCTCTCCGTCTAGGATGCAGTCGTGAATGTCGGCAGCAAATGCACATTGGATAAAGGGTGTGAGGGTGCCAGCTCTTGGGCACGTGCCAAACTCGTTACTGAATTCGAAGGAATTTCGTGAAAAATACCTGCAACAACCACACGGTCTTCATGTGAAGTGTATGCTTGTTATTTATGTGTATCGAAGGGAGAAGAAGGGTGGGTGAGCGAGTGGTGGTAAATGAAGACAAGAAAGATTAAAAAATAAAAACTAGAACACTTCGACATCACGACGTCGACGGATATGCCTCCGTCCACATTACATCATTATAATACTTGTACCAAGTTTGATTTAAATCCATTCAGCTGTTCTCAAGTTATCACATTTTTACCTGACATGACCTTTGACCTCTTGATCCCAAAATGTAATCAATTAATGTTTACACCATTATACATACCTGTACTAAGTTTTAATTTAAATCAGTTCAGATGTTCATAAGTTATCACATTTTTACGTGACATGCCCTCTGACCTTTGACCTCAGGACCCCAAAATCTAATCAGCGAGCTTCAAAGTACTTCAAAGTATTTTAAAATTTCTAAAAAAAAATTTATAAAAAGATTTTCTAAAATCCTCAACCTGTGCCAAGTTTGAATTGGATCACTTCAGCCGTTCTCAAGTTATAGACATATTAAGGACTTTGACCTTTTACATTTGCCCCCAAAATCTAATCAGTTCATCTTTACATCATTCTACATAAGTGTACCAAATTTGGTCAGAATCCCATCATAGGTTCGCAAGTTATCGCGGTAACAGGAGTTTAACCTAACATGACCTCTGACCTCGTGACCCCAAAATCGAATCAGTTTATATTTACCGCATTATACATACCTGCACCAAGTTTGACTAAGATCCCTTCAGCCGTTCTCAAGTTATCGTGGTGACAAAAACCTATCACGGACGGACAACCTGAAAACATAATACCTTCGTCGGCGGAGGCATAAATATTGATAGCCTTGTAAACTTTAAGAACGACTTTTCAGATACTGTATGAAGAATGAAGCACTAGTCTTGTTAAAAAAAAAAAAAAAAAAAAAAAAAAAAAAAGCGAAAGGCGTTTTACATATAAATTGTAGTCACATGACAAATGTGGTATGCAAGGTGGCTGTGTGAGCTTGTGGCCCTGGTGGTTACATACCGGTATGAGTTTCCGTCCTTGTGCAGTTGTACACGTTCGCCATCCAGCTTTGTCTCGATGTAGAAGGGCACATTTCCCATCAGTTGCTGAATCTCTCCCAGCTGGCCGAGGGATTCAAAAAAAAAGAAAAGCAAAGCTTTCTCCATGTTCTGACGAAACAAGCCTTGATATATATTATAGAGAATGAAGACTGCATCAGTGGAGAGGTAGAACAACAGATGAAATCACCAAAACACTGATGGATATATGCTAACTACCGTGGGAAGCACGAAGTTGAAGTTTCGGGCGTTAACCCTTTGTCGGAGCCAAATAAGTACATCACACACATGGCTCATATGCGGGCAACTCCAAAGCCGGGCAACCACAACTGCTGCAGCATTTTCAAAGCGACTTGGTGAACCTCTTTGGGCCCGATGAAGGGTTGATCCCCAAAACATCAGCTTGTACTTGCTTCCCAATGCCGTTAACATACATCGAGCAACATTTTGTTGATTCCATTTATTTATAAATTATGCCGCATTTCTTCCAGATGTGCAGTCGCATTTCTTCATTCAAACTATAAAGTACCACGTGGTGTTTTGCCGGCACGGTGTTCCTTGTAGTTAGTAGGACACCTTGCAAACATTCCTGTCCTGACCAATAACTACTTTGGCGGCATCCTGCGATGTATTTGTCCGAGGTAAGATTTCACCGAAGGAAATGTTCAGAGCCAAAGTTGTGTTCACACAGGTAATCTGCAGGAACTAACCTGTATCAATTCCCAGGATTTGGGTGCCAAGCAAACATAGTAGGTTATGACAAGTCGGCTACCACTGGAAGGTGTGGGTTAGGGTGGCACTAAAAACCGAATGTTTCATAATTTTGGGTCTTCGGGCCTGGTTTTGTTTTATCCCATGAGAAAACACTCTTGGTAAATTTTCAGAGTGATCAAATAATATTTAGAGGTTGCTCATGGCCTCTAAAGTTTCTCTACTGGCGTGGTCAACCCAACACATGTGGTCTAACTCACTCGGCCACCACGCTCCCTAATAATAATAATAATCTATCTATAATTCCAGTAATCTCTGTCTGTCTGTCTGTACGTTTGTCTGTGACCGCTGTTTCTCGACAACCACGGGTCCGATATACTTTTAACTTGCCAGGTATATTGCTGGGGACCCGAGGATGTGCCTTTTCAAGGTTTCATATTAATCGGACAATTACTTACCGAGCTATGTCCAAAAAACGATTCAACCAATCAGAGAGCAGCGAACGATCGCGTGTGCCGAACGTGGCGGGCACACTCTGCCTCGGATGGCACATTTGAGAGCGTATTCATTTATTTCACGTTTGCAAACTATGTTGGCGTTAAACTATGTTTTACAACTAATAAAAACGAATTTGCGATTCATTCGCTTTCCTGCGCGTTTGTGCACGCGATGGCGATTTCTTTACCAAACTCCGGAAGCCGTTCGCTTTGGACCAAACCATTGCATGTAAATAGAGGGGGGGGATTGTCACCACTCGCAAGCCGTTCGCTTTGGACCAAACCATTTCATGTAAATAGAGGGGGGGGATATAATTTTAGATATAGATATAGTACGGGCATGCCCTAGTAATAATAATAACAGTTATAATAACTCGGCGTACGTAGAAGCCCAAAAGCGCGTTAGCGCTTTACGAGTTACAAATGATTTAGCTGAACAAGGGGTCGCTTATTCAGAACTATAACCAAAGCCTCAAAAAAAACGACATGCAGTTTCACTTCCTGCTGCAAGTTGTGGAGGATCATCGCCAGCAATTCATGCTGAAGTCGACCGACAGTGAGATAGTCCAAGAGCAACAACAACAACATGCATTTTAAAGGCCATTTTCCCTGCTAGAGCGGGGGTTAGCCTTGCGGTCCCCATGACAATCTTCTCCATTTTGCCCTATTTTCTGCATCTCTCCTTGTTAACCCCCTTGCCCGCATTTCTTCTTCCACCATCTTTAGCCAAGTTTTCTCGGTCTTCCCCGTCTTCTACTTCCTTCTACATTCATTTCCATCACTCTTCTCAACCAGTCACTTTCATCCTTCCTCAACACATGACCAAACCATCTCAACCTGTTCCTCTTCACAGCATCAATCACAGGCTCTATTCCCATCATCTTTCGCAATTCATCATTTGTCTTCCTCTCTCTCAACGATACTCCGCACATCCGTCGAACCATTCGCATTTCCACCCTTTCCAACCTTCGTTGCTGCTCTACGTTCATTACCCATGTCTCGCTCCCATAAATCATAACACTTCTCACACATGCAGCATACACCTTTCCCTTCAGCTTCAACGACACTCCCCTCATCATCAGTACGCCACTCAATTCCCAAAACTTCTTCCATGCACATCTCACTCGAGCAACCGTTGCCGAGTCTGATCCACCTCTCCATTCAGCATGTCTCCGAGGTAGCAAAATGTTTTCACACCTTCCAGCTTCACGCTGTCTCCAAGATCCAACTCAACATTTCCTCCATCTGTAGCTCCCTCTGTGCACACCTTACATTTGAATGTAGCTGCCACACTGGTTCATGACCCTCTCAGACCACTACATTTTTGATGAACCCACTCAGCGCACATTGTACACTGAATGTAGTTCACTCCGACACCCTTCCTACACACAGCACAGGGCCACTTCCCAGTTCTTTCCACCTCACCACATGCTTTACCACTTGCCATCACCTTCGTCTGTCCGATATTCACCTTCAGACCTTTTGTCTCCATACATTCCTTCCACGTGTTCATCTTTTCCTTCAGTCCATCCATACTTTCCGCAATCAACACCAGATCATCTGCATACAACAACTCCCACGGTAAACCCTCCTTTACGTTCTGAGCCAGCACCTCCATCACAGCTACAAATAGTAGTGGACTTAGTACCGACCCCTGATGCACTCCCACCTTCACCTCAAACTCACCACTGTTCCCGTCCTTCGTCCTTACAGCTGTGCGCGCTCTTTTGTACATTGCCATCACTACTCTGATCAACCATTCCTCCACTCCTAACTTCCTCAATGCCCATGTCAATACTTTGCGTGGAACCCGATCGAATGCTTTCTCCAGATCAACAAACCCAAGAAACAACTTCTTCCTCATCTCCATGTACTTCTCCTGCAACTGCCTCACAATGAAAAGCGCGTCTGTCGTTCCTTTTCCTGGCATGAATCCAAACTGCATTTTGTCGATCTTCACTTTCTTCCTTATCCTCCTCTCCAACACCCTTTCCAATACCTTCATTCCATGCTCCAATAACTTTATCGCTCGGTACGAGCCACACTCCAGAGGGTCACCTTTCCCCTTGTATAGAGGGATGAGGGAACAGTTCCCAATCCACTGGAATGCGGCCTTCTTTCACCACCAGATTACAGATCTCTGTCATTTTCTTCACACCCCAACTTCCTGCTGCCTTCAACATATCTCCCACAACTCCCGTCGGCCCTCCCGCCTTTCTACCCTTCATTGCTTTTATCGCTTCCTCAACTTTCTTCTCAGTTATCTTCTCTGCCGGTCCTAAAACTGGGTTACTCTCTATGTTGCCATCCCATTCATTCTCTGTATTCAACAGCATTTCCATATATCTTTTCCATCTTCCTTTAATTCCATCTGGGTCGACAACGATTTGTCCCACTTCATCCTTCAAGCAACTCACCCCCATCACATCACACCTCTCTTTCGCTATCTGCTTTGCAATCCTGAATACTGCTTTCTGACCCTCTTCCGAATCCAAGCGTTCTCCGAACATTTTCCTACATGCCTCCTGCGCCTTTGCTACCTCTTTCTTTGCAGCCTTCCTGGCTGCCTTATAACTTTCATGCTCTGCTGTTTCTGCTCCCGTACCCTTTGCCTTCTGCCACTCCTTGAACTTCTTCCTCTTCTCGTCAATCCTCTTTCCAACTTCATCATCCCACCACCATGTTTCCGAGTGCCTCGGTGGTCCTTTTGTCCATCCACATACCTCACCAACGGCTCGCAACAGACTAGCTTTCATTGACATCCAACCACTTTCAAGCTCAACCACATCATCCTCGACCCTACTCAGCCTCTCTTTTAATGCCTCCCTTACTGTCACCTCTTTCAACCTCCACACCTTCATTCTCGGTTGGTACTTCACCTGCCGAGCTCTCCTCGCACCTTTCACCCTTACGTCGCAGACAACCAAGTGGTGCTGTGAAACAGACTCCTCCCCCGGGATCACCTTTGTGTCCCGGAGGTGCCCCCGATCTCGCCTACGCACCATCAGGTAGGTAGTCAACGGTTGTCGTCGACCCACCTGACGTGTATGTAACAAGGTTATTATCCTCTTTCTGGAACTGAGTATTACAAATCAACAAATCAGCTCCATCAGCAAACTCCAAAATCCTTTCACCTTCTCCATTTCTCACACCATATCCGTAACCCACATGAACTCCGTCAAAACCATCCATACTCCTTCCCACATGTCCATTTAGGTCTCCTCCTACCACAACAACAACTTCCTCATCTTTCACGTTTTCCATCAGCTTCTCTATCGCACACCAGAACTTGTCCTTCTCTTCATCGCTTCGACCAACCTGCGGAGCATATCCCGAGATGACGTTCACCAAGAGCTTTCCAATCATCATTTTCACCATCATCAACCTATCACTCACTCTAGTCACACTCACCACACTGTCTACAAACTCCTCAGAAAACAGGACACCAACACCATTCATGCCCTCCAGGCACCCTTGCCACACAAACTTGTATTTCTGTCCCTGCCGACCCTTCACCATTCTCACACCACTTCCCTTCCATCTCGTCTCTTGCACACAACATATGTCCACTCTTCTTCTGATCAATACTTCCACCACTTCTCCTGATCTCCCTGTCATTGTCCCTACATTCCATGTCCCAAACCTCAGAAACCGATCTCCACTTCGGGCTGTACCCTGCCCACATGTAGTTGTAATTGTCATGGTTCTCTTTTTGAGGCAATGTTCTTATTTCATTTTTATGGCCGGATGCCCTTCCTGACGCCAACCCTCTTAGTCGCCTCTTACGACACGCAGGGATACGGCGTACCTATTCTTATCCAGGGTACACACTGGGAAACGTTTAAAACATGGAAATTCTGGGGGGTGGGGGGGGAGGGGGGGGGCGGCGTCAGCATCACGGCTGCGGTTTAAACATATTAAAATAAATATTTAAACAAAACCATGAAAAACAATCTGGGAAAAGTCTCTAAGTGAGAACGTGGAGTTGAGAAAGCAGGAGCAGAGGTGAAAAAAAACCGAGATATAGGGGGCGGGGCACAAGTCGAGACGAGGAGGCCGCACGAGACACCAGGCCGCACGAGGCACGAACAAAGAAACGACTAATTACACACAAATTTGCAACAACTACAAAACCAAATAGAAACACACAATAACACACACACAACAAAATACGCAGCGGAAATTTGACAAAGAAATGAACGGGAAAACACTCAAATTTTGATGCCGTGGAGAGATCGAAGCAAGCCCCGTCGCTCGAGGTACCGGAAGATAAGATAAGATGGCCTCCGATGCAACGCCTCACCCACCCCCACCTTGGATTGTATAAATCGCTTTTATTAACGCACAGGTTGTAAACCTGGTGCGTTATAGCGTTTGCCTGGGAATTTCGGGCGCTCAAAAGTGAAGCTAGTTTCTGTCACCCATTTCTGTCGCTCATTTCTGTCGCTCATTTCTGTCGCTCAGATGTGTAAACATGACGTCATCAAATCTATATTTATAGGATAGGTTATAGGAGATATATATGTTATAGGATAGGAATATAGGACCCAAATGACCCAGAGGACCCAAATGACCCAGAGGACCCAAATGACCCAGAGGACCCAAATGACCCAGAGGACCAAAATGACCCAGAGGACCCAAATGACCCAGAGGACCCAAATGACCCAGAGGACCCAAATGACCCAGAGGACCCAAATGACCCAGAGGACCCAAATGACCCAGAGGACCCAAATGACCCAGAGGACCCAAATGACCCAGAGGACCCAAATGACCCAGAGGACCCAAATGACCCAGAGGACCCAAATGACCCAGAGGACCCAGAGGACCCAGAGGACCCAAATGACCCAGAGGACCCAAATGACCCAGAGGACCCAAATGACCCAGAGGACCCAAATGACCCAGAGGACCCAGAGGACCCAAATGACCCAGAGGACCCAGAGGACCCAGAGGACCCAAATGACCCAGAGGACCCAGAGGACCCAAATGACCCAGAGGACCCAGAGGACCCAAATGACCCAGAGGACCCAAATGACCGAGAGGACCCAAATGACCCAGAGGACCCAGAGGACCCAAATGACCCAGAGGACCCAGAGGACCCAAATGACCCAGAGGACCCAAATGACCCAGAGGACCCAAATGACCCAGAGGACCCAAATGACCCAGAGGACCCAAATGACCCAGAGGACCCAAATGACCCAGAGGACCCAAATGACCCAGAGGACCCAAATGACCCAGAGGACCCAAATGACCCAGAGGACCCAAATGACCCAGAGGACCCAAATGACCCAGAGGACCCAAATGACCCAGAGGACCCAAATGACGCAGAGGACCCAAATGACCCAGAGGACCCAAATGACCCAAATGACCCAGAGGACCCAAATGACCCAAATGACCCAGAGGACCCAAATGACCCAGAGGACCCAAATGACCCAAATGACCCAGAGGACCCAAATGACCCAGAGGACCCAAATGACCCAGAGGACCCAGAGGACCCAAATGACCCAGAGGACCCAAAGGACCCAAATGACCCAGAGGACCCAAATGACCCAAATGACCCAAATGACCCAGAGGACCCAAATGACCCAGAGGACCCAAATGACCCAAATGACCCAAAGGACCCAAATGACCCAGAGGACCCAAATGACCCAGAGGACCCAAATGACCCAGAGGACCCAAATGACCCAGAGGACCCAAATGACCCAGAGGACCCAAATGACCCAGAGGACCCAAATGACCCAGAGGACCCAAATTCTATGTATGTTTCTATGATGATGTATGTTTTGGTGAAAGTACATAATGTGAATACTAGTAGCAATTTTACAAAAACCATGGCATAATTTCAAATCTTGACCCGAGATGATAATTATGCTACATCATAATTTCCATGTGCCAACCTGGGCGGAATCCAAGTGGATTCACTTGACTTGTTTTTTCTGTACCAAGCATTTTGTTATTTTGTTTTGTTAAGTGAAATTTATACAATTATATATCTATATATATCTATATATATATATACATATATATATATATATATATATATATATATATATATATATATATATATATATATATATATATATATATATATATATATATATATATATATACACACACACAGTCACGTGAAAAAGTAAGTACACCCCATGTAAAGTTTTGACTTTTTCAACATCCAGCTATTTGATCTTCATTTCAACAATATTGATAGATAAAGGTGATATAATATAACAAATATCATGAAACATTTACATTTTGTAGTCCATTGTATAATTTAAATAAACATAAATGCAAATTTCGCATGTGGAAAAAGGAAGTACACCCCTACATTTATCACTACTTCAAATACCTAAAATTATAATCAGGTGCACCAGCTCAGGTGCAAATGATTAGAACATAGTTAGAAAGGATCTTGGAGGAACCTGTCTTATTTAATTCTTATCTTATTTCGTTTGGTTTGCTCTTTGTTGTTGAAGTGTGCGGCATCACCATGCCTAGATCAAAAGAGCTCTCTGAGGCCTTCAGAAAGAAGGTTATAGATGCCGACGAGTCTGGGAAGGGATTTAAAAAGATCTCCAAACAATTTGAAATCAATCATTCGACTGTCCGGAAGATCATCTACAAGTGGAGAAGATTCCAAACAACTGCCAACTTGTTCAGGCCAGGCCTCCCGAGCAAGTTCAGCCCGAGAGCAGACCGCAAGATGCTGAAAGAATAATAATAATAATAATAATTCATTTATTTTGTATAGCGCTTTTCCAGAAGCCCAAAGGCGCTTTGACAGAGTGGAAAACATAATGCAGAACAATACATGAAAACAACAATTGCAAAAAGACAAGAATCAAGAAAACAAACAGCAGCGATATACGGCATATATATAAGACAAGAATAAAAGACAAGACAAGAATCAATAGGGAAATATTTAAAGCAAAAGGAGGGAGAAGGAGAAGAGATAGTCAGGGGTTAAATGCTGTGGGTTGAATGTTGAATGCAGCGTTGAACAGGTGGGTCTTTAGTGATGTTTTGAATGTGGTGAGTGAGGAGGAGTCTCTGATGGTGTGAGGTAGTGAGTTCCAGAGGGTGGGAGCAGCGATGGAGAAGGCCCTGTCCCCCCAGGATCTGAATTTGGTCCGGATGGAGGGGGTCAGGAGGTTGGTACCAGCAGAGCGGAGGTTGCGGGTGGGAGTGTGTCTGGAGAGGAGGTCAGCCAGGTAGGATGGGGCCAGGTTATGGAGGGCTTTGTATGTCAAGAGGAGGATTTTGTACTGGATTCTCTGGGGGATGGGGAGCCAGTGAAGCTTGTAAAGGACGGGGGTGATGTGGTCACGGGTCCGGGAATGAGTGAGTAGACGGGCAGCGGAGTTCTGAATGTATTGGAGTTTATTGGTGATTTTTGAGGGTGAACCATAGAGGAGGCTATTGCAGTAGTCCAGACGGGAGGTGATGAAGGCGTGGATGAGGGTTTCTGCAGCCGTGGAGGAGAGGGATGAGCGGAGACGGGCAATGTTTTTCAGGTGAAAGAAGGCTGACTTTGTGATCTGTTTAGTGTATTTGTCGAAGGAAAGGGTTTGGTCAAAGATGACGCCAAGATTCCGGATGTGAGGGGAGGTGGATACTGGGATACCGTCGATGTTGAGGGCAAAGTTATGGGTGGATTTTGTGAGCGTTTTTGGGCCAATGATGATTATTTCAGATTTATCACAGTTAAGCTTGAGGAAGTTGATTTGAAGCCAGGATTTTATTTCAGTGATGCAGTTTGTCAGGATAGAGTGGGTGTCGGTGGAGACGGACTTGGTGGAGATGAAAAGCTGGATGTCATCGGCGAAGCAGTGGAATTGGAGACCATGACGGCGGATTAAGTGACCGAGCGGGGACAGGTAAAGGATGAAGAGGAGGGGGCCAAGAACTGAACCTTGGGGGACACCTTGGGGGAGGGGAGCAGTGGGGGATTTGCAGTTATTGATGGAGATGAACTGGCATCTGTCAGAGAGGTATGATTTAATCCAAGAGAGGGCAGTGCCGGTGACGTTAAAGGTGGATTCAAGTCGGGTGAGGAGGATAGTGTGATCGATGGTGTCAAAGGCAGCGCTGAGGTCGAGGAGGACGAGAATGTTGAGGTTGCCAGCGTCAGAGGAGAGAAGGTCGTTGGTGATTTTGAGGAGAGCAGTTTCAGTACTGTGGTTGGAGCGGAATCCGGATTGGAATGTTTCATACAAGTTATTGGCAGAGAGATGATGTTTGAGTTGAGTGGCTACAGCGCGTTCCAAAACTTTTGACAGAAAGGGTAGGTTGGAGATGGGTCTGAAGTTGTTTAGGGTGTCAGGGTTTAGACCAGGTTTTTTTAGAATGGGGGTAACAGCAGCAATTTTGAGGGAAGGTGGGACGATGCCTGTAGACAGGGAGGAGTTTATTGTTGCAATGATAAGTGGAGAGAGAGCAGGGAGGGAGGCTTTGACAAAGCTGGAGGGGATGGGGTCAAGAGTGCAGGTGGCAGTTTTCATTCCTATGAGGAGTTCAGAGAGGTCAGTAGGAGAGATTGGGGAGAACCGAGACAGGGGATGGCAGGACAAGGGGGGGCAGGTGGTTGGAGGGGGAGCGGGTGCGGCGGTGGTCAAGCTGTTGTAGATGTTGTCAATTTTGCGTTGGAAGAAAGAGAGGAAGGAGATGCAGTTGTCTACTGTGAATGACTGGGTGGTGGTGTTCAGGGGGCGGAGGAGTTTGTTTATTGTCGAGAAGAGTGCTTTTGGGTTTCCGGAGCCAGAGTGGATAATTTGAGAGTAGTAGGCAGAGCGGGCGCGGGAGAGGGCATCTTTGTAGTGTTGTATGTGGTCCTTGTAGGCTTGGGAGTGAACTGTGAGACCCGTTTTATTGCGGAGTCTTTCAAGTTGGCGAGCACGAGTTTTCATCAGGTGGAGTTCAGGGGTAAACCAGGGAGCAGAATGGGTGAAAGAAACTGTTTTGGTTTTTACAGGCGCAAGCTGGTCAAGGCAGGAGGAGAGAGTGTGGTTGTAGTAGTCAGTGAGGTCGGAAGGGGTGTGGAGGTCAATGAAGGGAGAAGTGGACATTTTTTCAGAGAGGGTGGATGAGAATGAGGTAGGTGAAAGAGCGTTTAGCTTACGGAAGTTGATTGTGCGATAATGCCTTGGTGTTGGGGCGGGGATGTTGATGGTCAGAGTGATGGCTAAGTGGTCAGAGAGGGTGAGGTCGGAGCCATAGAGATGGTGCAAATTTAATCCAGTGGAGCAGACAAGGTCCAAAATGTGACCACGGATATGGGTAGGAAAGTCGACATGTTGAGTGAGGTTAAAGCAGGTGAGTAAATCAGTGAAGTCAGTGGTTATTGTGGAGTCAGTGGAGTCCATGTGGATATTGAAATCACCAAGGAGGAGGATTGAGGGGGAGAGGGAACATAGCTGGGTCAGAAAGTAGGAGAAGTCAGACAGGAATGATGGGTGTGGTTTGGGAGGGCGGTAGACGACAGCCATGACTGACTGCGTGTGACCAGAGAGTTTTAAAGCCAGGTGTTCAAATGATGGAGCAGATGAGATGGAGATGAGGTTGGTCTTGATGTCTTGACGGTGGATAACGGCAATTCCACCACCTCGGCCCTCCGAGCGTGGTTTATTGACGTAGGAATATCCATTGGGTGTGGTGAGGTTGAGTGTGTAGTAGTCCAGAGGTTGTTGCCAGGTTTCGGTGAGACAGAGAAAGTCCAGTTTGTTATCCAGGATGTATTCGTTCAGGATGAGGCATTTATTGTTGAGGGACCGGGTGTTGAACAGGGTGAGCTTGATGTTGTTTTGAACAGCAGGGATGAATTCAGGTGATTTAGCCAGGGTTCGTAGGCAAGAGGTGCGATCGTGTGGGTTGCTGTGACCAGGTGCGCTGGGACGAAGAGTGAGAGTGCGCTGAGCCGACCAGAGGACGGGGATGGAGTGACCTGATTGCAAATAAACAAACTTGCGACCGGAGCCACGGTGAATGTACCTGGGTCGTCGGAGGAGTCCATTTGATTTGATGGCAGAGATGCATGATGGGGTGGAGCGGGTATTGAGCAGAAGAAGCCTTGCGGCGGAGTACTTCAGAGCCATGCCAGGCAGGAGCGAAGGGACGAGTACGAGGCCAAGGTCGAGGAGGCAAAGCGGCAAACGCAGCGGCAAACGCAGCGGCAAACGACTGCAGCCGCTAATCAAGACCACAGCGGCAAACAAGGCCACAAGGCCACCGGCAAACAAGGCCACGGCCACAATCAACGGGAGCGGGCCTTTCGAATTCCGTATTCCGTACCATCAAAAGCAGATTCCGTTATCCAGCCGGAGAACACGCGGCACGTGCGGGTGTGAAAAGGCAGGACAGGTGTGAGATGTCAGGTCAGAAAGGTAGAAGCAGACCCTGTACATCCATCCAGTCGGAGAAGCGGCGAATATGCAACGCCAGCGTCCTCTCGCAACCGAACCCGGAAGTGAATGTTAAGTGAAAGAAGTCTCTAAGATCCCCAGAATGTCATCACGGGACCTACAGGTAGCTCTTGCCACTGTTGATGTCAAAGTGCACGAGTCTACCATTAGAAAGAGGCTGCACAAATTTGATCTACATGGGAGGTGTGCCAGGAGGAAACCTTTGCTGTCCAGAAAGAACATGAGGGCAAGACTAAAGTTTGCCAATGAACACCTAGGCAAAGACCAGCACTTCTGGAACAATGTGCTCTGGACAGATGAGTCAAAGGTAGAGCTATTTGGCCACAGTACCAGAAGACATGTTTGGCGAAAACCAAAGACAGCATTTGACCACAACAACCTGATACCAACTGTAAAGCATGGTGGTGGAAATATTATGGTTTGGGGCAGCTTTGCTGCATCAGGGCCTGGGCAGCTCACCATCATAGAATCCACGATGAATTCTTCATTGTACCAGAGGGTGCTTGAGGATAATGTGAGGCCATCTGTTGGAAAGTTGAAGCTCAACCAAAGGTGGACCTTGCAACATGACAATGACCCTAAACATACCAGTAAATCCACCAAGGAATGGCTGAAAATAAAGAAATGGAGGGTTCTGGAATGGCCAAGTCAAAGCCCGGATCTAAATCCCATCGAGATGTTGTGGGGGGGATTTGAAACGAGCTGTGCATGCAAGAAAGCCCTCAAACATCGCACAGCTGAAATAATTCTGCATGGAGGAGTGGGAAAAATTTCTCCCAGTTGATGTCAGAGACTAGTAGACAGTTATAAGAAACGCCTACTTGAGGTTGTTTCTGCCAAAGGGGACAATACCACCTATTAGAGCCAAGGGTGTACTTACTTTTTCCACATGCGAAATTTGCATTTATGTTTATTTAAATTATACAATGGACTACAAAATGTAAATGTTTCATGATATTTGTTTTATTACATCACCTTTATCTATCAATATTGTTGAAATGAAGATCAACTAGCTGTATGTTGAAATATGTTGAAAAAGTCAAACCTTTACATGGGGTGTACTTACTTTTTCACGTGACTGTATATATAAATATATATATATAAATATATATATATATAAATATATATATATATATATATAAATATATATATATAAATATATATATATAAAAATATATATATATAAATATATATATATAAAAAAAAATATATAAAAAAAAATATATATAAATATATATATATAAATATATATATATAAATATATATAAATATATATATATAAATATATATAAATATATATATATAAATATATATATATAAATATATATAAATATATATAAATAAATATATATATATATATATATATATGAATATATATATATAAATATATATATATATATAAATATATATATATAAATATATATATATATATAAATATATATATATAAATATATATATATATATATATAAATATATATATATAAATATATATATATATATATATATATATATATATATATAAAAGAAAGTTTTTGTTTGTTTGTTTGTCTGCGCAAGCTAATCTCCTGAACGGTGAAAGATAGGAGGAAGCCTCTAATACAAAAAGTGTCGGGACGGGCGCCGGGAAGGTTTTAGGCGAGGTGGCGAGACCGGTCGAGGCCCACCTCGGCCGGGCTGGGCCCATTTCGCAATTAAAAGCTGAGCTAAATTATAGTAGTCAATATTCTACGGCCGCGAGTAAAAGCTGAATTATAGTTGTAAATTCATTCAAAAAGAACTAAAAATGTTGTGACGGGCCCCTGGAATGCTATAGGCTAGGTGGCGAGGCCGGTCGAGGCTGCTTCGGCCGGGCTGGGCCCATTTCGCAATTAAAAGCTGAATTATAGTAGTAAATGCATTCAAAAAGAACTAAAAATGTTGGGACGGGCCCCGGGAAGGTTACAGGCTAGGTGGCGAGGCTGCTTCGGCTGAGCTGGGCCCATTTCACAATTAAAAGCCGAGCTGAATTATTGTAGTCAATCTTCTACGGCCGCGAGTAAAAGCTGAATCATAGTAGTAAATTAATTCAAAAAGAACCAAAAATGTCGGGACGGGCCCCGGGAAGGTTTTCGGCTCGGTGGTGAGGCTGGTCGAGGCCGCATCAGCCGGGCTGGGCCCATTTCGCAATTAAAAGGTGAGCTGAATTATCGTAGTCAATCTTGTACGGCCACAAGTAAAAGCTGAATTATAGTAGTAAATTCATTCAAAGAACCCGGGCAACGCCGGGTGCTTTCAGCTAGTATAATTTTATGTTAATATAAAATTTTATGTGTGTGATTTCTACAATAAATGGAACCACTTTGAATGGTAAGACCATAATTTTCATGCGTTTTAAATTTTACCCCTATTTAAGTGCCACCTGAGTGCGGGTGTGGCTCGAGTGTCCACTCTTGCCGTGAGAATTTCTGCAGATGGCGCCCTCCAATAAGTTAAACTCTCAGGCAGCAAGTTGGGCCGCCCCAAACACTTATAATGCTGGGTTCACACGCATTTAATCCATGCTACTAACCCACGGTCCCAGACAGTCAACTCGTCTAGAGGTTCAACTTACTGCACTTACAAACTTCCATTCACACACGGACCACAGCTTTCAAAACTCTCGATTTAGTCCGAGGTAACATTCTGTGTGAACGCACATTTAGACGTGGGCAACCTTGATCATCCAAAAGCTGTATGGGAGAAAATATTAAAGTACGATTATTAGGATAACCTCCTGCAATGACATTATGGCCCGTCAAGTTAATCCAATGCCGCAGCAACCAAATAAACACAATTTAGTGGTGACACCACACTAAGGATCATGGATGAAGGCTATCGTTGCACCCTATAGCTTGTTATCAAATCTATTTTTTATGGTGGTGCTGTTGTTGATATAGAATCAATTCTGCTCTTGCTTCTCCCCGTCGGCCCTCAAACCTGCGCACGCTGGGCCAGCATTGGCCGACAAGCTGCTCCAAGCTGCGTTTCTGCATCTCCATAGGAAGTCGCTGGGTCGTGTAGCAGGCGGCATACACGACTCAGGTCTCCAAGCACGGAGTGGGCCTCGGGTGCATCGCGGTGGAATGCCGCGAGCACCGCACGCTCACCGAGACCCAGGCGCAATTCCTTCAGCATCATGCGTACCAACCACTTGTGCTGCAAGGCAGAGGTCTTGTGCAGGAGTCTCTGCAGGGCAGCCCGCATGTCTGCACGACCACCACGAGAATTGTGTGCCGCCATCGCATCCAGCTCCACATTTATATCAGCTATCGAGAGGCGCCTGGAGGACACAGGTGTAAAATTACCAAAAGAAAGCCATAAAATCGAGGCTCATGGAAGAGCAAGGCAACAATGGAAAATGGATGCAAAGAGACTTTCACATAGTATCAATTTGGATGTCGTTTATCTTGATTACTCTTGTTTTCTTCTGCCCGACCGACCACATGCTGTGCAAAAAAAATATTTAAAAATACCTATTCGCATTCGGCTGCATTAGAAAAAAAATTCCCGTCAATGCCTGGTCCAAAATTTGACCACATTTGAGAAACAATCTCAAAAAAATGTTCTGCTCATTGATAAAGCGACCACACTGCAACAGGACGATCGTGACTACAGGGTGTTCCAAGATGGGACACCACGATTTTACACCATAATTGGCCAATTATTAATGATGGTGTAAATTTATTCCTTTACTGCAAAGATCGTGCGAAGAACACCAACAAACATCGAGTTGCATGCAAAGCACCAATCTGACAGCTTAAAGTTGCGTCGGGAATCAAACCCAGAATAGAAAGTTCAAAGGCAAGTGCGCTATCTCTGCACCCTCCTGTCAAAGTAATCGTCGGTGATCAATACCTGTGCAAAATCATGGCGTTTCATCTGGAACACTACACGCATCTTCATGAACACCACGATGTCACAAAGCGGACATCCAAACAAGATATCTGCGACCATAAAGCGATCACCAAGGATAAACCTTCCAAGACCAGGATATAATTATTCAGGTTATGATCAAAAACAGCCCCAAGTGGGCTGACGATCATCGAGGTTGTAGTTCAGACCACTGACTACTCCTCCTTGGGAGCCCCCCCGATATGCAATCAAAACAGCTAAGACCGGACGATCCTGCGGACCATCAAGTAGAAGAGGTGTTGGGTTTCAGAGCAATTGGTTGGTAACTAAGGGACGAGTAGGGATCCAAAGCTTCAGGGGTAACCCCCTGGGAGACCCCACGACCTGAAATCGAAAATTTGAGGCCTGAGCGATTGGGTGGGTCATCAAGTAGAAGGGCTGTATCGGGTTTCAGAGCAATCGGTTGGTAAATAAGGGATCAGTGGGGATCCGGAGTTTGGGGTTTAACGCCTTCCACACGCTTAACCCCCTCCCCCCTCCCTAGGAGCCCCCATGATCCAAATTCACAAAATATGAAATCAGAAAATGTAAGACCGAATGATCTTGCGGACCATCGAGTAGAAGGGCTTAATCGGGTTTCAGAGCAATTGGCTGGTAAACAAGGGACAAGTGGTGACCCGTAGTGCTTGGAAATTATTATTATTATTATTATTTTTGATACAGCGTGGAAATTGATACAGTTTGGAAATTTGGAGTGTTGAGGGTGTGGGAAGAAAATAAATAAATACAATAATTTTCTAAAAGGTGGTTTAGTACTCATAGGGGTCTAAAAAAACTGTGGTACCATTAAAAATCGAGGGCGCCAATTGTAGAAACAAACCCTACAACAGCAATAAGCCTTCCCCAATGCTTTGGGGGTGGTAGGGTGGGGGGGGGGGGGGGGGGGGGGTGGGGTAATAATCTTGGTTGAATGTCCTTTGAATGCCAATCTGTGTAAAACAAACAACCAATCTATTAATTGCATCTGAAAAATGGAAATAGCTTTACAAGGAGGAAGGAAATATGGCCAACAAACCCTGTGCTGGGACATCGATGCTCCAGTACTGCATGAATGGCTGCGGCAAAGTCCCCAGAATCTGTCCTAGATGCGCCACCCATTGGTGCCCGGTAGTTCAGGAGTCGCCGGCCATCCTTGCTGTCTGCAGACAATCCGAGGACATTTACGTACAGTTTTCCAAGAGCACTCTCTTTGAGGCCATAGGCGGGTCGATCCCGATCCTGTTGTGGCAAGACGAGACGCAATGCCGGGAAGAACGTGTCTCCTTCGACAGCAACTTGTGTGCCAGCTGAGCTCACATGCAACGAAGCATGGAAGCGGCGCCATCCATCGACGAAGTCACACCATGGCCGCAACTTGTCAGGCCTCGTCTTTCCCTTGCGCACACGATCAAGCACATTGCACAGGTCTTCAAATGGAACTTGGGATGCTACAAAAGGCTCCGTCTTGCATTCTGTGCCACGAGTCGTCGTCGCGTCCGTCATGTTGCCTGCCACTGCCCCAGATAGGAAATTGGCCAACTAGTCTGCAATGGGAAAGCAAAATTGTGCATGCCTTCTTCAGAAACATCATGATGGACAATATCATAAATGATTATATATATATACACAGTCACATGAAAAAGTAAGTACACCCCATGTAA
Source organism: Myxine glutinosa (assembly GCF_964187855.1). NCBI lineage: Eukaryota > Metazoa > Chordata > Myxini > Myxiniformes > Myxinidae > Myxine > Myxine glutinosa. The sequence continues at coordinate 40,796,822 of NC_136265.1, read as the reverse complement.
AGTTTTGACTTTTTCAACATAGTTCAACATACAGCTATTTGATCTTCATTTCAACAATATTGATAGATAAAGGTGATATAATATAACAAATATCATGAAACATTTACATTTTGTAGTCCATTGTATAATTTAAATAAACATAAATGCAAATTTCACATGTGGAAAAAGTAAGTACACCCCTACATTTATCATTGCTTCAAATACCTAAAATTAGAATCAGGTGCACCAGCTCAGGTGCAAATGATTAGAACATCGTTAGAGATGATCTTGGAGGAACCTGTCTTAATTTAAACCTCAGACATTTAGTTTGGTTTGCTCTTTGTTGTTGAAGTGTGCGGCGTCACCATGCCTAGATCAAAAGAGCTCTCTGAGGCCTTCAGAAAGAAGGTTATGGAAGCCTACGAGTCTGGGAAGGGATTTAAAAAGACCTCCAAACAATTTGAAATCAATCATTCGACTGTCCGGAAGATCATCTACAAGTGGAGAAGACTCCAAACAACTGCCAACATGTTCAGCCCAGGCCGCCCCAGCAAGTTCAGCCCGAGAGCAGACCGCAAGATGCTGAAAGAAGTCTCTAAGAACCCCAGAATGTCATCACGGGACCTACAGGTAGCTCTTGCCACTGTTGATGTCAAAGTGCACGAGTCTACCATTAGAAAGAGGCTGCACAAATTTGATCTACAAGGGAGGTGTGCCAGAAGGAAACCTTTGCTGTCCAGAAAGAACATCAGGGCAAGACTAATGTTTGCCAATGAACACCCAGGCAAAGACCAGCACTTCTGGAAAAATGTGCTCTGGACAGATGAGTCAAAGGTAGAGCTATTTGGCCACAGTACCAGAAGACATGTTTGGCGAAAGCTAAAGACAGCATTTGACCACAAGAACCTGATACCAACTGTAAAGCATGGTGGTGGAAAAATTATGGTTTGGGGCAGCTTTGCTGCATCAGGGCCTGAGCAGCTCACCATCATAGAATCCACTATGAATTCTTCATTGTACCAGAGGGTGCTTGAGGATAATGTGAGGCCATCTGTCGGAAAGTTGAAGCTCAACCGAAGGAGGACCTTGCAACATGACAATGACCAGTAAATAAATGAATACCAATAAATGGCCAGTGGAATGGAATGGAAGTGAAATGGAAATGAATGACCAGTAAATGAATGGCATATATATACAAAACCAGTAAATCCACCAAGGAATGGCTGAAAAGAAAGAAATGGAGGGTTCTGGAATGGCCAAGTCAAAGCCCAGATCTAAATCCCATCGAGATGTTGTGGGGGGATCTGAAATGAGCTGTGCATGCAAGAAACCCCTCAAACATCGCACAGCTGAAAGAATTCTGGATGGAGGAGTGGGCAAAAATTTCTCCCAGTCGATGTCAGAGACTGGTAGACAGTTATAAGAAACGCCTACTTGAGGTTGTTTTTGCCGAATGGGGCAATATCACCTATGAGAGCCAAGGGTGTACTGACCTTTTCCACATGCGAAATTTGCATTTATGTTTATTTAAATTATACAATGGACTACAAAATGTAAATGTTTCATGATATTTGTTATTTATATCACCTTTATCAATCAGTATTGTTGAAATGAAGATCAAATAGCTGTATGTTGAAATATGTTGAAAAAGTCAAAACTTTACATGGGGTGTACTTACTTTTTCACGTGAAATGGAAATATATATTATGACATGATATATATATAATATGACAATATATATATGATATATATTATGACATATATGATACAAACCCTATGATATAAATATATATATATATATATATATATATATATATATATATATAGGAAATATATATTATGACATGTATATATGATATATATTATGACATATATGATACAAACCCTATGATATATATATATATATATATATTGTTGCAGATATGAGGACTGTATTTTTTTGATTGTCCTTTATTATTAATATTGGTTATTCTGCGCCTCCTGCCTCCGGAGCTGTGTAAAGGTCAAAGGGCGTCCCATAATTAGTCCATAGAGCACCCACACCACAGCCAATCATAGAATACCCCTGTTCGATAGTTATATCTTATTATGTGTTTTAGGGTAAGGCTGTGTCTCCCATTAATTGAAATACTCCATTGCACCAGTGAAAGAGATAGATTCCCTTCATTCCCATTCCCAAAACTTTCATTCCCCCTTTTCGTCAATTGCCATTCGCATTGCCAACTGCATTTTGGGCGGTTTTCTCTTCATCCGCCATTGACGAGGCAGGGTTGGGGAAGAAAGGCAGGTCCCCACCTCGTCATAGAGGGGAGGAGTGAGTCAGCCCCACTCAACCAACCACGAACAAGGGGTTGGACTTGGAGAGGGTGTGGAGAGAAACATCGAGGAGGTTCGCGAAGGTTGAGGGGCGGGGCCTATATAACCCGCAGGCAGGGCGTTTCCAAAGAGAGATGAGATTTTACAGAGAGACGAGAGGGAGTCCAAGGAGTTGAGTCCGAGAGAAGTCCAGAGTTGCGCTGCAGATCGAACCACCGAAACTGCACTTACTGCAGCTCGAGCCACCGCAACTGCATTTTACTGCAGCTGGAGCCACCGAAACTGCAGCCACAGCAGCGTAAGGCCTGGACGGCAGTTTGGAGCAGGGCCGCGAAGGAGCGGCGGCTGCCCAACGAGTCGATCGGTTGCAGGACCAGTTGGACCTCCCTATCCCGCAAGCCATCCATCTCCCGCCAGTCCTATCATCATTCCCCGCGTGAGTCTGTCCTTGTTTGTTCTGTCCCTGGGTTAATTAAGACTGTAGGTAAGCTAGCGTTGCACTGTGTATCTAATATCGTCTGTAAATAAACGTGACTGCTTTCTTCCTACTTATATGTGTAAATAATAAATCCAATTACTCTTCTGTACGTCTTCTTCCTCTTTGTATTCGGTCGCTTTAGAGTTTTCCCGATTGAATAGCGGTGGCGCGATCCGGCCAAAGTTTGGGGCAAATCGGGTATTAATCAAGGAAGCACTGTTCGGTCGCGGTAATACCACCGCTCGGTCAAAATAACATCTTTAACCGCGTCCGTAACAATTGGTGTCAGGAGTGGGATACGGACCCGAAGCGCGCTTAACGCGCTGAAAATTACAAGCTGCTGGAAATTTGTGTTGTTTTACAAAAACCCGAATTTTGAAATCGCGCCATGGCTGGTCAAGGCGATCAGATGCCGGTGAGTGAGCTAGAGGAGGGGTTAGGAGTAACCCAGGATCAGAGGGACGAAGTAGAGGAGAACATTGGCAATGTGGTTGAGGGGGTATCAGGCGCGCAAAAAGGCGCCTCGCACGAGCGCGCGGTAGCCGAGCCCGCTGTATCAGCGGGCTTTAACATGCAGCCGATTGACATGCAGATTGCAGGCCCTCATTGCGCAGCTACAGGCAGCTGTACAGATGAGTATGGGAGACCAAATTGGAGGTTTGAAACACAGTATGGAGCAAATGGGGAACCGGATGGATGCTCTGAGTGAGCAAATGGGGGGCAAAATGGGGGGCAAAATGGGAGAAATGGGGGAACGGTTAGAAGCTAAATTTGAGGGGTTAGACAACGGGATAAAGGAGGTAAAGAATGGGTTAACGGGGGTGGAAAATAGAATGGCTGCCCAGGAGAATCAGTTAGAGGGGGTGAAAAATGGGTTAATGGGGTTAGAAAATAGGATGGAAGACAAATTGCGGGAAATAGGGGAGCAATCCGCCCGGGAAATCGAACAGATGGGGAACCAGATAGAGGAAGTGAAAATCGGGTAAGAAAGTAAATTGGATGCTCAGAGGGATGAATTGGGACAGATGAGGGTAGCATCTACAAAAGAGAGGGAGGAGATGAAAGAGGAGATACGACGAGGTGTAAGTGAGGAGGTCTCGGGGGTACGCGAGGAGGTAAAGCGAGGTGAAAAGCGTATAGAGAAAGAGGTGAGGAATAATACGGCTAGGTTACAGGGGGGAATAGAGGGTCTGACGAAGGGAGTAGAACAGTTGACAGTGGGACAAAAGGAACTAGTGGACCAAGTGGAAAAGAACACGGCAATAATCGGGGGATTAAAAGCGACACAAAAAGACATTAAGAACGAATTAATAGCGACACAGAAGGAATGTCAGATGGTACATGAGGGGTTGTCGAAGAAGTTGGAAGAGGTGACAGAAGTAATGGAGACGAAGGACCGAGAGGTGAGGACGCACATAGAAACGGTTAAGGTGGCGTTAGAGGAAGAGATAGAGGGGGCGCACCATGAGATGACGGAAGTAAAGGAAAAATTAGAGGAGGTGGAAGAAGGGGTGAGTGAAATTAAGAAGAGACGAAGGGAAACTAAAAAGGAAATAAAGGAGGAGGTGATGGAATTGGTACAAGGTCTGTGCTCGAATCGTGATGAGGTGCTCACTAACTAAATAAAGAGTTTGCAGGTGGCAGAGGAGGTGCGGAGACGAGGTGTCAAGGTGAGTGGCGATATATTCGGAAATGTATACGATGTGAGGGGAGCTTCAGTCGGCTTGGGGGTTGATGTAGACCCGGGTGTTCGTGAGGGACCAATAGTGAGGTGTATGACTGGTCCGGAGTGTGTGGAAAGAGGAGGTGTACAAGGAGGTCTGGCTATGGGGAGTGAGGGGGGTGCTGGTGAGCAAGAATGTGCGGGTATGGAGTGGGTAGCGGGTTGCGGCAGGGCGACCCAGGCATCGACACCACGGGGGGTAGTGTTTGGAGGAACGGGGGACGCGCGGGAGCCCCCCGGGAATAGCGTACTGTGGGAGCCCTAGCGGTTTGGTCCCGCGTTGATCCCGCAGGGAGTGACGCGCGGGGTGCGACCTTCGGGCGCCCACAAAGTCCCACTCGCGCCGTATGACGGCAAGAGTGATTTGAGGGCGTACCTGGCACAGTTTGAGTACGTGTGTAAAGGCAACGGTTGGAATCCGGACGAAGGTGGAGTACACCTGGTAGGGGCACTGCGCGGTGCGGCGGCGGAGGTGCTGACAGCTTTACCACCGGGTGCTCTCACCCTGCCAGCTCTCCGTGCGGCTTTAATTAACCGTTTCGGTATTGAGCAGCAAAGCGAGCTTGTTAAAGCTCAACTTGCGCAGCGTAAACGCAAGCCCCAGGAGACCATCGGGGAACTTGCTCACGATATTCGCCGCGCAGTAGGGATTGCACACGCGGACATGGCAGCGAGTTCCCAGGAAAGCCTGGTGCTGGATCACTTTATTCAGGCCCTTCCGGATCTGGAGCTCCGACAACAGCTCGCCATGTGGCGCCCGCAGACCATGAGTCAGGCGGCCGACGCTGCAGCCCGTTGGGAAGCAGCGAGGCCCCTGGCCCGGGGAGGCGAGCGCCATGCAGTGGCGGTGCGTCAGGTGGGGCCCGAGATGGGGGGCGGCCCCCTAAGGGGGCCCTGACCTGGAGAGCATGGTTCGGAGGCTGGTGGATCGGCGTCTAGCGGGACCTGGACCATGGCAGGCGGCCCCAGTGGTGGCCCCCGGTAGTCCCCGACAGAGTACCCCAATTCGGACATACAGGGGGGGGGGAATTTGGAATACCGGAGGCAAGCACCTTACCAGGTGAGGTTCTATAATTGTGCTCGGATGGGTCACCGTGCGTGGGAGTGTCGAGCTCCGCGCCGGGACGTTCCCCGCCAACCGATGCCCTCAACTCTGCCCCGTATCGATCGGCCTAGCCGGCCTCAGACACCCCCCCCCGCCAGGGCCCGGGAAACTAGAACGTGCCGGGCATGCAGGGCGGTGTTCGGCAGTAGGGGATGGGGAGAAGCCCTCGTTGACGCGACAGGTCATTCATTGTGGCCAAATTGGAACGGGTAGTTTGACAATTCGGTGCAAAATTGCCGGCGTGGGGGTAGACGCCGTGGTGGACACGGGAGCCAGCGCCACGATCATCAGCCCCGTGGTCCTTAATTCGAGTGCAGACGGCTGGGGTAAAATCCAGCGTCTGGAAAATCATAGCTTGCAGCTGGCTACCAGGGCAATGGCTCCGATCATAGGGCGTGGTTTTGTGACCCTCAAGTTGGGATCGGTAAAGCAAGAGATAGAGGTTTGCGTGGCGGAGGTGTGCGACCCGTGCTTAATAGGGTTGGATTTGTTGACTGCCGGTGGTTGTAAAATCGACTTGGGCCGGGGGATCCTGCAATGGGGGGTGGAGGAGCTACCATTGGAGGGGGTGAGCACGGCCGAGAGGGTGGAGCTGGAGGCTCCTGAGGCCGTGACCATCCCTCCGGGGGCCGAGGCCGTAGTGCCGGCCCGATGGTTAGCCCGCCCGACATGGCAGGAATCCTGCGGCCTGGTCGAACCGGTGGCAGCGCGATCCATACCTGGTTTAATCGTGGGCCGCACCCTTGTAAAAATGGACGGGCCGGTAGTGGCCGTCCGAGTAATTAATATTAGCACAGAACCACGCACTATAGTAAGGGGCACGAAGATAGCTGGCTGCACCCCAGTTAGAGAAGTCGCGTCAGTGAGGGGCGAGAACATCCAGCCGAGCCGGCCCCAGGGGGAGCCTTCAATAAGTTCTAGGAATTGGCCCGATCCCATTTGCGAGATGGTAAATCGGAGTAGCATAGAGTTGGGAGGTACCCAGAGGGAGGCCTTACACAAACTGGTTGGGTCCCATTTGGACCTCTTCTCCTTGTCCACCGAGGATATTGGACGTACGGGCCTGGTGAAACATCAGATCCACACCGGTGAGGCCCGGCCTATTCATCAGGCCGCCCGACGGCTCCCTTGGAGCAAGAGGGCGGAAGCTGACGAGCAGGTTGAAAAAATGCTCGACGCAGGCGTGATCGAGCCCTCGGGAAGTCCTTGGATGTCACCTGTTGTGCTGGTCAAAAAGAAGGATGGGACCACGCGGTTCTGCGTGGACTATCGCCAGCTAAACAACGTGACACTCAAGGACTCATATCCCCTGCCAAGGATTGATGACACCCTCGATGCCGTTGCGGGCTCAAATTGGTTCACAACTTTGGACCTCAAGAGTGGGTATTGGCAGGTGGAGATGGATCGGACAGGGAAGGAGAAAACGGCATTTTCCACAGGTAAGGGGCTGTATCAGTTCACTGTGATGCCGTTTGGTTTGTGTAACGCCCCCGCCACCTTTGAGAGATTAATGGAGCATGTGCTAGGCGGCATGCCATGGCAATCATGCCTGGTATACCTGGATGACGTCCTGGTACATGCCAAGACCTTCCCCCAGGCGTTAGCTAATTTGGACCAGGTGTTCGGGTGCCTCAGACAGGCAGGGTTAAAGCTGAACCCGAGTAAGTGCACTTTGTTTGCAAGAGAGGTGGCCTATCTAGGTCACGTGATTGGCTGCGAGGGGGTAAAAACGGACCCAGACAAAATTAAAGCGGTAGAGGAGTGGCCCGCACCACGTACCATCAAAGAGGTGCGGGGATTCTTAGGACTCTGCTCCTACTACCGGCGCTTTGTGGCGAAATTTGCGGAGTTGGCCCGTCCCCTCCACCGACTTACGGAGAAGGGGACGCGATTTAATTGGATGCGGGAGTGCCACGAGGCCTTCCAAAAGTTGAAGGGGTGTTTAACATCCGCACCCCTTCTAGCTTACCCCACTAGCAACGGGGCATTTACCCTGGACACGGATGCGAGCCAGGAAGGATTGGGCGCAGTTTTGTCTCAGACACAGGAGGGCGTGGAGAGAGTGATTGGTTACTATAGTCGGGCCTTAAGTAGGCCCGAGCGAAATTATTGTGTCACTCGCAAAGAGTTATTGGCTATGCTGGCTGCCATGAACCATTTCCACCCGTACTTGTACGGGCGGAAATTTTTGGTTAGAACTGACCATTCCTCCTTGCAATGGTTCCTTCGGTTCAAGGAACCGGAGGGCCAAATTGCAAGGTGGTTGGAAAAGTTGCAGCAGTACGATTTTGATGTGGCCCATAGGGCCGGGAAGGCCCATGGTAATGCGGACGCACTCTCTCTGCATCCTTGTCTGGGGGAAAACTGCAAATTTTGTGTGAGACACGAGGAAAGGGAGCAATTGGGCGATTCTGCCCCGATTCTCGTCGTCCGGGCAACCCGGGCGAGAGGGCCAATTTTGCCACTAACCGCGGACGAGGAATTTGGAGAATTGGCTTGGAGCACGGCCCAGCAGGAGGATCCTGTCCTGGGGCCGGTGTTCAGTTGGGTCAAATTGGGGCAAAGACCAAAGGGGGAAGAGGTCACCCCCCTCGGGGCGCAAACAAAGGCGTATTGGGCTCAGTGGCAGACCCTGGAGTTGAAAGGCAACATCTTATATCGCAAGTGGGTGGAGGTTCCCTCTGATAGAACTTCCTGGCTGGTGATAGTCCCTGACAAATTCAAGAACGTCATATTACAACAGGTGCATGGTACCCGCTCCGGCGGCCATTTGGGCAGGACAAAGACAATATCTCGGGTCCGCCGGAGGTTCTATTGGGTGAATATGGGGCGCGACATATAGGACTGGTGTCGGAGATGCGACGCCTGTTCTGCCAAAAAGGGACCAGCATGGAGGATGAGGGCCCCCCTTCAATTACATCAGGTGGGGGCCCCCCTTGAGCGGGTGGCTATGGATATTCTAGGACCGCTGCCCCGCACCCGCCAAGGTAATAAGTATATCCTCGTTGTAATGGACTATTTCACCAAGTGGCCGGAGGCCTACGCCCTCCCCAACCAAGAAGCCGGGGTTGTGGCGCAGGCCTTCGTAGAAGGATTTGTATGTCGGCACGGGATTCCACAGGAGCTGCACACCAATCAGGGACGAAATTTTGAGTCAATTATTAAAAGATGTGTGCAGACTCCTGTCAATTCGGAAAACCAGAACCACGCCCTTGCGGCCACAATCTGACGGGATGGTGGAAAGGTTCAATCGAACATTGATCCAACAACTGGCATTGTTCACCACCACCCGTCAGGATGACTGGGACGAACATCTCCCGTACCTGTTGATGGCCTACCGAACTAGCCAGCACGGGGCCACCGCATGCAGTCCAGCGTTGCTTATGTATGGGCGGGAGTTACGGGCTCCCGCCGACTTGCTATGCGGTCCAGTGCCAGACACCACGGATACACCGCCGAGGGAGGGTTACGCACGTCACTTGGAGGAAGGTATGGAGCGGGTCCATGCCTTCGCCCGCCGCCAGCTCCATCTGGCGGGGGCCAAGATGAAGCGCAGGTACGACGACCGGAGCCAGGGGAGTCAATACGCTCCGGGGATGAAGATTTGGTTCTTTAATCCCCGGAGGCGGAAGGGCAGGTGCCCAAAACTCACCTCCCCCTGGCAAGGCCCGGGAGTCGTCCTGTCGCAAATCTGTGACGTGGTCATTAAAATCAAAATGGGGTCACGGGCCCCCCCTCGGATCGTCCATGCCGACCGGATAAGACCTTATGCCGGCGAGCAGGCGCACTCATGAATCGCCTCGGCTCTAGATGCCGAGGCAGGACCCAGTACCTCTTGCGACGGGGGCTCGTAGCGTCAGAGGACTGGGGGGGATGGTAGTGGGAGATGCCCCATGTGAAGGGATGGCCAATCCACCATCCCTCACAAAGGGGGGCAAAGGAGCACTAGATTTATGGGGTTTATGGCAGTGAAAACTAGCCCGGGTGGGTTAGGATATTGTGTGTAGGGACCTAGAAGATGACATTAGGTAACGTTAAGGTTAGTTAGTGACAAGGATACCTGTAGTGGGGACGCAGGTAGTTTAGAGTGGATGATAATGACGTGGGAGCGCAATAGTTTAAAGGGGCGACGGGGAAGCGCAAGTTTCAGAGGGGAGTAGTTAGATGAGATGATGCCGTGTGAGTGTTGGAGGTGTATTCAGAAGTGTATTGTGAAGAGTGTGTAAGGAACAGGTGTGATTCAACAGGTGTGATTGCACAGGTGTGCAACTGAACCGGTGGATGGAGCAGTGTTTGAGTAATGGTGATGGTGAGGTGTGTTGTGTTGACCAACTGGTCCAGGAAGAGGAGGAGTGTGCAGATGGCACCAGGTGTGAGTGCACAGGTGTGCACCAACAGGTGTGTGGAATACATGGAGTGTGGAATATATGGAGTATTGGAATGGATGGTCGTCGAGTGAGTATGGTGGAAAATATGGAGTGGAGTGGATGGTGCGAAGGTGTGAATGGGGGAAGAGTGGACCCCCATCACGAATACCCGGGGCGGGTAGTGTAACGGTTAGGTAGAGGGTACAGGTAAATTGTGGTTGGATATTGGCATCTGTGGTGCGGGTGAGAGAATGGTAATTGGATGGGTGCATTAGTGTTGTGGAAATGGCTGGGCGTGTAGCCTGTTAGTGTGTGTAGTTGGTTTGGGCACTCCACCACTGTGAGGATGTCGGCCAGGTGAGGCCGCAGGTGGGCTCTGGGAGCCGGTTGAGTTGTTGTGGATGGGGCCCGAGGATCCGGAGGACGGACCCGGGTAGCCCACTGCCAGAGGGCACCAAGGGGTGACAGAGCCAGGAGGGGCCTTCCCCAGTTAGATAGGTTAGGGTGAGGAGCTAGGTAAGCTCGGGTGGCAACTGCAGTGGTGGAGGTGTGCAGGTGGGTAGACCTGCTGGGAGAGCTACACGTCACAGCCCAGAAATTGTGCAAGGGCACCGGGAGATGAATCGGGGGAGTGAGACCCCAAATTGAGAAGCACCACAGTTTGGTCAATGGGAATTGGTTTTTAGAACCCATAGTGTAAGTGGCCAATGGATTGGCAGGGAGAGACCCCGGGTCGTGTAAAGTGTGTTAAAGTCATTTAGAGGATAGTTAGGATTGGAGTCTCCTCGCACCATCTGCATCCACTCACCTGAGGTGACAGGTACTCCGCACCATGCCATGTTGAATTATTTTTGATGCAAATGTTTTGGATTGTGAGACGCATCATGACATGGGTGTGACATTGTGCTTTGATGTTCCATCTCTTCCTCCTTATGAGGATTGATGATGAATTGGGTGATAGCAAATTTTGGCTAGGGGGATTGTGGAGACGAATTTGGTGTAGAAGGGAAATATGAGGAAGACATGACGGTAGTGACGGATTGGTAATGTGTAGATTTTGTACATATGGGGTAAGGGCAAGGGTAGTGTAGGTGACAGGGGGGTGACGTACGGTAGGGACGAGCTTTCTCACTTCGCCCTCCGTACGCATTTCACCTTGCATTGCCTTATTGATGTGTACCCTTGTGACCTTACCCCTCGCTCATTTGTCTCTTTTGTCTCCCACATGACCTGTGCGCCATTGGGCGCCGAGGGGAGCGTGCGTGAGTCGGCCATTGTGCGCCCGGAACTCTCAGAACCAGCTGTCTGCATCGATGCACCACATGATGGACCACATGCCTGTGGCCGAGCACCACGTATGGACCCCATGGGTTGGGGCATGGCCCCTCTGCTGGAACCGGCCATGAGGGCCCGAAATCTTGCTGGCGGACCTTGGCCACAGGGCACCGATGCCCCACAGGTGAACCACACTAGTCGGCCCTGTGGGCCATAAATAAAATAAAATAAAAAGGACACATTGGGCACACTTTATTGCAAATAGGCCGCCAGTAAGAAAATGAAAGAAAGACAACAACTGGAAGACAATAATAATAACCAGCAGAGGGAGCCGAAGAGCAAGAGACCACCTGCAGGGTTAGGGGTTGTTGATTTATTTTTTATTGTTGAACATTGATGAACAGTGATGACTGCACCGATTGGTGCTTGGGGGTGTATTGGTGCGTTTTTGGGTGCTTTCATGGTGCATTGATGCAGAGCAGACTGTCTCCCCCCCCAGAAAGAACAATTACAGGTCCTGGGTTAGTCTTGTAAATAAAAGCAGAGTCATTGTAAATAATGCTCCCCACCGTCAATGTATAGTTTGAAGACCATTCCGCAATTCGGTTAACTGTGGGCGTAAGTCTGTTAGGCAGGGTGCAATGGAGCAGCGGGACACATTTATTTATGTTTTAAAAACTGTCGCACTCAGGGTCAGGTTAAAAGTAGAGGGAACTACACCTACGTGTCACACTAAATAAAAGTTGTAGGCCCGGGAGGTGCCTAAGAGGAGGAGGGTGCAGTGTTGCAGATATGAGGACTGTATTTTTTTGATTGTGCTTTATTATTAATATTGGTTATTCTGCGCCTCCTGCCTCCGGAGCTGTGTAAAGGTCAAAGGGCGTCCCATAATTAGTCCATAGAGCACCCACACCACAGCCAATCATAGAATACCCCTGTTCGATAGTTATATCTTATTATGTGTTTTAGGGTAAGGCAGCCTTACTAAGGCTGTGTCTCCCATTAATTGAAATACTCCATTGCACCAGTGAAAGAGATAGATTCCCTTCATTCCCATTCCCAAAACTTCCATTCCCCCTTTTCGTCAATTGCCATTCGCATTGCCAACTGCATTTTGGGCGGTTTTCTCTTCATCCGCCATTGACCACGAGGCAGGGTTGGGGAAGAAAGGCGGGTCCCCACCTCGTCATAGAGGGGAGGAGTGAGTCAGCCCCACTAAACCAACCACGAACAAGGGGTTGGACTTGGAGAGGGTGTGGAGAGAAACATCGAGGAGGTTCGCGAAGGTTGAAGGGCGGGGCCTATATAACCCGCAGGCAGGGCGTTTCCAAAGAGAGATGAGATTTTACAGAGAGACGAGAGGGAGTCCAAGGAGTTGAGTCCGAGAGAAGTCCAGAGTTGCGCTGCAGATCGAGCCACCGAAACTGCACTTACTGCAGCTCGAGCCACCGCAACTGCATTTTACTGCAGCTGGAGCCACCGAAACTGCAGCCACAGCAGCGTGAGGCCTGGACGGCAGTTTGGAGCAGGGCCGCGAAGGAGCGGCGGCTGCCCAACGAGTCGATCGGTTGCAGGACCAGTTGGACCTCCCTATCCCGCAAGCCATCCGTCTCCCGCCAGTCCTATCATCATTCCCCGCGTGAGTCTGTCCTTGTTTGTTCTGTCCCTGGGTTAATTAAGACTGTAGGTAAGCTAGCGTTGCACTGTGTATCTAATCTCGTCTGTAAATAAACGTGACTGCTTTCTTCCTACTTATATGTGTAAATAATAAATCCAATTACTCTTCTGTACGTCTTCTTCCTCTTTGTATTCGGTCGCTTTAGAGTTTTCCCGATTGAATAGCGGTGGCGCGATCCGGCCAAAGTTTGGGGCAAATCGGGTATTAATCAAGGAAGCACTGTTCGGTCGCGGTAATACCACCGCTCGGTCAAAATAACATCTTTAACCGCGTCCGTAACAATATATATATATATATAATTATATATATATATATATATATTGTTACTGATCGCGGTTTAGGATGTTGTTTGCCGAGCGAAGGCTCCGCGACCGAACAGTTGTTCCCCGACTCACCCGATTCACCCAGAACTTTGGCCGTATCGCACCGCAGCTGCCCAATCTGGAAAAGACTAAAACGACGAAATGCAAAGAGGAAGACGAATAAGACGAGAAGACGTACAGAAGAGTAATGGGATTTATTATTTACACAAGCAAAAAGAAAGCAGTCACGTTTATTTACAACACATAAGACGCAGGTGACACAGTGCAAATACTAGCTTATACAGACTTAATTAACCCAGGGACAGAACAAACATAACAAACTCACGTACACAAGGGTGGAAAGGCAGGAGGTGGATGGCTGGAGGGAGAGGAAGGTCCAAGGGGGTCCTGCAGCACGATCGGCGCGTTTAGCAGCCGCCGTTCCTTCGCGGCCCTGCTCAAAACCGCCGCCCAGGCCCCAAGCGGCTGTTGGGTGTTGTTGCTGCTGTGGCCGCCGCTTGCTTTGCCAGGACTCCTCTGACTCGTCTGGTCCAAACCCTCAACTCAACAACACTCTTGCACGTCTCCCTGTCCAACCACTCTTTCTCTCTTGGTCCAACCACTCTTTCTCTTTCTTGGTCCACTCACTCCTCACCACCGACTCTCCACGCCACTTGCGCGCGCGCCTTTTTAGCGCCTCCGGCGATCAAGCCGCCGGCCTTCAGGACACGCCCATCGGTGTGCTCACCTCGGCCCTGGTTGGTCACGCGACCCTCTGGCTCCGCCCTTGATGACGACGGGCGGGCACGCCCCTCTTCCCCGACCCGAGCACATGTTCAATGGTGGTTTTGGAGGGGATGTAATTGGCAATCGAGGCTTGGTAATGACGAAAGGGGATGTGAAAGGAAATGGAGATTTTGGGGATGGGAATGAAAGGGGATCTATTCTCTTTCACTGGTGCAATGGAGTACTTCAATTAATGGGAGACACAGCCTTACCCTAAAACACAGAATAAGATATAACTATCGAACAGGGGTATTCTATTATTGGCTGACGTGTATGCTTGTGGACTAATTATGGGATGCCCTTTCACCTTTACACAGCTCCGGAGGCAGGGGGCGCAGAATAAACAATAATAATAATAATAAAGCACACAATAAAAAAATATACAGTCCTCATATCCGCAACAATATATATATATATATATATATATATATACATACACACACACACGTTGCACAAAACTGTTCGTGAATATTATGCTGTCAAAGACATTCATGACAAAATCCATAAATATTCAACATTTTTGTCCATGCAGATTATAAAGTAAAGTTGTTTCACAAACTTTTATAACATACATGTTTTTACATACATTATAAAGTTGTTTTTACAAACCCTATGATTTTCAAGCAACATCGGCATCCATAGGTTAGTTTGAGGATGTGTACTTAAAACAGACAGGTGTCAGAATGGGCATGCAATTCCATACATAACTATTAAGGCACTCGGTAGAGCGCATACCTCCGCCAAGCTGGTCTACATTTTGGATCCCACTGATAGGCCAGATATGAATCCAGACCAGAACCAAAATTGAATCAGCTTGTTTTTGTCATGTAACAACTTTTTGAAATACTTTTTGAACTAGAAAGGCACTCATTAGAGAGCATACCTCCGCCTGGTTGGCCATGTCACTCAATGGTGAAGAATCACTTAAAAAATTATCCTAGCTGGATCAATATTGCGTTTCAGATCAGCTAGTTTAATCAAATGTTCTCATCGGTCGCCAATCATATATTTTAAGTTTCGCATCGATTGGTGTAGCAGTTTCAGAGAAGATTAATTTTAAGGTTTTCTTTTTATCCAATATGGCTGCCAGAACACGTGACCAATGACATCATTGTTATAAAATTATATTTCCTACATATAGTTGATCCCATGTGTGAAGTTTTGCATCAATCAGTTTTTTTTTTGTTTGTTTTTTTAAATACTGAATCGAGGCTCGTGAAAGAGCCAACATTTACTTCACAAACAAAAAGCGGTTTCAGAGGAGACGATTTTTAAAGGTTTTCTTACGATCTAATATAGCTACCATATCACGTGACCGATGACATCAACTGATATGAAATCCTTCTATTTCTCCAACGGCCTCAGTTCAGATAACCAATTTGGATTCAGATCAGGTCACTCTACCTTTGATATACTGCTCCTACTCTCAACAATGGACGAAGGACCTCAGTGTCAAACATGAGATCAGTGCTGTCTCTCCAGATGTATCTCGAGCCTTCGATATAGTCCAGATGTGAGTGTTTACCCTATAGTCCTTTTGGGGAGAGTGAGAGAGAGAGCAAGAGAGCAAGAGATATATATATATATATATATATATATATATATATATATATATATATATATATATATATATATATATATATATATATATATATATATATATATATATATATATTGTTACAGTCCGCGGTTAAGGATGGTATGTTTGCTGAGCGGAGGCTCCGCGACCTAACAGTTGTTCCCCGACTAAACCCGATTCACCCAGACGTTGGCCGTATCGCGCCACCGCTATTCAATATGGAAAAGACTAAGACGACGAATGCAAAGAGGAAGAAGAGGACGTACAGAAGAGTAAAGGGGTTTATTATTATTTACACACATAAGCAAAAAGAGCAGTCACGGGTATTTACAGCGGACATGAAAACGCAGGTGACACGGTGAAAATTACTAGCTTATACAGACTTAGTTACTACCCAGAACAGCACGAACAAAACAAACTCACGTATGCAAATGGGGAACTTGCAGGCAGGAATGGCTGGAAAGGATGAGCAGGTGGGATCACAGGGCACAGCGAGCAGGTCCACTCCGGGCGGGAAGCGGGGAGCCGGCAGCTCCTTGTAATCCGCTTTACAGCACACGCCGGCAGCTCCTGGTATTCGGATTTACAGCGCACGCCGGCAGGGTCACTCGCTGCCCCGTCAGGGCTTCACGCGGCTGGTTGAAACGGGGCTGGACTCATCTGCCGTATCTCTTTGCAACTCGTTCGTAAAAGTTCCTCTGCTTTCTCTTGGACCCTTTCTTTGTCGTGTACCTCTCCACGCAGCTCAGCTCGTATTCCCTTCCTCTCACTTCTCTCCAGCGCGGGACTGACACCCTCCTACGCACTTGGACTCATCTGCCGTATCTCTGGTGTAGCTTGTCCCAGCGATCGTCGCACCCATCTCTCCAAACCTTCAGCGCGGGTCTGACACGCCCCCCTCGGTTTCGGTACCGCCCTCCCCCCCGTGCTCTGTTTCGTGACCTTGTATGGTAATCCCACGGGCTTGTCTCCTTATTTGGGCATGGCGCCGACGGCACGCCCCTCGTCGCGAGCCACGGACTTGTTTCCTTATTTGGGCATGGGGCTGAACAGCCCCGCCCTTCGTGGCGCGCCCTGGGCTTGCCTCTCCCGGGCGACCCCGCCCCTCCTGTTCAAACTGAGCACGGAGCACATATTCACTATCGCAGCGAAATGAGAGGGCGTGCACCCCACGCTTGTGAACTGCTTTACCCACAGATGGAGAGTTTGGCTGGGAAATGGAATTATTGAAGGGGAGCTATTCTTAATTGATTCGGTGCAATGGAGTATTATTTTAAAGGAAGACAAGGCCTTACCCTAAAACACATAATAAGATATAAGCTACTGAACAAGGGTTTTATCGGGTCCTGCAATGTGGTGTTTCATGGAATAACTACCGGGACGCCCTTTTTACCTTTACACAACTCTGGAGGCAGGATGGGCCATATTCAACCAATGTTACACAACAATTTACCACTACAATACACACAATCAAAAAAAATGCAATCCTCATATCCGCAACAATATATATATATATATATATATATATATATATATATATATATATATATATATATATATATATATATATATATATATATATATATATATATATATATTGTTGCGAATATGGAATTTGGCCTCCATATCCGCTTGTAAATATTCCCCTATTTTCTCCAATACTCCCCAACTTTCCCCAATCCCCCATTCCCTAGTCCCATTGCATGTAAATAACAATCAGTAGAGCCGACCTTCCCCTTATTCCCCCATTAAATGTCGTGCCCAGGTCCACCGCACCACACGTAGACAACTTTCGGACATCTTCCTAGTTATTCTTAATCTATGTCAGTTAAGGCCTCGTTTCCATTAATTATGACTCTTCGTTGCACCAGAATGTGATTATATGGCATCAGTAGTGAGTTTAGGACCTTTCCCATACCTCCTCCCATCTTCTTCCCCAAACAACAACAATAACAACAACTACAACAACAATTACAACTACAACTACGACTACAACAACAGAGGGGCGGGGAGTGTGCGTCCTCACACCGGCTCGGTTACCCGCCATGACCATGCGCTCCACGGCGTTACCCCGAAGGGGCTGGCTGTCAGCTCCTCGTCAGGGGCGGAGCCAGTAACCCCCCCACGCACCCAATGAGAAGCAACGTGCCGATTCCATCTGGGGCGGCGCTAACGAGCCGAGGGCGTGTCACTCCCCGCCGGATATACGCGGCCCCGCGCCGGATGTGACGTCAGATGCGCCTCAGCTTGGAGAGAGAAGCCACCGCCACCCCCAGCGCGACGATACCTCCCCGCATCTTTGGACCGGACCGGACCGTACTGTACCCTGCCCCGAGCCCAGGAGGACCTGGAGCCATCGATACCCGCTTTCCTGTCATCAACCCCCGTGTGAGTCAGCCGTTGTCCCGTTTGTCTGTCGTCTGTCCGGGGTTAATATAAGAGTGTGTCTAAGTGCCTGTCTTTCTGTGATTATACCTCTAGCCCCTGTAATCTGACCTTTCCGTACGAATATAATCTCCTCCGGAGGTCTTGAGAATTGAAACATTGGTGTCGTATTGTGTTATTGTAATCCAGCCGGGTGTCTTCTTTTTCTTATTGAGCCAGCATCGCGCGACTAGTCAACGTTCGGGCACAATCGGGTAACTTGTGCAGACGTGGTCATACCATAAAACCGCTCGGTAAATAACATCCAAGCCACGTCTGTAACAATTGGTGTCTGGGAGTGAGATTCGAGGCCCGACCAAATTTTGAAAAAAAAAAAAACGAATAGAGAAAAAAAAAAAATTTGGTCAAAATTTGGAGCGGCCGAAATTTGTTTTGTTTTACAAAACCCGAATTTTGAAAGTCGCGCTATGGCGGATCAAGACGGCTGGGGTCCGGTAGGGGAGAGTGAAGCAGGGTCGGTCCAGGACCAAATTGAGACACGTGAGAGCGAAACAGCGGGGGTAGCAAACGCACAAAATGGCGCCTCGCTGGTCACCGCGCCCGCGACCGTAGCAGCGCCGCCGATGGATTGGGGCCTATTTATGGAACAAATAAAGGCGCTCATGGTCCAGACAAGTGAAGACCTGAGGAATGACTTGGGAAACCAAATGGGGGTAATGGGGAACCGGATGGATGCTCAGGGTGAGCGATTGGAGGGCCAAATGGGGGTAATGAGGGACGAAGCGAGGGGTACCGGTGAGGGGTTAGACAATAATTTTAAGGGATTAGACAAGAAATTTGGGAAGTTAGACGACAAATTTGAGGGGTTAGACAACGGGATAAAAGAGGTGAAAAATGGGTTAGAGGGGTTAGAAAACAGTATGGAAGGCAAATTGAGGGACATGAGGGACCAAGCGGAAAGGGAAGTTAAACAAATGGAGCAGCAGATAGAGGGGGTCAGAATGGGGGTAGAAACCAAACTGGATGCTCACAGGGAGGAAATGGAGCAGATGAGGGTGGCATCTGGGCAGGAGATGCAAGTGATGGGAGAAGAGATCAGAAGAGGAGTGAGTGAGGAGGTCAGAGGAGTGCGCGAGGAGGTGAGGCACTGTAAGGAGCACATGGAGAAAGAGGTGAGAAAGGGGACTGTAAAGTTACAAGGGGGCATAGAGGTCCTGACGCAGGAGGTGGAACAGCTGACGGAGGGACAAAAAGGACTAACGGAGCAGGTTCAAAGGAACACTGCGGTATTAGGAGGGTTGAAAGCGACACAAAACGACATAAAAAACGACTTGATAGCGACAAAGAGGGAATGTCAGATGGGACGTGAGGGACTGACAACGAGGTTGGACGAGGTGATAGAGGTAATGGAGACGAAGGATCGACAGGTAAGGACGCACATGGAAACGGTCAAGGTAGCCTTGGAGGACGAGCTTGAGGAGACATACCAGGGAATAAAAGAGGTGAAGCACAAATTAGAAGAAGTGGAAGAAGGGATGAGCGAAATTAAGAAGCGACGGAGAGGGGATAAGAAAGAGATAAAAGAGGAGATAAAAGAATTGGTCCGAAGTCTGTGTTTGGATCGTGATGATGTGCTCATTAACCGGATGAGGGATTCGCAGGTGATGGAGGAGAAGCGAAGAGGAAGAGGACCTGGTGTAAGTGGTGACCAATATGGTCGTGCGTATGATGCGCCAGGGGATTTAAGAAGCTTGGGGGTCGAGATGGACCCGGGTGTTCGTGAGAGGCCGTGGGTGAAGTGTGCGACAGGTCTGGTGTGCGAAAAAGGAGGTGTGCGAGAAAGTCCGACTCTGGGGTGTGTGAGGAAAAAGTGCACGCCGAGGAGTGAGGGTGCTGGCGAGAGTGAGTCGGTCGTAGCGTGTGTGCGAGGGAGCACATGGAAGCGCGGTGTGGTAAGTGTTACAGAGGGTGTAACGGGAGAGTGTGCGCGAGAAAGGTGTGTAACGGACAGGTGCATGGGGAGAGAGTGCGCTGTCAAAGGCAAGGAACAATGCATGCCTGTGGTGAGTGTTACAGAGGGTGTGACGGGAGAGTGTGTGCAAGAGTGTGCGCGAGAAAGGTGTGTAACGGACAGGTGCATGAGGAAAGAGTGCGCTGTCAGAAGTAAGGAAGAGTGTCCACCTGTGGTGAGTGTTACAGAGGGTGTGACGGGAGAGTGTGCGCAGGAGTGTGCGCGAGAAAGGTGTGTGACGGACAGGTGCATGAGGAAAGAGTGCGCTGTCAGAAGTAAGGAAGAGTGTCCACCTGTGGTGAGTGTTACAGAGGGTGTAACGGGAGAGTGTGCGCGAGAAAGGTGTGTGACCGACAGGTGCATGAGGAAAGAGTGCGCTGTCAGAAGTAAGGAAGAGTGTCCACCTGTGGTGAGTGTTACAGAGGGTGTAACGGGGGAGTGTGCGCGAGAAAGGTGTGTGACGGACAGGTGCATGGAGAAAGAGTGTGCTGTCAAGAGTAAGGGTGAGTGCGTTGTCACGAGTGGAGGTGAGAGTAGTGAGAGTAGTGAGAGTGACAAGGAGCGTGAGTTGGTTGTGACAGGTGAGCGAGGATGTACACCTGGGATGGAAGGATGCACACCTGGAATGGTAGAGCGTGAGTGGGAATGCACGCTGGAGTTGGTGGTGAGGCACGTGGTTGGGTGTGTGAATGAGGGCACACCTGTGATTGTCACAGAGGAGGTGACCGAGGAGGGGGCGCGAAGCGGTGTATTGGTGAGGTGTGCGACCAACGAATGTGTGCCAAGGTGTTCGGTGGTCAGGTGTGTGACCAAGGCTGTGAGTGGAATGAGGGTACCTGGGTGTGTAAGGAAAGGTACGAGGAGCATGAGCACGGCTGGATGTGTGAGCAAGGAACGGGCTGCGGGGTGTAAGCGTCCAGGTGAAGCATCGACGTTACACGGGTTAGAGGTTAGAGCGACTTTTAGCCGAAGCAGGCCCTCGGTGCGTGCTGGGCCTCGCTTTGAACGGCCGCGTCCGTGCTCCACTAGGCGGAGCGGGCAGCCCGATAGGAAGGGTCGTCATGGCGACCACTTTTTGTTGAGGCATTCCGGCAGGTCGAGATCGGGACATTGGATGGCTCCACGCCGAGGTGATGCGTGGGATCTCGGCCCGGGTAAGCCCCCGTCCCTGCACCGAGTGCCGGATGCATCCAGCCGCTGGCACAAAACAACCAGCATCCATTGCTTGGCTTTACGAAGCCGGGCTTTGGACAGGGATTGGCGCACCGAGAGGTATTAGTGAGTCGACTGGGTGATGAGGTTAGTGTATTGGACCCAAAATTAGAGAAAAACAAAATTTGATGATTGGCAAGGGATTGGCAGTAGTGATTGGCAGATGGGTAGTGATTGGCAAATTTTTAATTTGTTGAAATTTGATGTGCAAAATTGGTAGTGAGAGACCCCCGATGTGGTGGGATGGCAAATCCACCATCCCTCACAGGTGTGGGGGCAAAGGAGCAATAGCTTATGGGGTGTATGGCAGTGAAAACTAGCCCGGGTGGGTTAGGTTATATTGATAGGGCCCTAGAAGATGACATTAGGTGACGTTAAGTTTAGTTAGTGACGGATACCTGTAGTGGGGACGCAGGTAGATTAGTGTGGTTGATAATGACGAGGGAGCGCAATAGTTTAAAGGGACGACTGGGAAGCGCAAGTTTCAGAAGGGAGTAGTTAGCTGAGATGATGCCGTGTTTGTGAGAATTGAACAGGTGTGATTGCACAGGTGTGCAACTGGACAGGTGTGTGGAGCAGTGTATGAGTAGTGAGTGTGTGGATCAGCGCGAATGCGCTTGGGGAGAGAAGGGTGCAGGTGGCACCAGGTGTGAGAGCACAGGTGTGCAGGTACAGGTGTGTGGAGAGAGTTGGAGTGAGTGGTACGGAGTGGTGTGCATGGTGCGAAGGTGTGGATGGGGGAAGAGTGGACCCCTTTCACGAGTACCCGGGGCGGGTAGTGTAAGTGTTAGGTAGAGGGTGCAGGTAAATTGTGGTTGGATATTGGCATTTGTGGTGCGGTTGCAGAATGGTGTTGTGAATGGGTGCATTAGTGTTGTGGAAATGGCTGGGCGTGTAGCCTGTTAGTGTGTGTAGTTGGTTGGGCACTCCACCACTGTGAGGATGTCGGCCAGGTGAGGCCACAGGTGGGCTCTGGGAGCCGGTAGTTGTGAGTGGGTGCCTGAGGATCCCGGGTGTGGATCGGGCAGCCCAGTGCCAGAGAGGGCACGGAGTGGGGAGAGCGCCAGAGGGCCTGCCCCAGTTAGTTAGGTTAGGGTAAGGAGCAGGTAAGCTCGGAGGCAACCGCAGTGGTGGAGGTGTGCAGGTGGGTAGACCCACTGGGAGAGGTACACGCCACAGCCCAGAAATTGTGCGAGGGCACCGGGAGATGAATCGGGGGAGTGAGACCCCAAATTGAAAAGCACCACAGTTTGGCCAATGGGAATTGGTTTTTAGAACCCATAGTGTAAGAGGGCCAATGGTTTGGCCGGAGAAAGACCCCGGGTAGTGTAAAGTTGTTAGTCATTTCGGAAATAGTTAGGATTGAAGAACCTGTCGCACCATACGCAGCCACTTACCTGTGGTGATGATGATGACTCCACACCTGTGTTTTCTTTGTTTTGTTGCAGGAGATGAATCGCTGTGTGGATTTGTGAGACGCATCACGACGTGGATGAGACATTGGGGTGATTCCATCTCTCCCTCCCTAGGAGGGACTGATGATGAATTGGTAATGGCAAATTTTGATGTGCAGTTGGAGATGGCAAATTTTGATGAGAGTTGAAAATGGCAAATTTGATTGGTTAGGAGGGAGAGAAGACGAATTTGGTTTATGGGAGGAACGGGGAAGACAGTAGGGATGTTTGTTGATTTGTAAAGTAGATGTTTATGGGTAGTGTTGTGTTGTGTGGATACAGTAAGGGGTAAGGGAGGGGCCATGTAGGTTACCTGGTGGGGGGGGGGGGCGTACGATAGGAACGTACCTGTCTCACCTGGTTCCCATGTGCCCCCAGTGTGCATCACCTTACATTGCGTGCACTTTTGCGCCCTTACCACCTTACTCACTTGTCTGCTTCTTTTGTCTCCCACCTCTGAGGATCTGGCTTTGGGGTAGAGAGAGAGGAGAGAGAGGTGCTGGCTGCGCAGTTGTGGGCCTGCACTTTCGCTGTTTGCTGCCGGGATCGATACACCATATGGACCGCAATGTATGTGGCCACCCACAATGGACCGCAGTTCGTTTGCGGCCAAGCACCACCCGGGGATGGACCTATGGGTCAACGTGGCACCTATGCCATAAAGGTGAACCACTGTTAATTAACACCAAGTGCACCACAAGAAGAGCAAGAGACACCTGCAGGGTTAGGGGTTGTCGAATTTATTTTTATTCCAATGAACAATGGTGACTGCACCGATTGGTGGTGGGGTGGTGCTTTTGATGCTGGGAAAGGGTGCTCTGCACGTTATTAAAGGCCGTCGGCCACAGAGCACTCGTGGGTTGGTGTATCGATGCTGGCAAGCGCGCTCTCTCTAT
This sequence comes from Myxine glutinosa, assembly GCF_964187855.1. Taxonomy (NCBI): domain Eukaryota; kingdom Metazoa; phylum Chordata; class Myxini; order Myxiniformes; family Myxinidae; genus Myxine; species Myxine glutinosa. The sequence goes on along the minus strand of NC_136265.1, from coordinate 40,773,276 downwards.
GCATAACATCTGCATGTGTTCCTCCAAAAACAGGTCCTGGATCGTAGTGTAAAGAGCAGCGTAGTCGTGTAAATAATGCTCCCTACCGGCTGTATGTTTAGTTTGAGGATTCTTTCCGGATTCGGTTATCCTGTGGGTGTGTTTCTGTGAGGAGAAGGGTGCAACGTCGCAGGGGGACATATTTACTCATTTGTGAATATCTGTAAAACTGTCGCACTCAGGGTAGAGTTAATAGTAGAGGGAACTACATTGCGTGCCACACTAAAGTAGGTAAAAATTTATCGGGTCGGGACGCCCCGAGGGTAGAGAAGGGTGCAATGTTGCGAATATGGAATTTGGCCTCCATATCCGCTTGTAAATATTCCCCTATTTTCTCCAATACTCCCCAACTTTCCCCAATCCCCCATTCCCTAGTCCCATTGCATGTAAATAACAATCAGTAGAGCCGACCTTCCCCTTATTCCCCCATTAAATGTCGTGCCCAGGTCCACCGCACCACACGTAGACAACTTTCGGACATCTTCCTAGTTATTCTTAATCTATGTCAGTTAAGGCCTCGTTTCCATTAATTATGACTCTTCGTTGCACCAGAATGTGATTATATGGCATCAGTAGTGAGTTTAGGACCTTTCCCATACCTCCTCCCATCTTCTTCCCCAAACAACAACAATAACAACAACTACAACAACAATTACAACTACAACTACGACTACAACAACAGAGGGGCGGGGAGTGTGCGTCCTCACACCGGCTCGGTTACCCGCCATGACCATGCGCTCCACGGCGTTACCCCGAAGGGGCTGGCTGTCAGCTCCTCGTCAGGGGCGGAGCCAGTAACCCCCCCACGCACCCAATGAGAAGCAACGTGCCGATTCCATCTGGGGCGGCGCTAACGAGCCGAGGGCGTGTCACTCCCCGCCGGATATACGCGGCCCCGCGCCGGATGTGACGTCAGATGCGCCTCAGCTTGGAGAGAGAAGCCACCGCCACCCCCAGCGCGACGATACCTCCCCGCATCTTTGGACCGGACCGGACCGTACTGTACCCTGCCCCGAGCCCAGGAGGACCTGGAGCCATCGATACCCGCTTTCCTGTCATCAACCCCCGTGTGAGTCAGCCGTTGTCCCGTTTGTCTGTCGTCTGTCCGGGGTTAATATAAGAGTGTGTCTAAGTGCCTGTCTTTCTGTGATTATACCTCTAGCCCCTGTAATCTGACCTTTCCGTACGAATATAATCTCCTCCGGAGGTCTTGAGAATTGAAACATTGGTGTCGTATTGTGTTATTGTAATCCAGCCGGGTGTCTTCTTTTTCTTATTGAGCCAGCATCGCGCGACTAGTCAACGTTCGGGCACAATCGGGTAACTTGTGCAGACGTGGTCATACCATAAAACCGCTCGGTAAATAACATCCAAGCCACGTCTGTAACAATATATATATATATATATATATATATATATATATATGTATGTGTATATATATATATATATATATATATATATATATATATATATATATATATATAATAATAGGCGACGGTGATTCTGTCTGTCTGTCCGGGGGTGTGGCTCACTCCGTTTGCAGAGTAGCTCCACCCATTCTTGGAGAGGGTTCATGTGAAAAAATATATCCACCATTTTATTAACTCGAATAGCTTTGAGGCCTGTTTAGTTAGGCCCATGCTGTCTTTCTCTCTCACACAGGTTTATTTAAACTCTAATTCCATATATCATTTCATTTTTAAGTCGCTAACATAGTTTTAGACTCGGTTGAAAAAAACGGGAAGAAAATCCCATGAAAGTTTCCGTTTATAGAACGAAATGATTTCTCAAAGGCCTGTAAAATAAAGCCCATTCATTGAGACACCATCACGATTTTATCTCAAATTCACCATCTGATTTAATTTTTATCGATGGTTTTAAACTCGGTGTCAGAAACAATTGAGAACATTCACGCACACACGGGAAAATGCAGAGATATATTTTTAAAACTCGCGCCACGATGATACACGAAAATACACCGCCGAAAATAACAGTCGGGGAAAATGTCGACATATATTAAAAATTCGATTTTTCTTTTCCGTCAAGATATATTACTTATACTTTTTATGACAGTCGTCACAAAAACGACATATATTTCTTCGTTCTTATTTAATTCAACATTATTATCCGGAAGTAAAATATGTTTCGGGAAATTACCGAGAGATATTTCTTCGTTTTTTTTTTATTAGTTATGTGCGCATTTTTTTTTTTTTTTTGGTATACTGAATCGAGGCTCGTGAAAGAGCTAACATTTATTTCACAAACAAATCAACCAGACAAACAAAACATACAAAAAGAGGGAGCGGAAGACAAGATGGGGAGAGAAGGGGAAGCACACAACCACAACATTTGAGAGCAGGGAGGAGGCGTGGGAGGGAGAGGGCTTGGGGGGAGGGGGGGGGGGGGGGAGAGGTATAAAACACAAGGGGACCGAAATTAGCGGGGGTAGAAAAGATCAAGGTTTTGGATGGGGGAGGATAAGAGATGGTGGTGAACAGCTGTTTAAAGACCTGGAGGGTGGAGTGGGATTGAAGAGAGTGAGATGAAAGCCTTGTATGTGGTGAGGAGCTCAGGTGTGCCAAGGAAGGACTTCGCACGACGGAGGATGCCCAGTCGGCGACTGGCTTTGGAGGCCAGATTTGAAATGTGGTTTTCCCAGGAAAGATCATGGCAAATAGTGAGACCCAAAAGCTTGAGTGACAGAACTTCTTGGAGAGGATTATTCAGAAAGTGGATGGGAGGGTTGTCCAGTCGGTCTTTTCGGAGAGACATCGTAAGAGTGTGAGATTTATCAGGATTGAAAGACATGTTCCATTTGTTTGCCCAGTCTGTGATTTTGTCTAGGTCTGCAGAGAGTGAGGAGGCTGCAGACTACCGATCTGAGGGATGAGGAATGGAGCGACAGAGAGTTGAGTCGTCAGCAAAGAGATAGAGAGGATTTTCAAGAGAGTCAGATAGATCATTGATGAAGACCAGAAAAAGCACAGGGCCCAGAACACTACCTTGGGTAACTCCAGCCTGAACAGGAAGAGGAGATCAGAGAAACCCATTCAGGGCCACACGTTGACTACGACCAGAGAGGAAGTCCGCCAGCCATGCGTGGAGATTTCCATGGATAGCAAAGGAGGAGAGTTTGGTGAGCAGAGCAGGGTGCCAGACCATATCGAAGGCACGTGAAATGTCAAGGGAGACAGCTCTAATTTCCTGTTTGGCGTTGAGGACCTCCATCCATTGTTGAGAAAGCAGAAGCAGCATGTCCAGAGTAGAGTGGCCAGGTCTGAAACCAAATTGATGATCAGAGATCAAGCCATTGGAGAAGAGGAAAGATTTCATATCTGAAGCAATGATGGATTCCATGACTTTGCTGATAATTGGGAGAAGGCTGATTGGTCTGTAGTTGCTAAGATCTGTTTTTGCACATTTTTTGTGCAAAGCGGTGATGTTGGCTGATTTCCAAGCAGATGGCAGATGACCTTGAGCAAAAGAGAGGGTGAAGAGAACAGAAAGAGGGAGTGAAAGAGCGGAAGAACATGATTTTAGGACCGGTGGGCTGATGCCGTCAGGACCAGTTGCAGAATCAGAGTCGAGGGTTGACAGAAACTTTTCCACCTTGTCAGGAGGAAAGGACACAGAGTCCAGGAGCAGCTGGGTACGACTGGGTACGGTGGGTACAGAGAGGGATGGGTTTGGGACACAAGATTTAGAGGCAAACACAGAGTTGAGGCATTCAGCTTTATCACGTGCGGAGTCAGCCGTTAAGCCGTTTGAGGTGAGGGAGGGGATGGAGGGGGAACAAACACCAGAAACAGATTTGACCAGACGCCACCAGGATTTGGAAGAGGGAGACAGATAAGAGTTCGGTCTTGAGAACGGTGAGATATTGTTTCCTGGCTCTCCTGAGGGTGGACACACACTTGTTTTGGGCTTTGTGAAAGGAAATGAGATTTCCTTCCGTTGGATTTGCTTTCCAGGAGACGAAAGCAAGTTGTTTCAGGGCAACAGCCTCACCACAAGATTCCGTGTACCATGGACGGGAGGAAGGGCATGACAACTGAAAACGAGATGGGATAAATCTGTGCATGAGAGAGAGCAATTTACTTTGAAAGAATTCCCAGGATGAGTTGATGTCGGAGGCGGTAGAGATGGGAGACCAGTCCAGATGATTGATGGCTGCTTGAAGACCGTGCCAGTTGGCCTGAGTGAAATGCCAGACTCGTCGACGCTGAGGAGGCTCTCTGAGAATGGTCAGAGAGATGTCCACTTTGACAAGCACATGATCAGATGAGCCGATTGGAGCAGAAGAAGAGCAGCAGACATTTTCAGGGAAGTTAGTCATAACCAAGTCCAGAAGAGAAGATGCTCCGTTGACTGAGATCCGGGTCGGGAAATTGACAGATTGTGTCAGTCCCAGTGAGTCGCAGAAGTCCTTTGCTGAAGAGCCATGGCTGTTGAGAGAGGTACCCACACCCAGCCAACTGGCATGGTGACAATTGAAATCACCACATATGAGGAAGAGAGAGTTGGGATGGGTAGATAGAAGTTGGTCCATATTATCAGACAGCGAGATGTAGATGGAGTTATCACTGTTTGGTGGACGGTACAACACACATATGAACAAAAGGTGGGAGCAAAGGGGAAGCCGTAGCCAAAGGTATTCCTGGGGCTGAGGTGGAGAGAGGGCAGTGGAGGGCGAGTGAGGAAGAGTTTTTTATAAAGATAGCAACCCCACCTCCAGGACGAGGCTGAGGTCTATCATACCGGAGGAGGGAGTAACCTGGGAGAGATACCAAGGCATCAGAGACATCATGAAGGAGGAAAGTTTCTGTTAAGCAGATCACATCTGGTTTGTCAGAAGCAACCTGTATGGAGAGATCAGTCAAGTTTGAGCGAAGGCCCCGGATGTTTGAGGTCCATACCGTTAATGAAGAGGAAGGGGGAGCATCGGATACAGAACGGGGGGGGGGGGGGGGAGGGGTAGGGTAAGATGTGGAAGAGGAGGAAGAGGTAGGGAGAGCTGTTGAAGGTGTGTCAGAGATTTCAGAATAGCTTGGAGAAAGGGAAGAATGGGGCGGACAAAAGGTTTGATTGAGATTGGGTGAGGCACAGTGAGGTGTTATTTGAGGAGGGGGAAGAGCGAGGCAGAAGGTTGGGGGAGATGAAGGTGAAAGTTGGAAGGGGGAAGAAGCAGGGAGGATGCTTTGAGGAGGAGGGGTGAGAGGGGAGTCTAGGAGGGGAGGAGCGAGGGAGAGTCTCGGAGGGAAGGGGCAAGGGGGGAAGATTTGAAAGGGATGGGTGATGGGGAGGATTGCGGGGGTAGAAAATGCTTCCCAAACACTAAAATGTACGGACAAACAAAACTGAACGACCTTCCAACCTGGGCTCCCAGCACGTGCTGCGAACATCCCAAGGGACACGCCCAGCGAGCTGACCGGGGCGAACGGCGCCAACGACCGCGCTTGGAGCACGTACTTTTCCTTCCTCCTTTTCCCCGCGTGAGTGAGTGGGCCCTTGTCCGGGGATTAAGATAAGACTGATCAAGTATCTGCTCTGTCTCTTTACCCTGATCATTGTAAATTGTATAATAAACCTGTGTTCTTCCTTCCATTTGGCCGTCCACGTCATTTCGTACCATTGGCTTCGCATTGCACGAATAAAACCGCTCAATCGGGTTCAATAAGGATTAACGGCACAAGTCACGTGACACACAAGCCGCTCGGGCCTATCAGATCAGCGTGATTTGTGCAAGGTCCAGCACCCGTCTTCGTGGCAGCCTGTGTACCGAAGGTACGTGGGGATTCGACCCGATACCCTTCCGCACGCTCGCTACGGGGGTGGCGGCTGGAATTGCTCCGCAATCCGCCCCACAAGTGTAAAGTGGGTCGCGGCCTCGTGGACTCGAAGGCCCGAGGGGGAAAAGGGTTTAACCCGCCCCCTGTACGTCGACGGGCTCGAGATCCGCAATATATATATATATATATATATATATATATGAGAATATATATATATATGAGAATATGTATATATGAGAATATGTATATATGAGAATATGTATATATGAGAATATGTATATATGAGAATATGTATATATATGAGAATATGTATATATATGAGAATATGTATATATATGAGAATATGTATATATATGAGAATATGTATATATATGAGAATATGTATATATATGAGAATATATATATATATATGAGAATATATATACAATCAGACTTGGCATTTGATATGGAATTTTTTTTTTTTCTTGACTTGGGTTTACTTTCTTAACTCAGTATATCGATCTGGTGAGTTTCTTTCACACTTTGGTGATTTATTTGTTAAAAGAACCATGTCACTGATTGTCTGTCGCAGCAAGAAGTCAACAACAGGATTATATCACAGGTGGCGTGGCAAAATGTACGGACAGGTGCATTTGATGATTGGCTTCACAGTCGGGTATACAAGGGTTGTTGCGTTCTGTATTAGTGGAAAACAACTGCTGCACGTCTCCAAAATTTATTGCCGCTTCCTCTGGAGATGGTCTGTCAACTCGACAATGCTGTTTGTCATGGAGTGGTGGCTTTACGAAATTATGGCATGAAACAGCGTGCTATTGCTCGGCAGTATGGCATCACTCAAGGTCAGGTGTCAAAGATCCTGAAACGAAATGGTCAGAGGGGTGTCCCTACTCCAATACCGAGGCCAGGACGTCCCCGCACAACCACAAGGTGGGATGATCGCCAGCTGCACCAGTTAGTCCGCAATGGCCGTACCAAGTCAGCTAATCGGCTTAGGGCTGAGTGGCAGCAACTGACAAATGTGCATGTATCCAGAAGGCTCGTCAACCAACAACTGGTTCAAGCAGGCTATCCTGCCAGGCGTCCCCTGAGAAAGCCACGCCTGACCAGACAACACCGCCAGCGCCGATTGCAGTGGGCCAGAGAGCAGCGTCAATGGCAGCCAAGACACTGGAATCACATGATCTTCAGTGACGAGTCTAGATTTCTGGTCTATCGTCAAGATGGCCACGTCCGAGTGCGCAGACAAGTGCATGAAGCCTACAACAAAGATTGTTTAGTGCCAAGAGTCCAAGCTGGAGGTGGTGGGGTGACCGTTTGGGCTGCTTTTCATGCAGGGGGCAAAACTGACCTGGTTGTTCTGAATGGAATCCTGAACCAGTTCAAGTACAGGGCCATTCTGGAAGAAACATTGCTTCCATTTGCTCGTGCAGCCTTTAGAGGAAACTTTGTCTTCCAAGATGACAATGCACGGTCTCATCGTGCTCGCATGATCCAACACTTTCTTGCTGACCGTGGTGTAGAGCATATGGAGTGGCCTGCCATGTCCCCGGATATGAATCCGATAGAGAACTTGTGGGCAGAATTAACGCATCAAATCGACCACTTGGACCAGCAGCCGACCTCTGTGCGTGAATTGCAGCAGGCTATTGTCACTGCATGGCAAGCGATTCCTGTCCAAACCTTGGCAAATCTCGTGAACAGCATGCCTCAACGTGTATGTGCTTTCCTGAATGCTCGTGGGGGTTACACGAAGTACTGAACTGTAATTTTACTCTCCATAATCCCCAGTCGTAATTTAACTTTTGTTTCAGTTAAAAAATTTTTTTGGCTAATGTGCAAAATAAAGAGATACTTCTGGAAAACATACAGAAGTTTAACACAGTACTGTCCATTAATTGAGTTCGATATCAGTTTACATCACTTTCAAGGATCAATTTATTTGTTTCGAAATGTCAAATGTGGTTTTTGTTTCTGTTAAAGGTCACATTAACAAAATCTAGAATATTTTCAACATAATTCCAATGAGCTTTTGGTTCTAAGTGAACTTGGAAAGTAAGTTCACCCCCACAAAAAAAATATTCCATATTAAATGCCAAGTCTGTATATATGAGAATATATATATATATATATATATATGATCAAGGCACCTCCTAGCTTTAATGGTGAGCACCAGCCACGAATTATGTCTCACACGGTAAATACCGCATAACCCGCAAGGAACAAACAGCCTGTCTGCCACACAGACCATCGTTCCCACAAGTGCAAACCAAAACCAGGGGGTGCGGTGCGATCGGCGGGGATAATAATCAACGAACATAACAGCGTGACGAGCGCTGTCCCGATCTCCTGTGGACCGAAGTCCTAGACCAAAGCGTCACCTCCGACCCAAAGGGTCTTCTGGAGGCTTCAGCCCGGCCACTCTGTCAACAGACAGAGATTTATTCATTGGTCCCCATTGGCTAAACATCAAGCAGAGCCGCCAATCCAGATTTCGGATTTCGGGCCGCCAATCCAGCCTGAAATCTGGATTGGCGGCTCTGCTTGATGTTTAGCCAATGGGGACCAATGAATAAATCTCTGTCTGTTGACAGAGTGGCCGGGCTGAAGCCTCCAGAAGACCCTTTGGGTCGGAGGTGACGCTTTGGTCTAGGACTTCGGTCCACAGGAGATCGGGACAGCGCTCGTCACGCTGTTATGTTCGTTGATTATATATATATATATATATATATATATATATATAAGAATATATATCTATATATATGAGAATATATATCTATATATATGAGAATATATATATATATATATATATATATATGAGAATATATATATATATATATGAGAATATATATATATATATATGAGAATATATATATATATATGAGAATATATATATATATATATATGAGAATATATATATATATGAGAATATATATATATGAGAATATATATATATATATATATATGAGAATATATATATATATATATATATATGAGAATATATATATATATATATATATATATATGAGAATATATATATATATATATATGAGAATATATATATATATATATATGAGAATATATATATGAGAATATATATATATATATATATGAGAATATATATATATATATATGAGAATATATATATATATATATATGAGAATATATATATATATATATATATATATATATGAGAATATATATATATATATATATATATATTGTTGTGGATTTGAGGACTGTATATATTTTTTTGATTGTGTGCTGTATTATTATTATTATTGTTGTTGTTGTTGTTGTGCTGTGCCTCCTGCCTCCGGAGCTGTGTAAGATCAAAAGGGCGTCCCATAGTTCACAAGCATACATGTCAGCCAATCATAGGATATTCATGTTCGATAGTTATATCTTATTCTGTGTATTAGTGTAAGGCTGTGTCTTCCATTAATTGAAATACTCCATTGCACCAGTGAAAGAGATAGATTCCCTTCATTCCCATTCCCACAACCTCCATTCCCCCTTTTCGTCGTTTGGCAATTACCTCCCCTCCAAAACCGCCATTGAACCTGTGCTCGGGTCGGAGAAGAAAGGCGTGCCCGCCCGTCGTCATCAAGGGCGGAGCCAGAGGGTCGCGCGACCAACCAGGGCCGAGGTGAGCACCCCCGATGGGCGTGTCCAAAGCGCCGGGGGGCGTGATCGCTGGGGGCGCTATAAAAGGGCGCAACCGGAAGTGAGCTGAGAGAGATGCACTCTGGGTTGGTCAGAGAAAGAGAGAGAGAGAGAGAGGAGGAGTTGGTCGCACCAAGAAAGAGAGAGAGAAGAGTTGGTCTGAGTCGGTTGCAAAAGGAGGGTCAGTGGTCACAGTTGGTTGCGGTGGTGAGGAGTCGGTGGTGAAAAGCGAGTGAGACAAGTCCTGGGAACGCAGCGGACGGAGGCCGCAGCTGCAAGACCACCCAACCGCCAAAGGGGGCCTGAACGGCGGTTTGGAGCAGGGCCAAAGAGGAACGGCGGCTGCTGAACGCGCCGGTTGTGCTGCGGGACCCCCCTTGGACCTCTCCCTCTCCCTCCAGCCATCCACCTTCTGCCATTCCTGGCATCCCCCGCGTGAGTCAGCGTTCTGTTTGTTCTGTCCTGGGATAAGTTAAGCCTGTAGATAAGCTAGTATTTGCACTGTGTCACCTGCGTCTTATGTGTTGTAAATAAACTTAATTGCTCCTTTTTGCTTGTGTGTGTAAATAATAAACCCCATTACTCGTCTGTACGTCTTCTCGTTTTAATTCCTTTTCCTCTTTGCATTCGTCGTTTTTGTCTTTTCCCCTCATTGAGCAGCTGCGGTGCGATCCGGCCAAAGTCTGGGTGAATCGGGTGAGTTTTGTTAGGTCGCGGTCTTACACCACCGCTCGGTCTATAACATCTAACCGCGACCTGTAACAATTGGTGTCGGGGAGTGAGATCGATCCGGAGCGCGCTTCACGCGCTCAAAATTATAAAGTACCGAAATTTATTTTGTTTTATAAAGTAAAACCCGAATTTTGAAATCGCGCCATGGCTGTTCAAGGCGACGGGATGCCGGTGGGAGAGATAGAGGGGTTAGAAGTAACCCAGGACTTCGGGGAAGAAAGGGAAGAGGAGAGCAATGAGGTGGTTGAGGGTGTATCAGGTGCACAAAATGGCGCTCTCGCGCACGTAGTATCAGACGCACAAAGTGGCGGCTCGCACGAGCGCGGGGTAGCCGCGCCCGCTGCGCAAATAGCGGGAATTGATGTGCGGGACCTCATGGCGCAGATTAATGCAACCATACTAATGGCAAATATGGGGCTAGAAGCAAAAATGGATGCTCAGGGTGAGCAAATGAGGGTAATGGGAAACCAAATGGGGGTAATGAGGGACGAAGCGAGGGGTACCGGTGAGGAGTTAGACAATAAATTTGGGAAGTTCGACAATAATTTGGAGGGGTTAGACAACGGGATAAAAGAGGTAAAGAATGGGTTAACGGGGGTGGAAAACAGAATGGCTGCCCAGGAGAATCAGTTAGAGGGGGTGAAAAATGGGTTAATGGGGTTAGAAAATAGGATGGAGGACAAATTGCGGGAAATAGGGGAACAATCTGCCAGGGAAATCAAACAAATGGGAGAGCAAATAGAGGAGGTGAAAATCGGGGTAGAAACCAAACTGGATGCTCAGAGGGATGAATTGGGACAGATGAGGGTGGCATCTACAAAAGAGATGGAGGAAATACGACGAGGGGTGAGTGAGGAGGTCTCGGGGCTACGCGAGGAGGTAAAGCGAGGCGAAAAGCGTATAGAGAAAGAGGTGAGAAATAATACGGCAAAGTTACAGGGGGGAATAGAAGATCTGACGGAGGAGGTGGAACAGCTGACAGAGGGACAAACGAAGTTAGTGGAGCAGGTTCAAAGGAACACTGCAGTACTCGGAGGGTTAAAGGCGACACAAAAAGAAATTAAAAATGACTTGATAGCGACACAGCGGCAATGTCAGATGGTACGGGAGGAACTGACAATGAGGGTGGAGGAGGTGACAGAGATAATGGAGACAAAGGACCGGCAGGTGAGGATGCACATAGAGACGGTCACGGTAGCCTTAGAGGACGAACTTGAGGAGACGCACCGAGAAATAAAAGAGGTTAAACAAAAACTAGACGAAGTGGAAGAGGGGGTGAGTGAAATTAAGAAGAGACGGAGGGAAACTAAGAGGGAGATAAAGGAGGAAGTCATGGAATATGTACAAGGTCTGTGTTCAAATCATGATGAGGTGCTCACTAACCAAATAAAGAGTTTGCAGGTGGCAAAGGAGGTGCGGAGACGATGTACAGAGGTGAGTGGCAATGTATATGATGTGAGGAAAGCTTCAGTCGGCTTGGGGATTGGTTTGGATCCGGGTGTTCGTGAGAGGCCGTTGGTGAAGTGTGCGACAGGTCTGGTGTGCGAAAAAAGAGGTGTGCGAGAATGTCCGACCATGGGGTGTGTTAGGAAAAAGTGCACGCCGAGGAGTGAGGGTGCCGTCAGGAGTGAGTCGGTCGTAGCGCGTGTGCGAGGGAGCACAGGGAAGCGCGGTGTGGTGAGTGTTACGGAGGAAGTAACAAAAAAGTGTGCGCGGGAGGATGCGCGAGAAAGGTGTGTAACGGACGGGTGCATGGGGAAAGCGCATGCTGTCAAGAGTAAGGGAGAATGCATGCCTGTGGTGAGTGTTACAGAGGGTGTAACGGGACAATGTGCGGAAGAGTGTGCGCGAGAAAGGTGTGTAACGGACGGGTGCATGAGGAAAGAGTGTGCTGTCGAGAGTAAGGGTGAGTGCGCGACAGAGAGTGGAGGTGAGAGTAGTGAGAGTGAAACGGAGCGTGAGTTGGTTGTGGCCGGTGAGCGAGGATGTACACCTGGAATAGAAGGATGCACACCTGGAATGGTAGAGCGTGAGTGGGAATGCACGCTGGAATTGGTAGTGAGGCACGTGGTTGGGTGTGCGGGTGAGAGCACACCTGTGATTGTCACAGAGGAGGTGACCGAGAAAGGGGCGCGAAGAGGTGTGTTGGTGAGGTGTGCGAGCGACGAATGTGTGCCAAGGTGTTCGGTGGTCAGGTGTGTGACCAAGTCGGTGAGCGGAATGAGTGTACCGAGGTGTGTAAGAAGAGGTACGACGAGGAGCATGGAAACGGCTGCATGTATGAGCAAGAAAGGGGTAGCGTATGCTTGTAAGCATCCAGGTGAGGCGTCGACGATAACCGGGTTAAAGGTTAGAACGACTTATAGCCGACTCGGGCCCTCGGTGCGTGCCGGGCTTCGCGTGCCGCGAGAACCAGCGGGGATCCGAACCACGGCGGTTTCGAAAGAACCGCCGTGCGCGATCCACGCTGGGCCTCGCGTGGAACGGCCGCGTCCGGGCTCCACTAGGCGGAGCGGGCAGCTTGATAGGAAGGGTCGTCATGGCGACCACTTTTTGTTGAGACGTGCCGGCAGGTCGAGATCGGGACATTGGATGGCTCCACGCCGAGGTGGTGCGTGGGATCTCGGCCCGGGTAAGCCTCCGTCCCTGCCCCGAATGCGGGACGTATCCAGCCGCTGGCACAAAACGACCCGCGTTCATTGCTCGGCTGTACGAAGCCGGGCTGTAGATGTGAATTGGCGCACCGAGAGGATGTAATAAGTAGACGGGTGATGGTGATAGTGATAGTGATTTAAAACGAAATTTAGAAAAGTGAATGGAATTGGCAGTAAATGGAAAATTTTTGAATTGTTGGATTTGGACGAGCGAAATTGGTAGTGAGAGACCCCCGATGTGGTGGGATGGCAAATCCACCATCCCTCACAGGTGGGGGCAAAGGAGCACTAGATTATGGGGTGTATGGCAGTGAAAACTAGCCCGGGTGGGTTAGGATATGGTGTGTAGGGATCTAGCGAAGATTGACATTAGGTGACGTTAAGTTTAGTTAGTGACTGATACCTGTAGTGGGGACGCAGGTAGATTAGTATGGATGATAATGACGTGGGAGCGCAATAGTTTAAAGGGACGACTGGGAAGCGCAAGTTTCAGAGGGGAGAAGTTAGCTGAGATGATGCCGTGTGTGTGAGGATTGCACAGGTGTGCAACGACAGGTGAATGAAAGACAGGTGTATGGAATAAATGGTATGGAGTATTGGAATGGATGGTCGTGGAGTGAGTATGGTGGAAATTGTGGAGTGGAGTGGATGGTGCGAAGGTGTGAATGGGGGAAGAGTGGACCCCCATCACGGATACCCGGGGCGGGTAGTGCAAGTGTTAGGTAGAGGGTATAGGTAAATTGTGGTTGGATATTGGCATCTGTGGTGCGAGGTGAAAGAATGGTATTTGGATGGGTGCATTAGTGTTGTGGAAATGGCTGGGCGTGTAGCCTGTTGGTGTGTGTGGTTGTTTGAGCACTCCACCACTGTGAGGATGTCGGCCAGGTGAGGCCGCGGGTGGGCTCTGGGAGCCGGTAGTAGTTGTTGTGGATGGGGCCCGAGGATCCGGGGGACGGACCCGGGTGGCCCGGTGCCGGAGGGCACCGTGGGGTGGCAGAGCCAGGAGAGGGGCTGCCCCCAGTTGGATGGGTTGGGGTGGGGAGCTAGGTAAGCTCGGGTGGCAACTACAGTGGTGGAGGTGTGCAGGTGGGTGGACCTGTTGGGAGAGCTACACGTCGCGGCCCAGAAATTGTGCGAGGGCACCGGGAGATGAATCGGGGGAGTAAGACCCCAAATTGAAAAGCACCACAGTTTGGCCAATGGGAATTGGTTTTTAGAACCCATAGTGTAAGAGGGCCAATGGTTTGGCCGGAGAAAGACCCCGGGTAGTGTAAAGTGTGTTAAAGTCATTTAGAGGATAGTTAGGATGAAGGATCTCCTCGCACCATCTGCACCCACTCACCGGAGGTGACAGGAACTCCACACCATGCCATGTTTTATTATTTTTTATTGGGCAAATGTTTGGAATGTGAGACGCATCATGACGTGGGTGTGACATTGTGCTTTGATGTTCCATCTCTGCCTCCTTATGAGGATTGATGATGAATTGATGATGGCAAATTTTGCAGTAGAGGGATTGTGGAGACGAATTTGGTATAGGGGAAATATGGGGAAGACGTGACAGTAGTGACGAATTTGTAAATGTGTAAATTTTTGTACATATGGGGTAAGGGTAGGGTAGGTGACAGGGGGGTGACGTACGGTAGGGACGAGCTTTCTCACTTCGCCCTCCGTACGCATTTCGCCTTGCATTGCCTTATTGATGTGTACCCTTGTGACCTTACCCCTCGCTCAATTGTCTTTCCCCTTTTGTCTCCCACATGACCTGTGCGCCGTTGGGCGCCGAGGGGAGCGTGCGTGGGTCGGCCATTGTGCGCCCGAAATTCCCAGAACCAGCTGTCTGCATCGATGCACCACATTATGGACCACATGTCTGTGGCCGAGCACCACTTATGGACCCCATGGGTTGGGGCATGGCCCCTCTGCTGGAACCGGCCATGAGGGCCCGAAATCTTGCTGGCGGACCTTGGCCACAGGGCACCGATGCCCCACAGGTGAACCACACATAGTCGGCCCTGTGGGCCATAAATAAAGCAAATAAAAAGGACACATTGGGCACACTTTATTGAAAATAGGCCGCCAGTAAGCAAAGCAAAAGAATGACAACATCTGGAAGACCAAATAATAATAACCAGCAGAGGGAGCCGAAGAGCAAGAGATCACCTGCAGGGTTAGGGGTTGTTGAATTTATTTTTATTCATTGAACAATGGTGACTGCACCGATTGGTGCTTGGGTGTGTATTGGTGCGTTTTTGGGTGCGTTCATGGTGCGTCGATGCAGAGCAGACTGTCTCCCCCCCAGAAAGAACAATCACAGGTCCTGGGTTAGTTTTGTAAATAAAAATAGCGTCATTGTAAATAATGCTCCCCACCGTCAGTGTATAGTTTGAAGACCATTCTGCAATTCGGTTAACTGTGGGCGAAAGTCTGTTAGGCAGGGTGCAATGGAGCAGCGGGACACTTATTTATGTTTAAACTGTCGCACTCAGGGTCAGGTTAAAAATAGAGGGAACTACACCTACGTGTCACGCTAAAGATAAAAGTTGTAGGCCCGGGACGTGCCTAAGAGGAGGAGGGTGCAGTGTTGTGGATTTGAGGACTGTATATATTTTTTTGATTGTGTGCTGTATTATTATTATTATTGTTGTTGTTGTTGTGCTGTGCCTCCTGCCTCCGGAGCTGTGTAAGATCAAAAGGGCGTCCCATAGTTCACAAGCATACATGTCAGCCAATCATAGGATATTCATGTTCGATAGTTATATCTTATTCTGTGTATTAGTGTAAGGCTGTGTCTTCCATTAATTGAAATACTCCATTGCACCAGTGAAAGAGATAGATTCCCTTCATTCCCATTCCCACAACCTCCATTCCCCCTTTTCGTCGTTTGGCAATTACCTCCCCTCCAAAACCGCCATTGAACCTGTGCTCGGGTCGGAGAAGAAAGGCGTGCCCGCCCGTCGTCATCAAGGGCGGAGCCAGAGGGTCGCGCGACCAACCAGGGCCGAGGTGAGCACCCCCGATGGGCGTGTCCAAAGCGCCGGGGGGCGTGATCGCTGGGGGCGCTATAAAAGGGCGCAACCGGAAGTGAGCTGAGAGAGATGCACTCTGGGTTGGTCGGAGAAAGAGAGAGAGAGAGAGAGGAGGAGTTGGTCGCACCAAGAAAGAGAGAGAGAAGAGTTGGTCTGAGTCGGTTGCAAAAGGAGGGTCAGTGGTCACAGTTGGTTGCGGTGGTGAGGAGTCGGTGGTGAAAAGCGAGTGAGACAAGTCCTGGGAACGCAGCGGACGGAGGCCGCAGCCGCAAGACCACCCAACCGCCAAAGGGGGCCTGAACGGTGGTTTGGAGCAGGGCCAAAGAGGAACGGCGGCTGCTGAACGCGCCGGTTGTGCTGCGGGACCCCCCTTGGACCTCTCCCTCTCCCTCCAGCCATCCACCTTCTGCCATTCCTGGCATCCCCCGCGTGAGTCAGCGTTCTGTTTGTTCTGTCCTGGGATAAGTTAAGCCTGTAGATAAGCTAGTATTTGCACTGTGTCACCTGCGTCTTATGTGTTGTAAATAAACTTAATTGCTCCTTTTTGCTTGTGTGTGTAAATAATAAACCCCATTACTCGTCTGTACGTCTTCTCGTTTTAATTCCTTTTCCTCTTTGCATTCGTCGTTTTTGTCTTTTCCCCTCATTGAGCAGCTGCGGTGCGATCCGGCCAAAGTCTGGGTGAATCGGGTGAGTTTTGTTAGGTCGCGGTCTTACACCACCGCTCGGTCTATAACATCTAACCGCGACCTGTAACAATATATATATGAGAATATATAAATATATAAATATATATATATGAGAATATATAAATATATAAATTTATATATATATATATATATATATATATGAGAAGACCCGAACAACCCGAACCCGCTCCCCAAACACTATCTCTCGCTCCACACACACTATCTCTCGCCCCCCAAACACTATCTCTCGCCCCCCAAACACCATATCTCGCCCCCCAAACACCATCTCTCGCCCCCCAAACACCATCTCTCGCCCCCCAAACACCATCTCTCGCCCCCCAAACACCATCTCTCGCCCCCCAAACACCATCTCTCGCCCCCCAAACACCATCTCTCGCCCCCCAAACACCATCTCTCGCTCCCCAAACACCATCTCTCGCTCCTCAAACACGATATCTCGCTCCACAAACACGATATCTCGCTCCACAAACACTCTCTCGCTCCACAAACACGATCTCTCGCTCCACAAACACGATCTCTCGCTCCACAAACACGATCTCTCGCTCCCCAAACACCATCTCTCGCTCCCCAAACACCATCTCTCGCTCCCGAAACACTATATCTAGCTCCTCAAACACACTCTCTCGCTCCCCAAACACTCTCTCGCTCCACAAACATGATCTCTCGCTCCCCAAACACCATCTCTCGCTCCCCAAACACCATCTCTCGCTCCCCAAACACCATCTCTCGCTCCCGAAACACTATATCTAGCTCCTCAAACACACTCTCTCGCTCCCCAAACACCATCTCTCGCTCCCCAAACACCATCTCTCGCTCCCGAAACACCATATCTAGCTCCTCAAACACACTCTCTCGCTCCCCAAACACTCTCTCGCTCCACAAACATGATCTCTCGCTCCACAAACACGATCTCTCGCTCCACAAACACGATATCTCGCTCCACAAACACTATATCTCGCTCCACAAACACTATATCTCGCTCCACAAACACTATATCTCGCTCCACAAACACTCTATCTCGCTCCACAAACACTCTATCTCGCTCCACAAACACTATCTCGCTCCACAAACACTCTATCTCGCTCCACAAACACTCTATCTCGCTCCACAAACACTCTATCTCGCTCCACAAACACTCTATCTCGCTCCACAAACACTATCTCGCTACACAAACACTCTATCTCGCTCCACAAACACTCTATCTCGCTCCACAAACACTCTATCTCGCTCCACAAACACTCTATCTCGCTCCACAAACACTCTATCTCGCTCCACAAACACTCTATCTCGCTCCACAAACACTCTATCTCGCTCCACAAACACTCTATCTCGCTACACAAACACTCTATCTCGCTACACAAACACTGTCTCTCGCCCCCCAAACACTGTCTCTCGCCCCCCAAGCACTGTCTCTCGCCCCCCAAGCACTGTCTCTCGCCCCCCAAGCACTGTCTCTCGCCCCCCAAACACTGTCTCTCGCCCCCCAAACACTGTCTCTCGCCCCCCAAACACTGTCTCTCGCCCCCCAAACACTGTCTCTCGCCCCCCAAACACTGTCTCTCGCCCCCCAAACACTGTCTCTCGCCCCCCAAACACTGTCTCTCGCCCCCCCCAAACACAGTCTCTCGCCCCCCCAAACACAGTCTCTCGCCCCCACAAACACAGTCTCTCGCCCCCACAAACACAGTCTCTCGCCCCCACAAACACTATCTCTCGCTCCCCAAACACTATCTCTCGC
Organism: Myxine glutinosa; assembly: GCF_964187855.1. Lineage (NCBI taxonomy): Eukaryota > Metazoa > Chordata > Myxini > Myxiniformes > Myxinidae > Myxine > Myxine glutinosa. The sequence goes on along the minus strand of NC_136265.1, from coordinate 40,754,922 downwards.
TCCCCAAACACTATCTCTCGCTCCCCAAACACTATCTCTCGCTCCCCAAACACTATCTCTCGCTCCCCAAACACTATCTCTCGCTCCCCAAACACTATCTCTCGCTCCCCAAACACTATCTCTCGCTCCCCAAACACTATCTCTCGCTCCCCAAACACTATCTCTCGCTCCCCAAACACTATCTCTCGCTCCCCAAACACTATCTCTCGCTCCCCAAACACTATCTCTCGCTCCCCAAACACTATCTCTCGCTCCCCAAACACTATCTCTCGCTCCCCAAACACTATCTCTCGCTCCCCAAACACTATCTCTCGCTCCCCAAACACTATCTCTCGCTCCCCAAACACTATCTCTCGCTCCCCAAACACTATCTCTCGCTCCCCAAACACTATCTCTCGCTCCCCAAACACTATCTCTCGCTCCCCAAACACTATCTCTCGCTCCCCAAACACTATCTCTCGCTCCCCAAACACTATCTCTCGCTCCCCAAACACCATCTCTCGCTCCCCAAACACCATCTCTCGCTACCCAAACACCATCTCTCGCTCCCCAAACACAATCTCTCGCTCCCAGGAGATGAGTAAGGAGTCCACCGCAGCTGAGCACCGCAGCTGTGTCCACCGCAGCTGAGTCCACCGCAGTTGAGTCCACCGCAGTTGAGTTGAGCTTTGACGGCAGTTTCGACCCGCTGCTACGAAGAAACGCCGCCGTGCGAACGAGATTGAGGAGGGTCGGCGGCCGCTCACCTCGAGCCTTGTCGTTTACACGAACCGGACCCGCATCCTTCCAGCTCTGTGGACCACCTGAACCTTCCTCCCCTTCCAGCCATTCGTTCCTGCCTTCATTCCCCATTCGTGTAAGTCTGATTGTCGTCTGTTTGTCTGTGTTGTCCTGGGGTTTAAGTAAGACTGTATAGATTAAGATAAGTAGAATTGCACTGTGTCTTCTTCTTCTGTAAGTTACTTTCGTTTTCTTTCCTTCTCCTTGGTTTCTTTGGTTGTGTAAATAGTAATTAGTAATAAATTCCTGTTCTTCCTACCTTTGCCTTCTTTCCTTCACATCCGTTCGTTTTAGAGTTTTCCATCATTGAATACCTGTGGCACGATTTGGCCAACGCATAGGAATCGGGTTTAGTACTGCTAATGGTTCGTGCCGCGGGCTGCTAACCCGCTCGGCAAATAACATCTTGTTCGCGGTCTCGAACGGGGTTGCCCACCTGCTTTGTGGAGGGCTCGGCGGGGGCGTACGGGAATCCTTTGACCGATCGCCTCGGCCAATCCCACCCCACGGAGGAGCGGGGTAGCTTCAGGAGCGGAGACGGTCAGCTTAACAGGACAAGGGGCTAACCACCTCTTGCTAAGGGGAAGAGCCGTACTCCGTTTCCGTAACAATTGGTGTCAGGAGTGGGATTCGGACCCGAAGTGCGCTTAACGCACTCAAAATTACGAGTGGCCAAAATTTTATTTTAACATCCTAAATTTAAATCGTGCCATGGATAATCAAGGCGACCGGATGCCGGTGGGGGTAGAGTTAGAGGGTTTAGAATCGACCCAGGACCCCGGGGAGGATTTGGGAGTAATGGAGGAGCGCAATACGCATTGGGTTGCGAGGGTTTCAGGTGCACAAGATGGCGACGCCACGCACGAGGTTGGAGGCGCACAAAATGGCGCCTCGCACATGGCTGCGGCAGCCACACCCGCTGCGCAAGTAGGGGTTGTGGACCTGCAGAGCTTTTTGGCGCAAGTACTGGTAACCATAAAATCGGCGTATGGGTTGGGCGAGCAGGTCCCAGGGGTACGCGACGAGGTAAAGCGGGTCGAGAAGCGCTGGTTGAGCGAGGCGGAGCAAAGCGCGGGTAAAATGACGGGCATAGAGATCACGACCCAGGGTATGGGGCAGCCGGCGACCGCTGAAGTAGAGGGAATTTTAATAAAGCCAGCGGTCGTCAAAGAAAAAGCAAAAGTTTAAATTGGAATTGGAGAGACCGGGGACTTGGAAAAGCACTCGCGGCAGGGAAAGATGGAAAATGTGCAAAGTCCCTGCTCACATCACGATGCTGTGCTTAATAACCCCAATAAAGATTTGCAGGTGGTGTTGGAGCGAAGAAGAAGAAGCACCCAGGTGAGTCGTGCTGTATATTGTGCAGGGAGATTTTGTAAAAGGATGTTTGGCGCAGAAAGAATTTTCGCGCGCTTGGGATCGAGAAAGCATCCGGGCATTGGTGAAGGGTCCCCTGTGAGTGGTGCGAGTGGAAATGGCGCGCTTGTGAGGAAAGAGTGTGCGTCGGAGAATGAACGCACGACAGTGTGGTAGGGAGTGTGACACGGAGAGTGAGTTGGTGGTGGCGCGAGTGTGAGAGAGCCCATTGAAGCGCGTGAGTGGGTGGATGCGAGAGTGCACGCCCATGGTGAGTGTTACGGAGGACGTAACGGAGGAGAGGTGTGGAACGAAGTGTGTGAACGACGAGTGTGCGCCAGAGGGTGCGCGCGAGAGGTGTGGTGTGTAACAGGGAGTGCGGTGGTGGAATGGACGGAGTGTGTGGAATGTATGGGCAGCGTTGGAAGGCCGGGTTTGGTGAGTGTGAAAAGGGTCGCGTATGCGTGCGAGCATGCAAGTAAGGCATCGACGTTAAACGGGGCAGCGTTTAGGGCGACGGGTAGCCGACGCGAGCACTCGGGGCGCGGTGCACTTTGTTGGATGCGAGGCCCGGCGCGGAACGGTGCTGCGTCGCTTCTCTTCGAAGCGTCGTTGCCGATTCGGGCCTGGCCCCGCCCCGCACGGTCGAGACCGGGCCTCGTCGGGCAAGGCGACCGGTCCGGTTCAAGGGCAGGTCGGAGGAAGCGGCACGGTGCCCCCCTTGTGGTTGCGGCGTTCCGGCCGGGCGGGATCGAGCCATCGGGCCGGAGACCGAAAGGATCCGCGCCGAGATGGTGCGTGGAATCTCGGGCCGAGCATGCCGCCTCCCTTGAACCGAATGCCGGACGGACTCAACCTGCAGGCGACCAAACCACCCGAATTCATTGCTCGGCTTTGCGAAGCCGAGTTTTAATGATGTCATGACGTACCGAGAGGCTCAGATATAGTGGACTGTGATGATGATAGTGTTTTGGATTTGAAATTTGGAATAGTGAATAGGATTGGCAGTAATGATTGGCAAATTGAGGATTGGTAGAATGATTGGCAGTGATTGGCAAATTTTGATTTGCAGAAAATTGGATTGGCAAAATTGATAGTGGGACATGCCGAATGTGGTGGAATGGCAACTCTGCCATCCCTCACACAAGGGGGCACATGAGCACTAGCTATGGGGTTTATGGCAGTGTAAGCTCGCCGAGGGAGGGTTTGGATAAAATGATAGGGATCTAGAGAGGATTGACCATAGGTAACTGGAGATTTAAGTAGCGACACTATACCTGTAGTGGGGACGTGGAGAGTAGGGTAGTTGGATTATAATGACGAGGGAGCGCAATAGTATAAGGGGCGACTGGGAAGCGCGAGTTTTAGAGGGGAGTAGGTAGATCAGATGATGCCGTGTGTTTGAGAATCGAAAGTGTATGGAGCAGCGTATGAGTGAGTAATGGTGATTGTGTGTTGTGTTGAGCAAATGGTCCTGGAGGGAGGGTGCAGGAAGCACCAGGTGTGATGGCACAGGTGTGCCAATACAGGTGAGCATGGTTGAATGAAATGTATGGTTTGGGATATATGGAGTATGGAATGGATGGTGTGGAGTGAGTATGGTGGAAACTGTGGAGTGGAGTGGATGGTGCGAAGGTGTGAATGGGGGAAAGGTGAACCCCTATCACGAATACCCGGGGAGGGTAGTTTAAGAGTTAGGTAGAGGGAGTAGGTAAATTGTGGTTGGATATTGGCATCTGTAGTGCGTGGTGGAAGAATGGTGTTTGGATGGGTGCATTAGTGACGTGGAAATGGCTGGGCGTGTGGCCTGTTAGTGTGTGTAGTTAAATGGGCACTCCACCACTGTTAAGATGTCGGCCAGGTGAGGCCGCAGGTGGGCTCTCGGAGCCGGTAGAGTTGTGGATGGGGCCCGAGGATCCGGAGGACGGACCCGGGTAGCCCAGTGCCAGAGAGGGCACCGAGTGGGGAGAGCGCCAGAGGGCCTTCCCCAGTTAGATAGGTTAGGGTAAGGAGCAGGTAAGCTCGGAGGCAACTGCAGTGGTGGAGGTGTGCAGGTGGGTAGACCTGCTGGGAGAGCCACACGACCCAGTCCTGAAATTGTGCAAAGGCACAGGGAGTTGAACCAGGGGAGTGAGACCCCAAATTGAGGAAGCACCACAGTTTGGTCAATGGGAATTTGGTTCTTAAAACCGCATAGAGTGTAAGATGGCCAATGGATTGGCAGGGAAAGACCCCGGGTAGTGTAAAGTGTATTAAAGTCATTTAGAGGATAGTTAGGATTAAGAATCTCCTCGCACCATCTACATCCACTCACCTGGGGTGACAGAACTCCACACCATGCCATGGTTTGTTGTTTTTATTATTTTTGTGCAAATGTTTGGAATGTGAGACGCATCATGACGTGGGTGTGACATTGTGCTGATGTTCCATCTCTCCCTCCTTATGAGGATTGATGATGAATTGGCGATGGCAAATTTTGGGTTAATGGGATTGTGACGAATTTGGTATAGGGGAGATATGGGGAGGACGAGACGTAGTGACGGATTTGTAAATGTGTAGGCTTTTTTAAATACGGGGAGGGGCAAGTGGGGCAGTGTAGGTCACATGTGGGGGGCGTACGTTGGGATGCACCTTTCTCAGCTCGCTCCCATGCGCCCCTCATTCTGCATTGCCTTGTTTGATGTGTACCCTTGCGCCCTTACCCCTCACTCACCTGTCTTCTCTGTCTTCCTTCCCCAACCTGAGGATCGTGCTCTCTGGGCACTGAGGGGAGCGTGCGGGGGGGGGGGGGGGGGGGGGGCCACGTCGGTGTGCCCGAATCCTCGCAACCAGCTACCTGCATCGATGCACCACTTCATGGACCACATGTCTGTGGCTGAGCACCACTCCTGGACCCCACGGGTTGGGGCATGGCCCCTCTGCTGTGACCGGCCACGATGGCCCAAGATCTTGCTTGCGGACCCCGTGAGGTGGCACCAAGCCCACAGGTGAACCACCCATAGTCGGCCCCTGTGGGCCATAAATAAAAATGGACACGGTTTGTGCTTTTGTTTTATTATTACAAATAAGATCAAGAAGAACAACAAGTTGAGAACATCAAGAACGACAACAGCCAGCAGAGGGAGCCGAAGAGCAAGACCACCAGCTGTTGTTTTTTTTTATAACTATGGTGACTGTGCACTCCGGTGCGTTTTGGTGAGTGGTGCTTTGATGATTATTGGTGCTGGTGCGTCGATGCAGTGCATGCTGTCTCCTTCCCTCCCACAGGATTCTTTTTGTTTCCCAAAATCACAGGTCCTGGGTTGCGTTTTGTAAATAGTCCAAATAGTGTAACTTGTAAATAATGCTCCCCACCGTACATGTTTAGTTTGAAAACCATTCCGCAATTCGGTTTGCTGTGGGCGTGAATCTGTTAGGTAGGGTGCAATGCAGCAGAGGGACATACTTATTTGTGTTTTAAAACTGTCGCACTCAGGGGCAGGTTAATTGTAGAGGGAATTACACCTACGTGCCACACTAAGTTAAGGTTTTGTCGGCCCGAGACGTGCCGTGAGGAATGAGGGTGCTGTGTTACGGTTTTTAGAACCTTCACTTTGTAAATGTGGTATTAAATTTCCTGTGTACATTTCCCCTTTTAATTGGCTGTTAATTGAAATGAGTGCACCATAGCTAGTCCATGTACAAGCACGTAGGCCACCATAGAACCTCTCTATAGTTATTTCTTATTCTATGTTAGTTTAAGGCTCTGTTTCCCATTAATTGACACTGCATTGCACCAGATCAAATAAGATAGATCCCCTACCATATCGCCGTGGCCCCCCAAAGCGCCAGCACCGCGAACACCGTTGCATTGGGTGGGGTTATTGGCATCACCATCACCCCTTTCAATTGCCAACTGCATTTGCCTCCATTACACACGTGGTCAAGCCTCGGAGAAGAAGGGGGAGGAGCTACATTACGGGCATGGCCCGCACCTCGTCCTCAGAGGGTGGGGCCAGGAAAGCCCTTGCCGACCAACCAAGGATGAGTGGGTATGGCTCAAGAGAGTGGGGTTATAAAACCCATTGCATCAGCCCCCACCAGGAGAGATGCGGCAGATGTGTGACCCAGGAGATGAGTAAGGAGTCCACCGCAGCTGAGTCCACCGCAGCTGAGTCCACCGCAGCTGAGTTGAGCTTTGACGGCAGTTTCGACCCGCTGCTACGAAGAAACGCCGCCGTGCGAACGAGATTGAGGAGGGTCGGCGGCCGCTCACCTCGAGCCTTGTCGTTTACACGAACCGGACCCGCATCCTTCCAGCTCTGTGGACCACCTGAACCTTCCTCCCCTTCCAGCCATTCGTTCCTGCCTTCATTCCCCATTCGTGTAAGTCTGATTGTCGTCTGTTTGTCTGATTGTCGTCTGTTTGTCTGTGTTGTCCTGGGGTTTAAGTAAGACTGTATAGATTAAGATAAGTAGAATTGCACTGTGTCTTCTTCTTCTGTAAATTACTTTCGTTTTCTTTCCTTCTCCTTGGTTTCTTTGGTTGTGTAAATAGTAATTAGTAATAAATTCCTGTTCTTCCTACCTTTGCCTTCTTTCCTTCACATCCGTTCGTTTTAGAGTTTTCCATCATTGAATACCTGTGCCACGATTTGGCCAACGCATAGGAATCGGGTTTAGTACTGCTAATGGTTCGAGCCGCGGGCTGCTAAACCGCTCGGCAAATAACATCTTGTCCGCGGTCTCGAACGGAGTTGCCCACCTGCTTTGTGGAGGGCTCGGCGGGGCGTACGGGAATCCTTTGACCGATCGCCTCGGCCAATCCCACCCCATGGAGGAGCGGGGTAGCTTCAGGAGCGGAGACGGTCAGCTTAACAGGACAAGGGGCTAACCACCCCTTGCTAAGGGGAAGAGCCGTACTCCGTTTCCGTAACTATATATATATTACGGTTCTCCAACCTAATGAGCGGACAACATGACGTCATCGCCATGCACGTCCGCCTTGCCTGCAAAGTTCCAGAGGAACCATCTAGCAGTGCGTCATTACGGATTATAAATACAGATACTGTCACAAGTGCATGCAAAACTCACAGTTACCGACCTGGTTTCGCCCTTGTTGGGGCTTCATCAGGGCAACGCAGTGAGGCTTTCCATACACTTGTAACTCTGTGACCCTTTCGGTTTTTATATCAGTTTTTATATATATATATATATATATAAGACTCTAGCTATGAATCCTACCATTATGTCCTGAGTTCTTGCAAGCTGAAGTCTCTTCAGGAATGCTGTGAACAACTTTGCAAAGACTTTGCATCTTTTTGCATCGTAGATTTCCGGACTGGTTATCTGAAAAACAATAATTATGCAGACAGCTGCATCATAGTAATACATTCTAGGAAATTAAATGTAGAACTGAACGCTACTGAAAAAGTGCAATGCCCTATATTATCACACTGTTTAATGATGACATGGTGGTGGTGGTGGTTCATATGCAGCCTGTGGCTGCTTGACTGCAACATTTTCTGGGGGCATGGCTGTGCCGCTGATGAAATGCTCCCTATTACCAGTCAGCTGGTACTCATTTTGCCGACCTCGGAAGGATGACAGGCTGATTCACCCCACATGATGTTATTTCAGCAGCACAACAGGTGCTCAAATTCAGGACCCTAAGATCTCAAGCCAGCCACCTTAACCGTTAGGCCAACACCATGCTTAATGATGACACGAATGCTCTTTTAGATTCAAATGTTGTTTTGCTGCGATTATGTTATTATCTTCAGGTTTTTTTTTTTACCTTGTAAATTATTCACAATTCAGACTTGAGGCTGCCATTTTTAATAATAAAACCATGAACCAACCATACCAAGTGTAGGTGAGCCTTGCTGTAAGTAATAAAATTTAAAATCTGAGGAATTATGGTGGACAATGAGGCAATTTACTATAAATTTTGTGTGTGTGTGTGTGTGTGTGTGTGTGTGTGTGTGTGTGTGTGTGTCTGTTTGGCATGTTTTTGTGGTGTTATACTGAGCTTTCTGGTGTGGATTGTGATACAGAAAAATTATCGTTATGACCCGAGTTGATTAGGATAATTGAATACAAAGAATCCGGAAAAATGCCGACGTTTATAAATGTGTGCAAAGTTGAGGTATATTGAGCAGTTTAATCGGTCCTTCTACGGCATGGTATTCCAATTACAAAACAAATAAAAATACCAACGATAACACAATTTTTTAGGTAGTTGGCTGAAGACAGCAACCACCCAGGGTGGCACTACCATTCTGCCTTAGGAGAGTTAAAGTGGTACCCGGAACCATCTCACACTCTCCGTGTCAGGATTGCTGGTCTTACTTACTGTCTCACTCAAACTATATCTACCGGGCTCGCTTCAATCCCTCTTTCTCACAAACAAACACCATACACTTTTCATCACACACTTTTATTTAAGGCCTGGCCTCGATGAGGGATATATAGTCTGTGCCTGGAGCCTCCAACATAAATAATAATAATCTATCTATAATTCCACTAATCTCTGTGTGTGTGTATGTTTGTATGTTTGTATGCGACCGCTGTTTCTCGACAACTACCGGTCCGATATACTTGAAACTTGCCAGGTATATTGCTGGGGACCCGAGGATGTGCCTTTTCAAGGTTTGAAATTAATCGGACAAGTAGTTACCGAGCTATGGCGATTTAGCCGTTCGCCGTTCGCTTTGGCGTTGCGAATGGACCAAACCATTTCATGTAAATAGAGGGGGGGGATATAATTTTAGATATATATATAGTACGGGCATATATATAGTACGGGCATGCCCTAGTAATAATAATAATAATAATAACCATTGTAGCAAAGCGTATATTAATTAATACTAATAATATTAATAACACTAATAACAAGTAGAGCTACATTCAAAGTACACCACCACCATGCTAAATAAATAACATATCCTCCAGCACACGACATTGCTGGGTTACCTCCGGCGCCAGGCGATGCGGCCGTGCAGCAATCAGCACCTTGAGATTGGTCAGCTTGAGACAAAAAATCAGCACCTTGAGACAAAATCTGGATGGAGCAGTGTACAATAACTGATTGATTAAATAAAAAATATCATTTTTGCCAAAGCACGTGCTCACTATTGTGCCCAAATTTCAGCTTCCTAGCTCAAAAAATGGCTGAGATATCACCCGGACAAACAAACAAATAAACAAACGGAGTGAAAACTGAGTACTCCCTATCGGCGCGCGTCATCACCAGGCACCCTTCGGCGCCCGGTGATGACGTCATGCAGTGCCGAGAGATGGAATAGGAAAGTAGCAGTGTACAATACAAGTATCATCTGCCTATGTTAATAATGTTACGTTCATGGGGGGTAGGTGAAAGAATCCCAAAGGAAAGGTAGCACTGTATAATTAATAGCCTGGACCACGTGACGCATAGGAGAAATCTCGATGTACAGTAAGTAGGAAACTTGTAGCATAAGGTTGTTTCATTGTTCTTCACATGGGGAGGTGGGGAGGGTGCGAGGTGGGGAGGGTGCTGTTGGGGGAAGCGGCTTATATTGTCCTGCACAACTTCGAGGAGGAGTTGTTTCTGTTCCATGTTATGTGGCATTTAACTCAGTCGGGGCCACACACCTTTCAGCATTGTCAACATTTATCACCTTCAAGTGTTCAACCGTCTGTAATGCTTCCCTGTAATCCTCTCAACTCCTTTGACTTGGAATCATAATCCACAAAATCAGCTGGAATTTTGAGGCATCTGAAGAAACTGTGTCGTGCTTCCCTGTAATCAAGAAGGGTGTGCAATCTTTTTGCTCGAAGAAGACACTCGCCATTTTGTTGGGTTCGTGTCGTGGAGTTTGTGCGCTTTGGAGAAGAGCAAGCAGAGAGAGAGGGCTGACAGCAGCTCTTTTCTTTGGTGGGCTGGAGGCCACGCTGAACATCCCAAAGTGGTGGAGGAGCCTAAAAGACAACCTCTTGACTTCCCACCTCACGTTTGTGGCGCCGTCGAGCGCGGCGCCGGCGCCATCTTGTGCCGGGTTCCCACGGAGGGACATCAAACTCTGAGCCTCGTTCCCAGCTGCCAACCTCGCAGAAGGGCCCATTTAGGACGCAGAGCTAAGTGCCGGCACGAAAAAGGACATTTGATTTTATCTTCCCCCTTGTGTGTTTTTTTGTGACTGAGTGGAGACATCTCAAAATTAGGAATTAATTTTTACCTCAACATTTAATTTCACCCCTTGCTTTATTTTCATGAAATTCATTATTGTTGTATTTTAATTTGTCGTGTTGCTTTGTCTGTAGGTTCAGGAATACACCCGTGTGTTCCGTTCAGCTAAACGTCTCGCAGCGTTCCATCTCGCGCGCGCGTGCATAACCGCCATTTTCGGCCGGACGACTCGGGAGTAAAAAAAACTTTCGGCTACCCGTCACCGGTGATCTTAATCACCGGCGACACGACAATAATAGCCGGCGAACCCGGTCTTGTGAATAAACGCGTACGTATTATGTCAATTTCCCGACCCGGATCTCAGCCAATGGAGTATCTTCTCTTCTAGACTTGGTTATGACCAACTTCCCTGCTAATGTCTGCTGCTCTTCTTCTGCTCCAATCGGTTCTTCTGATCATGTGCTTGTCAAAGTGGACATCTCTCTGGCCATTCTCAGAGAGCCTCCTCAGCGTCGGCGAGTCTGGCATTTCACTCAGGCCGACTGGGATGGTCTTCAAGCAGCCATCAATCGTCTGGATTGGTCTCCCATCTCCACTGCCTCTGACATCAATTCTTCCTGGGAATTCTTCCAAAGCAAACTGATCTCTCTCATGCACAGATTTATCCCATCTCGCCTTCAGTTGTCTTACCCTTCCTCCCGTCCATGGTACACTGAATCTTGTGGTGAGGCAGTTGCCCTGAAACAACTTGCCTTTGCCTCTTGGAAGGCTAATCCAACTGAAGGAAATCTCAGTTCCTTCCACCAAGCTCGGAACAAGTGTGTGTCTACCCTCAGGAGTGCCAGGAAGCACTATCTCTCCTCACTCAAGAATGAACTCTCAAACCTGTCTCCTTCCTCCAAATCCTGGTGGCGTCTGGTCAAATCCGTTTCTGGTGTTTGTTCCCCCTCCATCCCCTCCCTTACCTCAAATGGCCACACAGTTGACATCGCACGTGACAAAGCCGAATGCCTCAACTCTGTGTTTGCCTCAAAATCCTTAGTCCCAAACCCATCTCTCTCTGTTCCCACCTTTCCCAGTCGAACCAAACTGCTCCTGGACTCTGTGACCTTCTCTCCTGACAAGGTGGAGGAGTTTTTGTCAAACCTCGACTCTGATTCTGCAACTGGACCAGATGGCATCAGCCCACGGGTCCTAAAATCCTGCTCTGCCGCTCTATCTCACCCTCTCTCTGTTCTTTTCACCCTATCTTTTGCTCAAGGTCATCTGCCAGCATCCTGGAAATCAGCAAACATTACCGCTTTACACAAAAAAGGTGCAAAAACAGATCCTTGCAACTACAGACCAATCAGCCTGCTCCCAATTATCAGCAAAGTCATGGAATCCATCATTGCTTCGGATATGAAATCTTTCCTCTTCTCCAATGGCTTGATCTCTGATCATCAATTTGGTTTCAGACCAGGTCACTCTACTCTGGACATGCTGCTTCTGCTGTCTCAACAATGGATGGAGGTCCTCAATGCCAAACAGGAAATCAGAGCTGTCTCCCTTGACATATCACGTGCCTTCGATACGGTCTGGCACCCAGCTCTGCTCACCAAACTCTCCTCCTATGGTATCCATGGAAATCTCCATGCATGGCTTGCGGACTTCCTCTCTGGTCGTAGTCAACGTGTGGCCCTGAATGGATTTCTGTCATCTCCCCTTCCCGTTCAGGCTGGAGTTCCCCAAGGCAGTGTGCTGGGCCCTGTGCTTTTTCTGGTCTTTATCAATGATCTCTCCGACTCTCTGGAAAATCCTCTGTATCTCTTTGCTGATGACTCCACTCTCTGCCGCTCCATTCCTCTTCCCTCAGATCGGCAGTCTGCAGCCTCCTCACTCTCTGAAGACCTGGACAAAATCACAGACTGGTCAAACATGTGGAACATGTCTTTCAATCCTGACAAATCTCACACTCTTACTATGTCTCTCCGAAAAGATCGACTGGACAACCCTCCCATCTACTTTCTCAACAATCCTCTCCAAGAAGTTCTGTCGCTCAAGCTTTTGGGTCTCACCATCTGCCATGATCTTTCTTGGGAAAACCACATTTCCAAGCTGGCCTCCAAAGCCAGTCGCCGACTGGGCATCCTCCGTCGTGCGAAGTCCTTCCTAGGCACACCTGAGCTCCTCACCACATACAAGGCTTTCATCCACAGCTCAATGGAATACTGTTCTCCCCTATGGGCTGGTGCTCCTGCCTCACACCTGGCTCGGCTTCACGCTGTTGAATCCAAAGCTTTCAGAATCATTGGAATCTCCCGCGATGAAGCTATCTCTGAGGGCCTTTCACTCACTCACCGCAGGCAGGTAGGTGGTCTTTCTGTCTTCTACCGACTCCTCTCCGGCCTTGCTCCCCCAGCTCTCTCTGTGCTCTGTCCCCCAAATATTCCTACAGGTCGCACAAGATCTGCCAGCCACCCTCTGATGGTTAAACTGCCGAAATCTCGGCTCTCTGCTCACCTTCACTCTTTCATTCCTCTTTTCTCCCGCCTCTGGAACAAACTCCCACACTCACTTCAATCACACTCCTCCCTCCAGGTCTTCAAAACAGCTGTTCACCACCATCTCTTATCTTCCCCCATCCAAAACCTTGATCTTTTCTACCCCCACTAATTCACCCCAGATCCACCTTGTTTGAAATTCCAACTTCTTTCCTGGAAGTCTTGGCAGTGTCCATATGTTTTATACCTCTCCCACCCCCCCCCCCCCCTTCCCATACCTTCCCCCCAAAGCCCTCTCCCTCCCACAGTTCTCTCGATGTCTCCATGTCTCTCGGTCCCTGCTCTCAAATGTTGTGTTTGTGTCCTTCCCCCTCTCTCCCCATCTTGTCTACCGCTCCCGATGTTATTTGTTTTGTGTGTCTGTCTTTTCTGTGTGATTAATGTTCGCTCTTTCACGAGCCTCGATCTTGTATACAAAAAAAAACAAAAAAACAACAAAAAACAGATTATGCTGGATCCCATGGCTTGAGAATTCCGAAGCTGTGACGCACCAAATCGCTCAATGGAGGCCGCCATCTTGCGGATGCGGAAGTATGCATAACAAATTGAAAAAAGTTCAATAGGAGTTTGTTTCACCCGTCTTTGTTTGATTCACCATCTTATGCACCTCTAATTTGTAATTAAATTACTTTACGACCAACCTCGGCCTGCACGGGCCTGGTTATCTTCAACGAAAATAGTCACCAAACACCGGAACCAATGAGATGTGAGAATTTGAAAAAATATTTCAGAAACCAAATCACTCAATGAAGGCCGCCATCTTCCGGATGCGGAAGTATGCATTAAAAAATTGCGAAAAATTTCAATCGGAGTTTGTTTCACCAGTCTTTGTTTGATTCAGAATCTTATGCACCTCTAATTTGTAATTAAAATACTTTAAGACCAACCTCGTTATCTTCAATGAAAATCGTCACCAAACACCGGAACCAATGAGATTCGAGCATTTGAAAAAATATTTTAAAAAAGCTTATTACGCGTTTCGGAGGCCGGAAAACGGCGTCAAATATTCTAAAATTGACGAAGAATTGTTTTTTAGAAATCTCGCGGCCGTAGGGGATAGTTTTTCAAGGCCGGAAATATCCGAAGTTGAGACGGAATTCACCGAATTAATCAAGAAGTAAATTTTATCAATTTTAATCTCATCCAGAATGCAATTGGTGTCATTTTCGGTCTGAATTTGCGAAATTTTGTGAGCTGACCAATCAGCGATCAGCTCGTCAGCCAATCAGCGCCATCGCCACGGTTTGATTAACGACAGTCACACATTGCCGTTGAAACGGCGCTATCGTCTGACCTGTCGGCACTGATCTTACTGCAAGCTAACTTCTTCTGGTGGAGGAAGCCGCAGTGCCCGGAGAGAAGCAGTCCTGACAGCGACTGAAGTTAGAAGACTACACACATACTGTGAAAACGTATGTTAAGCCCAGTTAAAATTTCTTAAAATAGGCCTTAAGCTAGCACATCGTATAGTATAGTTACTTCCTTAAGCTTCTTGTGACATTTATTGTATGTCGGTATTGGGGAGGACTGTCTGCTCTTCTCTTTTACCAAGTCTTACCAGGTACGGTACCTACTACACCTACCTACTACCAACTACCTTACCTACTGATGCCATAGTGATGGGTAAAATAGTGGCAAGAGGCTTTGGCTTCGCCGGCTCATTGCGGCTTTGCAGTCGGGTACTAGTAACGAACGTATAATCCCCTGTATGGGGGTGTAGTAGGTCCCCATGCATAATCCCCATGCACGTCTGAGCTTGATGAAGCTTGGCCAATCTATATTTGCGCAATTCATAGTGGCCAAAGTGGTATGATTAGCAGCAGTGTGTACACACTTTGTAGTTTTATCAAAAATGAATGAAAAGGTATCCACGAATAAAACGTACTTTTTAACCACTTCTTTACAAAGAGTACCACTGAACAAGCATTTTCTTTCAAATGTGCAGAATCAAGCGAAATGTGACCACTGGGTGTCGCAATTGTGAGTACACGAGTACCGAGTACAGCATCCGCTGCAAATCTGGGTGATCGGCGGTTCAAATCCCGGCTGAGTCACATCAAACACTAAAAGTGGTTCATGCCGTTTCCTTGCTGAAGTTCATTATTTAAAAAGGATAGGCCTAGAGCACTGACAAACAACTCATAGCACTGGCTTACTCCTGTATTGAAGTTCCTTGTAAAGGAACTCGTATAGCACTTTACCTCACCGCCGCAGTGCGAAGAGGAAGAACTATCGAAGTCCCAAAGGCTCGTACCTTCGCCCGCCAGCGCCAGATTCGTGACGAATCACAAGGAAACGCATTTGCAGTAATATTTCGACTATTTATACGTTCTCCCAGTGCCGTTTTTAAAATTATATGTCAGACATATAGGAATGGTAGGTTTTAATCATTGTAACGTTATTTTATGACACATAAAAACGAGAAAGTCGAGGAAACAACCGAGCTAGACAATAAATAGTTAATATATCCCAAATAGTTGCAAAGTGGCACTCGCTATTGGAGGTATTTCTTGGTTCGCCTCATGTTGCAAGCTTCTCTTGCTAGTAAACACAGGCTTCAAAGTTAGTTTCACTACAAAGATTAGAAAAGACAGTTATAGATACTTTCGAAATACACCGCCCCGATGCCCAGTGTTGCCAACACCGCGCTGGCTCTGCCAAATAAATAAATAACTCCAGCAGGCGGCACTTCCGGGGCGCCACGCCTTAGGCGCGCTGCAATACCGCCGTGCAGCACGCAGAGACGGTATTGGGAGGGAGAGATGTACAATAATTCATTGATTAATTGCACAATTAAAATTAATAAATGATAATCGTAAAATAATTTCTTAATCAATTGGCTAATACAGCATACCTCAACCACCAATGTTTCATCCTAAGCTGTAACTTTTTGAAAATTAATTAAAGAAGTCATTAATCGAAAAATTAAATAATTAACTGATTAATCAATAAATAATTAATCGATAAATTTAAATTTTATTAATCGATAACCAATAAATCAAAATTATCCTTTATAGCCACATCACTTGGTCACTCTCGCATCCGAATATATCAGCTTCCTAGCTCAAATTCATTAGATATTGCCCAGATGAGAAAGGAAATAAATAAGTATTTAATTAATCGATGATAATTAAATAATTAATCAATTAATTGATCAATCAAAAAACAAAAAATACAGTTTTTGCCAAAGCACGTGCGCACTTTTGTTCCTAAATTTAAGCTTCCTAGCTCAAAGGATGGCTGAGATATCACCGGACAAACAAACAAACAAGAAGACGTCATGCGGAGCACGATACTTGCAAAATCCGCCCCCCACCCCCAAGAAAAGAAATTCCATTGATACAGCAAATTGTCCATTTCATCAAGATTAAAATTGACAATCTTGATCAAAGCTCGGGTCAACAGGAAGAAAAGTGACGATTTTTCAGATGAAAAATGATTTTGTAAGGTTGACCTTGAGTTGACCTTTGACCTTTTGACCTCAAAAATAGTTAATTTCCCTATTTAGTGACTCAATATGCAAATGCTGTTCAATTTTCAAGTCAATAGGATGAAAATTGAGAATTTAAAAAACTTGGCAAAGTTGGTGACCTTTTGTCTATGTTGACCTTTTGACCTTTTGACCCCCAAAACAATAGGCTTCTCAATTTGGACGACCTATACATCTTGGTGAAGTTTCGTGACGATCGGTTTAGAATTGTGACCTGTAGGCCGGTGACCAACAAACAAACAAACAAACAGACAGACAGACAGACAGAACCACAAACGCAAACAACCAATCTTTGATTTTGCAAGTAACAAGAAACCGGAGAGAAAACTGAGAACTCCCTTTCAGTGTACGTCATTGCCGGGCCCCCTTCGGTGCCCGGCGATGACATCATGCAGCCCCTGGAGATGGAATGGAAAAGGAGTGGTGTACAATGGTGTGGTTATAGGCAGTTATAAAGCAGGGAGGGAGAAGATAACAGGGGGTAAAGGGAGTCGACGGTTTCGGCGAAAGCTCTTCTACTTTTTACGAAAGGACACCGTGGGACCTTTAATGTCCACCAACTAATGCCGACAGATGGGAGAACCAGTTTAATGTCCATTTGAGTGACCACACACACACATTGATGAATCACACTTCCTGAAATGAAAAACATGACAGTTTTTAGCTGGGATGGGACTCAAACCCAGGCTAGATAGAGCCTAAAGACAAGTTAGCATACCTCTAGTTTGGCATTGCTGCCAGCACCTTCTCCCTCCTCCCCCTCCCCCCTAATCCCTAACACCTCACACAGTGTCTAAAGTTCATGGAGGAGATTGTGCAGATATGAGTATAACATGTAGAACAAGAAGAATTAAGATGCGTGAAAACTTTTCAGGAGCTATACAAGAGCCTTTAACTATCATTAGTTGGTGGATATTAAGGATTTAAATGTTTACAAAATAATTAAAATTAAAAGCTGAAATGTCTTCAGTCAATAAGTATTGAACCCATTTGCTATGACACGCCAAATTGACCTCAGGTGCATCCAATTTCTTTTGATCATCCTTGAGATATCTCTACAACTTGAATGGAGTCCACCTGTAGCCAATTCAACTGACTGGACATTATTTAGAATGAAACACACGTTTCTATATAAGGTCCCACAGTTGACGGTGCATACCAGAGCAGAAACTCTACAATGAACTCCAAGGAACTGTCGGTAGAACTTCGAGATGGAATTGTGAGGAGGCATACATCTAGGGAAGGGTATAAAACAATTTCTGGTGTTGAAAGGTCCCAAGAGCACAGTGAGTTCCATCATTAGGAAATGGAAAGAAGATGGATCTACCCAGACTCTTCCTACAGCTGGATGTCCGACCAAACTGAGCAACCGGGCAAGAAGGCCTTGGTCAGGGAGCTGACCAAGAACCCAATGACCACTCTGAATGAACTACAGAGTTTCTTGGCTGAGGTAGGAGAACCTGCTGGATGGTCAACATTCTCTGCCACACTTCACAAATGTAGGCTTTTTTGGAGGGTGGCCAGACACAAGCCAAACCTGAGAAAAATGCATGAAAGCATGCCTGGAATTTGCAAAAAGGCCCGTGAAGGACTCCTAGAGCACGAGGCAAATGATTATGTGCTCTGAGAAGATGAAAATCGAACTCTTTGGCCTGAATGCAAAGTGCTACGTCTGGTGGAAACAGAGCACAGCTCATCACCGATCTAATACCATCCCTACCGTGACGCATTGTGGTGGCAGCATCAGGCTATGGGAATGCTTTTCTGCAGCAGGGACTGAGAGACTTGGAAGGATAGAGGGAACAATGAATGGAGCCAAATAAAGGCAAATCCTTGAGGAGAACCTGCTTCAGAATGTAAAAGACCTTAGACTGCAGCAAAGATTTATGTTCCAACATGCCAATGACCCCAATCATACAGCCAAAGCAACATTGGAATAAAAAAAAAAAAAAACGTGAAAGTCCTTGAGTGGCCCAGCCAAAGCCCAGACTTGAATCCCTTTGGGAATCTGTGGAAAGACTTGAAGATTGCCTTTCATGACGCTCCCCATCTAACTTGAGAGTTTGAGAAAATCTCCAAGGAAAAATGGGAGAAACTCCCCAAATCCAGATGTGAAAAGGTGATACAGATATACCCAAGAAGACTCAAAGCTGTAATCGCTATGAAAGGCGCTTTTACGAAGTATTGACTCAGGGGGTTGAATACTTATGTAAATTAGATATTTTTGTATTTGATTTTCAATTATTTTGTAAAAAAATTCGAAATAAAAATTCCACTTTGACATTATGGGGTACGAAGTGTAGATCAGTGACAAAAAAAAACCTCAATTTAATCCATTTTAAATTCAGGCTTAACACAACAATTGTGAAAAAAGTCAAGGGGTGTGAATACTTACTGAAGGCACTGTATATTGCCTTGAAAGGCCATCGATTTATTAAGTATGTACATACTCTACCTGGAGGTTAAGTCTCTTCAATTTATATGCCTCACCATCAGCCATGACCTCAAAATGAGCCAATCACGTAGCAAAGCTGGCCTTCCAAGCCATCCGCAGACTGAGCATCATCCGTCAGACTTTACTTGTTAAATCAGAGCTACTCACAGCCTAAAAAGTCTTTGTGCATAACACCATGGAGTACTGCTCTCTCTTATGGACTGGCACCCCACCATCAAATATGGCCTTCCGTTGAACTCAAGCTCTCATCATTTTTGGAATCTCTCACAATGAGGCCAAAGCAAAAGGACTGTTGATCACAGACAAGTCGGTACCTGTATGTTTTTTTTAAACCACCTGTCTGTCCTCCATTCTAATTCCTTCTGCTCTCCCAGTCTTCTGAACCCTTCCTCTCCCAGATCCTCTGGGATGCACATGTTCTTCCAGTACCCCCTCCTGATTAGCTTCCCAAAATACAGGTTTTTTGCATCCCTCAACTCCCTTGTTCCTTTTTTCTCGAGGATGTGGAACCACCTTCCTGAGGCTTTTCAAGGTCACTCTTTCTTCCATGGTTTCAAGCAGGTGGTGCACTACCATGGTATATCATACTCCATCCCAACTCGCAACCATCTTAAATCAACCATACTTACCCCCACCCTCTTCTTGGAGGCTAAAGTGTTTTTTCCCCTCCTTTCTCCCTCCTCCATTCATGTTCATTCATTGCCTTGATTATTGTGTCCAAATATTGCTCCCAAGATCAGTTGGTTTACTTTTAACCCACTAGCATCTTGCTCTTCCATGAGCCTCGATCTTGTATAAAACAGTAAAATTAAATTAGCCCCCTGTATGTCAACATTAATACCTGATACATCTGCATATGATGGTAAAATATTATTATTTCCACTAGTTTATAGAAGTTGAGAAAAATAAAACAATTCCTATGTCCTTTGGCCGCCCTGGCTCATGACGCAGATAACCCATGTTCAAATAACAAATACCATACAGGTTTGTCCACCGTCTACTAGTATCCTTGTAATTAATGGACAAAGTGCACGGATGTATCGTGATGTCTTTGTCTGGCAAGTGATATGTGGAAAAAATATTTTCCATGAGTATGAAATCACTACATATAAAAAACCCATAAATGGCAATAAAAAGATTCCACATAATGCAAAGTCTCCATTTTATATTGCTTGTGATATGTTTACTGCTGTCTTATGATTTAAAACTTCTATTATCTGATATATTTTGTACTTTAGAATTAAAATGACGTGCAAAGTTTTGCAATGATCATGTTTGTTTGTTGCAATTCTTGCTTTGAACTTCACACTCACAGTTGCACATAAAAATAAATAAATAAATAAATAATTCACAAAGATTTGTTCTACTGTAAAGTATAAAAAAAAATTTACATTAATTTGTTCTGCTGTATGTATATAAAAAAAACTTTTTTACATACATTTGTTCCACTGTAATTATAAAAATAAATAAATAAATTACAAATATTTGTTGTACTGTAATGTATAAAAATAAATAAAGAATTTACAAAGATTTGTTCTCCTGTAATGTATAAAAATAAATATAGAATTTCCAAAGATTTGTTCGACTGTAATGTATAAAAATAAATATAGAATTTCCAAAGATTTGTTCTACTGTAATGTATATAAATAAAGAATTTACAAAGATTTGTTCTACTGTAATGTATATAAATAAAGAATTTACAAAGATTTGTTCGACTGTAATGTATAAAAATAAATATAGAATTTGCAAAGATTTGTTCGACTGTAATGTATAAAAATAAATATAGAATTTACAAAGATTTGTTCGACTGTAATGTATAAAAATAAATATAGAATTTACAAAGATTTGTTCTACTGTAATGTATATAAATAAAGAATTTACAAAGATTTGTTCGACTGTAATGTATAAAAATAAATAAAGAATTTACAAAGATTTGTTTGACTGTAATGTATAAAAATAAATATAGGATTTACAAAGATTTGTTCGACTGTAATGTATAAAAATAAATATAGAATTTGCAAAGATTTGTTCGACTGTAATGTATATAAATAAAGAATTTACAAAGATTTGTTCTGTAATGTATATAAATAAAGAATTTACAAAGATTTGTTCGACTGTAATGTATAAAAATCAATAAAGAATTTACAAAGATTTGTTCTACTGTAATGTATAAAAATAAATATAGAATTTCCAAAGATTTGTTCTACTGTAATGTATATAAATAAAGAATTTACAAAGATTTGTTTGACTGTAATGTATAAAAATAAATATAGGATTTACAAAGATTTGTTCGACTGTAATGTATAAAAATAAATATAGAATTTGCAAAGATTTGTTCGACTGTAATGTATATAAATAAAGAATTTACAAGGATTTGTTCTACTGTAATGTATATAAATAAAGAATTTACAAAGATTTGTTCGACTGTAATGTATAAAAATAAATATTGAATTTGCAAAGACTTGTTCGACTGTAATGTATAAAAATAAATATAGAATTTACAAAGATTTGTTCGACTGTAATGTATAAAAATAAATATAGAATTTACAAAGATTTGTTCTACTGTAATGTATAAAAATAAATATAGAATTTACAAAGATTTGTTCGACTGTAATGTATAAAAATAAATATAGAATTTACAAAGATTTGTTCGACTGTAATGTATAAAAATAAATATAGAATTTACAAAGATTTGTTCGACTGTAATGTATAAAAATAAATAAAGAATTTACAAAGATTTGTTCTACTGTAATGTATAAAAATAAAGAATTTACAAAGATTTGTTCGACTGTAATGTATAAAAATAAATATAGAATTTACAAAGATTTGTTCGACTGTAATGTATATAAATAAAGAATTTACAAAGATTTGTTCGACTGTAATGTATATAAATAAAGAATTTACAAAGATTTGTTCTACTGTAATGTATATAAATAAAGAATTTACAAAGATTTGTTCGACTGTAATGTATAAAAAAAAAGAAGAAGAATTTACAAAGATTTGTTCGACTGTAATGTATAAAAATAAATGTAGAATTTACAAAGATTTGTTCTACTGTAACGTATATAAATAAAGAATTTACAAAGATTTGTTCTACTGTAATGTATATAAATAAAGAATTTACAAAGATTTGTTCGACTGTAATGTATAAAAATAAATATAGAATTTACAAAGATTTGTTCGACTGTAATGTATAAAAATAAATATAGAATTTACAAAGATTTGTTCGACTGCAATGTATATAAATAAAGAATTTACAAAGATTTGTTCGACTGTAATGTATAAAAATAAATATAGAATTTACAAAGATTTGTTCTACTGTAATGTATAAAAATAAATATAGAATTTACAAAGATTTGTTCTACTGTAATGTATAAAAATAAATATAGAATTTACAAAGATTTGTTCTACTGTAACGTATATAAATAAAGAATTTACAAAGATTTGTTCTACTGTAATGTATATAAATAAAGAATTTACAAAGATTTGTTCGACTGTAATGTATAAAAATAAATATAGAATTTACAAAGATTTGTTCGACTGTAATGTA
The DNA here is from genome assembly GCF_964187855.1 of Myxine glutinosa. Lineage (NCBI taxonomy): Eukaryota > Metazoa > Chordata > Myxini > Myxiniformes > Myxinidae > Myxine > Myxine glutinosa. The sequence continues at coordinate 40,732,599 of NC_136265.1, read as the reverse complement.
TAAAAATAAATATAGAATTTACAAAGATTTGTTCTACTGTAATGTATATAAATAAAGAATTTACAAAGATTTGTTCGACTGTAATATATAAAAATAAATATAGAATTTACAAAGATTTGTTCTCCTGTAATGTATAAAAATAAATATAGAATTTACAAAGATTTGTTCGACTGTAATGTATAAAAATAAATATAGAATTTACAAAGATTTGTTCTACTGTAACGTATATAAATAAAGAATTTACAAAGATTTGTTCTACTGTAATGTATATAAATAAAGAATTTACAAAGATTTGTTCGACTGTAATGTATAAAAATAAATATAGAATTTACAAAGATTTGTTCGACTGTAATGTATAAAAATAAATATAGAATTTACAAAGATTTGTTCGACTGTAATGTATATAAATAAAGAATTTACAAAGATTTGTTCGACTGTAATATATAAAAATAAATATAGAATTTACAAAGATTTGTTCTACTGTAATGTATAAAAAAAAAAGAAGAATTTACAAAGATTTGTTCGACTGTAATGTATAAAAATAAATATAGAATTTACAAAGATTTGTTCTACTGTGATGTATAAAAATAAATATAGAATTTACAAAGATTTGTTCTACTGTAATGTATAAAAATAAATATAGAATTTACAAAAATTTGTTCTCCTGTAATGTATAAAAATAAATATAGAATTTACAAAGATTTGTTCTACTGTAATGTACAAATACATGGAATAGTTTACAAGGAGACAAGTCGACTTAAAAGCAATAAATGTGTTAAGAAAGGCCTGAACTAGTACCCTATTTATTGTATTATCAGAAGCTTGGCGGGATGGTGTACAGATAATGTTTCTACCTTTGTTCGATTCCTGACCCGACTATAAACTTCTGCTTTGGTGCATTACAGGTGGGGCATTGGTCACGAAGTTGTTCTACTGTAATGTACAAATACATGGAATAGTTTACAAGGAGACAAGTCGACTTAAAAGCAATAAATGTGTTAAGAAAGGCCTGAATTTATATACATTACAGTCACTTCCGTTTCCGGTCTTGCTGGCGACGGTTCGTTTTTTCGCAGGTCTCCACGCTCTCCATCGAAATCGAAGTTAAGTCATTGTTCCAATTTGTATTTTCGTTATAACTGTATTTCTTTTATGGTGTATGTACGTATATTGTCCCGTCAAAGATTTTCGGTGCAAATCTTTCATACCTGTATTGAAAATCGCGTTCATTCGTGTCATCTCGAGGCCCTGTACAGTGTACACTGTACAACCTTGAGGCTTTGTTTTTCTCTCAGCGCCTGTCGTTTGTGATCCAATAACTTTCGTTCTCTGTTTTCGCAGTCTTTCCACCCCAAAGCCTACTTCCTTATGTAAATCTCAACTCAAAAAAACAAAAAAAAAAGACATTACCTTCTCTGTGCTCATTCGTTTATTCTTTCTTATTCGTTCGTTCGTTCTTCGACCACGTGTTTCTCCCCCATTTCCCCAGATAGATTGTCAAAATTCAAATTTCAAGTCAAATTTCAATTCGTTATTTTATCGTCCATGTGATATTGTTTGATTATAGTTAGTTTTGGTTTGAATTTCCTGTAACTCGTATTTAATTAATCGTGTTCTGCTCCTCGTGTGTGGCCTTGTACTGTAGTTGTACCCCCGTCGGTGTTTTGTTAACTTAAGTGTGTTTTGCTTGGCTCTTGGTTTTTTCCCTTCTACCCCGAACATAATACTGTCTAACGTTCTAAATCCCCAACCCCCCCCCCCCCCCCAAAAAAAAATAAAAAAAACCAAAAACATTTATTTTCTTTTCTCCACGTGTACTGTTGTCTCATCCTGTATTTTCTGTCCAGGTGTGCTGTTCGCCCCACCCCCATTATCTCCTTGCCATCCACCGTTTGCCCTGTTCACGTGACTCGTGGTGGTCCCTCTCGGCTCTCCCCCCGTTGGTTTTTTTGTGCATATAAGATTGTTCATAGTTCTGTTTAAATATTTTTAAATATGTTTAACCTTTCCCCTTCTGTTTTTTATTCAGTGGTATATTACAACACGCTGTTTTTCTTCCTATTTAAAAGGCTTTTCTCAATTTCCTCTCCAACTCATTCCACTTCAAAAAAAAGAAATTCAATATCTTATACGTCTCCCTCACTACATGGTCTAAATTCACATTCATTCCATCCCTCCTCCATCATCCTGAACCGGATTGCTAACTTGAAAATCACAACAAACCCAATTTGTTATCAATGTTCGTCTTTCATTAATCATCCACTTTCTAAACTCCCCTCTTGCCCCTCCCATCCAAATCCCCCCCCTTGCACCGACACTCCGAAACTTCCCCCTTGCCCCTCCACTCCTGATCTCCCCCCTTGCCCCTCCCCTCCTAAACTCCCCCCTCACTCCTGCCCTTCAAAACTCCCCCCCCAATCCCTCCCATTCAATTCTCCCCCCATACCATTCCTCTCCAATTCTCTCTCCTCCCCCCTCCTCCTCCAAGCTGCCTCCTCCCCACTTCGTCTCCCTTCTATCTCATACCTCCACCCCCCCAAACCTTCTACTTTCCTCTGCCCCCCCTCAAACAACCCCTCACTGTGCCGCATCCCTTCACCAGCAAACCTTTCATCCTCCTCATCCTTCCCTTTCTTGGAACTCTTCTGCAACATCTGAAACACTATCAACTGCTCTCCCTACCTCCCCCTCTCATCCGTCATCTTACCCTACTCCTCCCCTCCCCTGTCCTGTACCCGATGCTCCCCCTCTCTCTTCATTAACGGTATGGACCTCAAACATCCGGGGCCTTCGCTCAAACCTGACTGATCTCTCCATACAGGTTGCTTCTGACAATCCAGACTTGATCTGCTTAACAGAGACTTTCCTCCTTCAAGATGTCTCTGATTCCTTAATATCTCTTCCTGGTTACTCCCTCCTCCGGTATGATAGACCTGAGCCTCGGCCTGGTGGTGGGGTGGCTATCTTTGTCAAAAACTCTCTTCCTCACTCTCCTTGCACTGCTCTCTTTCCTCCTCACCCGCAGGAGTACCTCTGGTTACGGCTTCCTCTCCGCTCCCACCTTTTGTTCATATGTGTTCTGTACCGTCCCCCAAACAGTGATGACTCCATCTACATTTCAATGTCTGACAACATGGGCCAACTTCGATCCACTCATCCCAACTCTCTCTTCCTCATATGTGGTGACTTCAACTGTCATCATGCCACCTGGTTGGGTGTGGGTTCCTCTCTCACTAGTCATGGCACCTCAGCAAAGGACTTCTGCGACTCACTGGGATTGACACAATCTGTCAATTTCCCGACCCGGATCTCAGCCAATGGAGTATCTTCTCTTCTAGACTTGGTTATGACAAACTTCCCTGCTAATGTCTGCTGCTCTTCTTCTGCTCCAATCGGTTCTTCTGATCATGTGCTTGTCAAAGTGGACATCTCTCTGGCCATTCTCAGAGAGCCTCCTCAGCGTCGACGAGTCTGGCATTTCACTCAGGCCGACTGGGACGGTCTTCAAGCAGCCATCAATCGTCTGGATTGGTCTCCCATCTCCACTGCCTCTGACATCAATTCTTCCTGGGAATTCTTCCAAAGCAAACTGATCTCTCTCATGCACAGATTTATCCCATCTCGCCTTCAATTGTCTTACCCTTCCTCCCGTCCATGGTACACTGAATCTTGTGGTGAGGCAGTTGCCCTGAAACAACTTGCCTTTGCCTCTTGGAAGGCTAATCCAACTGAAGGAAATCTCAGTTCCTTCCACCAAGCTCGGAACAAGTGTGTGTCTACCCTCAGGAGTGCCAGGAAGCACTATCTCTCCTCACTCAAGAATGAACTCTCAAACCTGTCTCCTTCCTCCAAATCCTGGTGGCGTCTGGTCAAATCCGTTTCTGGTGTTTGTTCACCCTCCATCCCCTCCCTTACCTCAAATGGCCACACAGTTGACATCGCACGTGACAAAGCCGAATGCCTCAACTCTGTGTTCGCCTCGAAATCCTTAGTCCCAAACCCATCTCTCTCTGTTCCCACCTTTCCCAGTCGAACCCAACTGCTCCTGGACTCTGTGTCCTTCTCTCCTGACAAGGTGGAGGAGTTTTTGTCAAACCTCGACTCTGATTCTGCAACTGGACCAGACGGCATCAGCCCACGGGTCTTAAAATCCTGCTCTGCCGCTCTATCTCACCCTCTCTCTGTTCTTTTCACCCTATCTTTTGCTCAAGGTCATCTGCCAGCATCATGGAAATCAGCTAACATTACCGCTTTACACAAAAAAGGTGCAAAAACAGATCCTTGCAACTACAGACCAATCAGCCTGCTCCCAATTATCAGCAAAGTCATGGAATCCATCATTGCTTCGGATATGAAATCTTTCCTCTTCTCCAATGGCTTGATCTCTGATCATCAATTTGGTTTCAGACCAGGTCACTCTACTCTGGACATGCTGCTTCTGCTGTCTCAACAATGGATGGAGGTCCTCAATGCCAAACAGGAAATCAGAGCTGTCTCCCTTGACATATCAAGGGCCTTTGATACGGTCTGGCACCCAGCTCTGCTCACCAAACTCTCCTCCTATGGTATCCATGGAAATCTCCATGCATGGCTTGCGGACTTCCTCTCTGGTCGTAGTCAACGTGTGGCCCTGAATGGATTTCTCTCATCTCCCCTTCCTGTTCAGGCTGGAGTTCCCCAAGGAAGTGTGCTGGGCCCTGTGCTTTTTCTGGTCTTTATCAATGATCTCTCTGACTCTCTGGAAAATCCTCTGTATCTCTTTGCTGATGACTCCACTCTCTGCCGCTCCATTCCTCTTCCCTCAGATCGGCAGTCTGCAGCCTCCTCACTCTCTGAAGACCTGGACAAAATCACAGACTGGTCAAACATGTGGAACATGTCTTTCAATCCTGCCAAATCTCACTCTCTTACTATGTCTCTCCGAAAAGATCGACTGGACAACCCTCCCATCTACTTTCTCAACAATCCTCTCCAAGAAGTTCTGTCACTCAAGCTTTTGGGTCTCACTATCTGCCATGATCTTTCTTGGGAAAACCACATTTCCAAGCTGGCCTCCAAAGCCAGTCGCCGACTGGGCATCCTCCGTCGTGCGAAGTCCTTCCTCGGCACACCTGAGCTCCTCACCACTTACAAGGCTTTCATCCGCAGCTCAATGGAATACTGTTCTCCCCTATGGGCTGGTGCTCCTGCCTCACACCTGGCTCGGCTTCACGCTGTTGAATCCAAAGCTTTCAAAATCATTGGAATCTCCCGCGATGAAGCTATCTCTGAGGGCCTTTCACTCACTCACCGCAGGCAGGTAGGTGGTCTTTCTGTCTTCTACCGACTCCTCTCCGGCCTTGCTCCCCCAGCTCTCTCTGTGCTCTGTCCCCCAAATATTCCTACAGGTCGCACAAGATCTGCCAGCAACCCTCTGATGGTTAAACTGCCGAAATCTCGGCTCTCTGCTCACCTTCACTCTTTCATTCCTCTTTTCTCCCGCCTGTGGAACAAACTCCCACACTCCCTTCAATCCCTCTCCTCCCTCCAGGTCTTTAAAACAGCTGTTCACCACCATCTCTTATCTTCCCCCATCCATAACCTTGATCTTTTCTACCCCCACTAATTCACCCCAGATCCACCTTGTTTGAAATTCCAACTTATTTCCTGGAAATCCTGGCAGTGTCCATATGTTTATACCTCTCCCACCCCCCCCTTCACATGCCTCCCCCCCTTCACATGCCTCCCCCCCTTCACATGCCTCCCCCCCCAAAGCCCTCTCCCTCCCACAGATCTCTCGATGTCTCCATGTCTCTCGGTCCCTGCTCTCAAATGTTGTGTTTGTGTCCTTCCCCCTCTCTCCCCATCTTGTCTACCGCTCCCGATGTTATTTGTTTTATGTGTCTGTTTGTCTTTCTGTGTGATTAATGTTCGCTCTTTCACGAGCCTCGATCTTGTATACAAAAAAAATAAAAATAAATAAAAAAATAAAGTGCACCATCCCTCGGATGGAAGTTAAGCTGGTTGTCTGCTAGCATTAGCCATTAAAGATCCATAGGTATCTTTATTGGAAAAAGAGGCAAGAACAATCACTGAACAAAATGTCAGTCCATACTACTCTTCTTTTATGGTATGCACTTCAATATGAGTATTTCTGCGACAAAGATAAACATATTCAGTATTTTCTTTGTTTTTGGAGTCTCACATCAAAACTATACATGGATGAGCACCATTCGCAAAAAAACAAGAGTTGATTTATTGTTCCTTCTTGTTTTACATTCTTGTGGATCTTCATTCACAGTGTACCTTAATGCCATTATCAGTTCCACCATGCATATATATATCCTTCAGTCTTGAGGGACAAAATAAAAGGAGACTTGTATAAATAATGGATGGGGGAGAATGAGGGCTAGTGGAGGATGCATGGGTTGGACAAGATGGATACAGAAGCAAACTCTCAGGGAGGAAAATTGGAAATTTGGAAAGAGGAAGGATTGTGGAGGGTTAATGGGGTGGATAATATCATGGTTTTGGATGGATAATGATCTGAGATTGTGTTGAATAGCTGTCTTGAAGACCTGGATGGAAGGATGAGATTGAAGAGAATGTGGAAGTTGGTTCCACAGCCGGGAGAAAAGAGGAACGAATGAGTGGAGGTGAGCAGTGATCCTGGATTTTGAGAGTTTAACCAGAAGGTGGTTGATGGTGGACTGCGTGCTTCCTGTGGAGACCTGGGTGGGAACAAAGCATGGAAAGAGCAGAAGATGCAAGCCCAGAGAGAAGGCGGTAGGTCTGCAATGGGAAAGTGATTGGGCCAGAGATTCAGTTTCTTCGTGGGAGTTTTCAATGATCTTTAAGGCTTTGGTTTCCACGGCATCAAGCTGAGCAAAGCGTGAGGCAGGAGCGCCAGCCCAAAGTGAAGAGCAGTACTCCATCAAACTGCAGAGGAAGGCCTTGGTTTCCATGGCGTCAAGGTGAGCAAAGAGTGAGGCAAGAGCGCCAGCCCAAAGTGAAGAGCAGTACTCCATCAAACTGCAGAGGAAGGCCTTGGTTTCCATGGCGTCAAAGTGAGCAAAGTGTGAAACAAGATCACCAGCCGAAATGGAGAGCCATCCTCCATCAAGCTGCAGAGGAAAGCCTTGGTTTCCACGGCGTCAAGGTGAGCAAAGTGTGAGGCAAGAGCACCAGCCCAAAGTGGAGAGCAGTACTACATCAAGCTGAAGATGAAGGCCTTGGTTTCCATGGCGTCAAGCTGAGCAAAGTGTGAGGCAGGGGTGCCAGCCCAAAGTGGAGAGCAGTACTCCATCAAGCTGCAGATGAAAGCCTTGGTTTCCACAGCGTCAAGCTGAGCAAAGTGTGAGGCAGGAGCGCCAGCCCAAAGTTGAGAGCAGTACTCCATCAAGCTGCAGATGAAAGCCTTGGTTTCCACAGCATCAAGCTGAGCAAAGTGTGAGGCAGGGGCACCAGTCCAAAGTTGAGAGCAGTACTCCATCAAGCTGCAGATGAAGGCCTTGGTTTCCACCGCGTCAAGCCTAGCAAAGTGTGAGGCAGGGGCGCCAGCCCAAAGTTGAGAGCAGTACATCATCAAGCTGCAGATGAAAGCCTTGGTTTCCACGGCGTCAAGCTGAGCAAAGTGTGAGGCAGGAGCGCCAGCCCAAAGTTGAGAGCAATACTACATCAGGCTACAGATGAAGGCCCTGGTTTCCACGGCGTCAAGCTGAGCAAAGTGTGAGGCAGGGGCGCCAGCCCAAAGTTGAGAGCAATACTACATCAATCTGCAGATGAAGGCCTTGGTTTCCACGGCATCAAGCTGAGCAAAGTGTGAGGCAGGGGCGCCAGCCCAAAGTTGAGAGCAATACTCCATCAAGCTGCAGATGAAGGCCTTGGTTTCCACGGTGTCAAGCTGAGCAAAGTGTGAGGCAGGAGCGCCAGCCCAAAGTTGAGAGCAATACTACATCAAGCTGCAGATGAAGGCCTTGGTTTCCACGGCGTCAAGCTGAGCAAAGTGTGAGGCAGGGGCGCCAGCCCAAAGTTGAGAGCAATACTACATCAAGCTGCAGATGAAGGCCTTGGTTTCCACGGCGTCAAGCTGAGCAAAGTGTGAGGCAGGGGCGCCAGCCCAAAGTTGAGAGCAGTACTCCATCAAGCTGCAGATGAAAGCCTTGGTTTCCACAGCGTCAAGCTGAGCAAAGTGTGAGGCAGGGGCGCCAGCCCAAAGTTGAGAGCAGTACTCCATCAAGCTGCAGATGAAAGCCGTGGTTTCCACAGCATCAAGCTGAGCAAAGTGTGAGGCAGGGGCGCCAGCCCAAAGTTGAGAGCAGTACTCCATCAAGCTACAGATGAAAGCCTTGGTTTCCATGGTGTCCACCGTGTTCCCAGCGGCCACAGGCTGCATGCGAAAAAATAAAACAAGATACTTAGCTTTTACTTGCCTGATTATTATTTATTGATACATCATGTGAAATACCAGTGTGGCAGTTTATAGCCGGGTCGGGATTCAAACCCAGATGAGACAGCTCAGAGGCGAGTCCAGCCTATACCATTACCCTCCATTAACAATAATAGTATGAGTTCCCTTCCAAAAAACTTTGGCGCAGAAGAAGGCCATTAGGCACATCAAAGGCTGTACTATTATTACCAACCTTTGGTTGATTGTCCGTGCACAATCCTTAAATACTGAGCGTCAAGCAAGTAAGCAGCACGGACCATTTTGAAAATCTTTGGTTCGAACATCGACCTTCCAGACTCAGTGCAGACCTTGAACATTCAAGTAGAAGCACAATGATGTCTCCCCCCCCAAAAAAGGCCAAAAACAGAATCTTACTGCCGAGTTCACCATCGTTACAAATTGTTGCACAACACAAACACGTGTCACATCATTCCAGAAATGCTGACTTGCATAAGAGATAACCAGCTTGTAATTGCACCTGTTACAATCCTTAATGAATGATTAACGAAGTGTAAAGATTTGTTATAAATGGACAATTTGCACTCAGATGCTCGTCAGGTTCACCAACCTCTTCTTCACCAACCGATCAATCATGTCAGCCCTTTACATCCTCGCTACTCTGCTCGTCTTCGCAGTGACCAACGCCAAACCAGTAAGGACGTTTGAATTATCCTCCAAACAATCGGCTTCGATTGTTTCCTTGGAACTTTTTGTTTTTTTCATTGTGTATTAATGAATGAATTGTGTGCTTTGTATTTGCAGGCAGAAGAAGTTGCTGAGGGTAAGTACATTTCACATGTTGGACCCAAACTAGTTGTCTCCGCCACCTAAGGTGGACGGACCTCATGTTTTCACCCCTGTCTGTCTGTCTGTGAGCACGATATCTCAAAAGGTTATGGACGGATTCGGCCGAAACTTGCCAGACAGGTTGAGTGTGTGGCAAGGACAAAACAATTCGATTTTGGTGAAGTTCCGAATCTGAATCCGGATACGATAATTATTATTACCTCCGACACCAAAGGTCGATGGAGGCTATGTTTTCACCCCAGTCTGTTTGTCCGTTTGTCTGTCTGTCCGTTTGTGAACAAAATATCTCAAAAGGTTTTGGACGGATTCGGACGAAATTTGGCAGAGATGTAGCGTATGTCACCAGGATGACATGATTAGATTTTGGTGAAGATCCGGATTCGGATCCGGCCACTAGAATTTTAAAAGTTATTCTTCACCATTGTGAGATCGGGCCAAAAACGACACATAGCCGGATATCTCAAAAGGTTATGGACGGATTTGGCTGAAACCTGCTGGACAGGTTGGCTGCGTGGTGAGGACGAAACAATTTGATTTTAGTGCAGATCCGAATCTGAATCCGGATACGAGAATGAAAACATTTTTGAAAGTGATTCTTCACCATGAGAGAAAGAGTCAAAAACAATATATACCATTATATTTCAAAGAGTTCCAGACCGATTTGGCCGAAAATTGCTGGACAGGTTTGGAGCGTGGCAAGGGTGAAACAATTCGATTTTGGTGCAGATCCGAATCTGAATCCGATACGAGAATGAAAATTTTTTTTTTAATGATTCTTCACTATTTAGAGATAGCGCCAAAATATATATATATATATATACTAGCTTGGCTCGGCTCGCTCCGCTCGCCACACCCAGCGTCGTTACGGAGGAACGGGCTTATTTTAGCTGAGGATAATGACTGCACCTAAGTTGCTGTGTTGTCATGATTTTCACCAATCATAATACAAACAATTATTTTGCACAAATGTATTTGTTGTGTTTGTGATATTACATTTTTATAGGCAATTTAGGTTGAAGATTTAGGCTGAATGTTGTTTTTTCAAGAAAGAACCCCTCAGCACATACATAGGGGAGGGGTAGGTGCAGACTGGAAGTTTGGGACGATTACACCTCACCACCACGTAATTCAAAACACCTCACCACCACATAATTCAAAACACCTCACCACCAAGTAATTCAAAACACCTCACCACCTCACCTCACCACCACATATATAGGGGAGGGGTAGGTGCAGACTGGAAGTTTGGGACGATTACACCTCACCACCACGAAATTTAAAACACCTCACAGCCATAAAACACGTAATAAAAACACTTCACCACCACGAAATTAAAAACACCTCAGCCACGAAACACTAAATAAAAAACCACCACACAGTTTGTGTGCTTCCCCTTTTCTCCCCATCTTGTCTTCCGCTCCCTCTTTTTGTGTATCTTGTTTGTCTGGTCGATTTGTTTGTGAAGTAAATGTTAGCTCTTTCACGAGCCTCGATTCAGTATACAAAAAAAAAAAAAAGAAAAAAAGAAAAAAAAAGAAAAAAAGAAAATGAAGATCAAATAGCTGTATGTTGGAATATGTTGAAAAAGTCAAAACTTTACATGGGGTGTACTTACTTTTTCACGTGACTGTATATCACAATAGTGTATCTCAAAAAGTTGTGGATGCATTATGATCGACTAAATTTGTTTTTATGTCTTCATTTTTTTTTCAGAAAACTTTTTCTGCCCGTCAGATGGTCTGTTCCGTGACCCTTACAACGCTCACTCATTCTACCAGTGCATTAACAACGAGGCGTTCAAGTTCACCTGCCCTGACGGTCTCGTGTTCAACAGCAACTCAAAAGTGTGCGATTGGGAAGTTGACACGGGATATTGTGCAGGCAGACCCAATGGAAACTATTATGTCCCCTATGATGACACCAAATTCTACATGTGCTCGAACGGAAGAACTTACATTATGGCTTGTCCTGACGCCACTTACTACCGACCCTCTGTAAACAGATGCATTTGAGAAAGTGCTCACTTGTAGTTATAATGGAAACATTGTTCATGATTTGATAACGCAATAAAATTATATGAAATGAATGAATGAATGATCGTTTTAAGGCTATAACGCCATAAAATTAAAGATACCAATAATTATTTCCGCATCTTTCATCTCCATCGCAGCACTTTTGGTGGATAACATTTAACCTCTTTCCCAACAAGGAATGTTATCATTGTTTGAACACAGCCAATATTATCATGGATAACTTGATAAGAATTGAATTCCTAAGAATGGCAATGACGTTTCAGCATAGAGGGCAATATCTGCTTTACCTGCGACCACCTCCAAACATAATAAAACTTTAAAGATGGCTTGCTTGTGTGTCAATACATGATGCTGCACACTTTGTAACATGGTATGGGAGAGAAGTAAAAAAAAAAAAGTTAATTATTTATTACTCTCGAGGAAGAGATATTTTCGTTTTGGTGAAGTTTTCTTGCACCTGCGGTTATGGCAGCAATTTCATCGTGCAATTGATCATAATATGCAAATGGTGTTAACTGCCTCACTCAAAGACTCTGCATCAGGGAAAGAAGACCAGCAGAGGATAGCTGGAGAAGAGATGGTATACACCTATGCATGAGAGGGGGGGGGGGGGGGGGGGGTGGAGAAAACTAGAGAGAGAGAGAGCAGGAGGGAGAGAGAGAGAGAGAGAGAGAGAGCAGGAGGGAGAGAGAGAGAGAGAGCGACAGAGAGAGAGAGAGAGTGTGAGTGTGTGAGTGTATTGTGCAGAATCAATATCATAGGAAGAGGAGATTGACAATCGATACTTTGGAGAGGTACTTTGCCAACATCAGTTAAAGCTCACGAAAGAGAGAGAGAGAGAGAGATATATATATATATATTGTTACGGAAACGGAGCACGGCACTCCCCTTAGCAGTGGGGGGGGGGGGGGGGGGGCGAGGGAGGGGGTGGGGTGGGGGTGTGGGGGGGGAGGGGGTGGGGTGGGGGTGGGGGGGTTAATCCCCCTTCTATTTGCACTGGCCGTCTCCGATCCTGAAGCTACCCCGCTCCCTCCACGAGGCAGGTGGGCAACTTCGTTCGAGACCACGGGCAAGATGTTATTTGCCAAGCGGGTTAGCAGCCCGCGGCTCGAACCATTAACAAAGACTCAACCTGATTCTGAGCGTTGGCCAAATCGTGCCACAGGTGTTCAATGTGGAAACCTCTAAAACGAACGGATGTGAAGGAAAGAAGGCAAAGGTAGGAAGAACAGGAATTTATTACTAATGATGTACAAGTCAAAGAAACCAAGGAGAAGGAAAGAAAACGAAAGTAATTTTACAGAAGAGGAAGACACAGTGCAATTCCTTAAACAAGCTTAACTTATAAACCCCAGGACAACACAGACAAACAGACGACAGTCAGACTTACACGAATGGGAATGAAGCAGGAATGGCAGGGGTGGATGGCTGGGCGGATGAGAAGGTTCAGGTGGTCCACAGAGCTGGAAGGATGCGGGTCCGGTTCGTGTAAACTGCAAGGCTCGAGGTGAGCGGCCGCCGACCCTCCTCAATCTGGTTCGTACGGCAGCGTTGCTTCGTAGCAGCGGGTCGAAACTGCCGTCAAAGCTCAACTCCTCCTCAAACTCAACTCGACTGCGGTGGACTCAGCTGCGGTGGACTCAGCTGCGGTGGACTCAGCTGCGGTGGACTCAGCTGTGGTGGACTCCTCACTCATCTGCTTAAGCAGTCCCTCCCAACCTCCTTTTATGAGGCGCGTGGCGATCAAGCCGCCGGCCTTTTGGAAACGCCCATCGGTGAGCTCGCCTCGGCCTTGATTGGTCGCGAGGGCTCACCGATCCCGCCCCTTGATGAGGCGTTGGCAAAGCCACGCCTTGTTCCTGGCGCTTGGCTGACTCCTCCCACCTTCTGCTCCGAGATGACCTCGTGTTCAATGGAGTCTAAGGCGCTGACAATAAGCCAAAGCAGTAGTAGCGAACGCCGCCGTACTGGCGCTTTTTAGGAGGCCATGGGGGTGTCGGAGGGATCCTATCTTATTCGATTCGGTGCAATGCAGTGTCAACTAATGGGCAACAGAGCCTTAAACTGGAACACATAATAAAGAAATAACTATTTAGAAGGGTATATGATTTTCTACGTGCATGCGATGGACTAACTAAGGGGACGACCTTTGACCTTTACACAAATGGAGGTATTTACAAAGATCATGACATTACTTACAGAGGGTGATATTTACAAACACAGGATTCTCAAATCCGCAACATGGCACCCTCATCCTCCAGGCACGTCCCGGGCCTATAAAACTTTAACTTAATGTGGCACGTCGGTGTAATTCCCTCTACAATTAACCTGACCCTGAGTGCGACAGTTTTAAAACACAAATAAGTATGTCCCTCTGCTGCATTGCACCCTGCCTAACAGATTCATGCCCACAGCTAACCGAATTACGGAATGGTTTTCAAACTATACATGAACGGTGGGGAGCATTATTTACAAGTGACGCTAATTGTATTTACACTGCAACCCAGGACCTGCGATTTCCTTTGGGGGAAACAAAAAGAAAATCCTGTGGGAGGGGAGGAGACAGCATGCACTGCATCGACGCACCAGCACCAATAATCACCAAAGCACCAAAATGCACAGCCACCAGTGCTCATTTCACACATGTCCATACCAAAAAAAACAACAACTGATGCTGGTCTTCCTCTTCGGCTCCCTCTGCTGGCCATTGTCATCCTTGATGTTATCTTTCTTGTGGCTTGCTGCCTATTTGTAAAGATTTAAAAAAGGCACACAACGCGTCCATCTTTTTATTTATGGCCCACAGGGGCCGACTATGGGGGTTCACCTGTGGGCTTGGTGCCACCTCACCAGGTCTGCAAGCAAGATCTTTTGGCCGCAATGGCCAGTCCCAGCAGAGGGGCCAGGCCCCAAAAGTTGGGGTCCATAAGTGGTGCTTGGCCACGGACTGTGGTCCATATTGTGGTGCGTCGATGCAGGCAGCTAGTTGCGTGGGTTCGGGCACACCGACGCAGCCCCCCGCACGCTCCCCTCAGTGCCCAGAGAGCATGATCCATGGGTCGGGGAAGGAAGACAGAGAGGGCAGGTTAGCGAGGGCAAGGGCGAAAGGGTACACATCAAAACAAGGCAATGCAGAATGAGGGGCGCATGGGAGCGAGCTGAGAAAGGTTCGTCCTGACGTACGCCCCCCACATGTGACCTACACTGCCCCCCTTGCCCCTCCCCGTATTTACAAAAACCTACACATTTACAAATCCATCACTACGTCTCGTCCTCCCCATATCTCCCCTAATACCAAATTCATCCACAATCCCAATTTCTAACCAAATTTGCCATCACCCAATTCATCATCAATCCCTCTTAAGGAGGAAGAGATGGAACAACAACACAATGTCACACCCACGTCATGATGCGTCTCACAATCCAAAACATTTGCACAAAAAAAACAATAACAACCATGGCATGGTGTGGAGTTCTGTCACCCCAGGTGAGTGGATGCAGATGGTGCGAGGAGATTCTTAATCCTAACTATCCTCTAAATGACTTTAATACACTTTACACTACCCGGGGTCTTTCCCTGCCAATCCATTGGCCATCTTACTCGATGTGGTTTTAAGAACCAAATTCCCATTGACCAAACTGTGGTGCTTCATCAATTTGGGGTCTCACTCCCCCGGTTCACCTCCCTGTGCCTTTGCACAATTTCAGGACTGGGTCGTGTGGCTCTCCCAGCAGGTCTACCCACCTGCACACCTCCACCACTGCAGTTGCCTCCGAGCTTACCTGCTCCTTACCTAACCTATCGAACTGGGGAAGGCCCCCTGGTGCTCTCCCCACTCGGTGCCCTCTCTGGCAATGGGCTACCCGGGTCCGTCCTCTGGATCCTCGGGCCCCATCCACAACTCTAACGGCTCCCAGAGCCCACCTGCGGCCTCACCTGGCCGACATCCTAACAGTGGCGGAGTGCCCATTTAACTACACACACTAACAGGCCACACGCCCAGCCATTTCCATGTCACTAATGCACCCATCCAAACACCATTCTTCCACACGCTCCACAGATGCCAATATCCAACCACAATTTACCTATACCCTCTACCTAACTCTTAAACTACCCTTCCCAGGTATTCGTGATGGGGTCCATCCTCCCCATCCACTGCCTTCGCACCATCCACTCCACTCCACAGTTTTCACCATACTCACTCCACACCATCCATTCCATACTCCATATATTCCATACCATTCATTTCATTCAACCATGCTCACCTGTATTGGCACACCTGTGCAATCACTCCTACACCTGGTGCTTCCTGCACCCTCCTTCCTCCAGGACCATTGGCTCAACACAACACACAATCACCATTACTCAGTCATATCATACACTGCTCCATACACCTGTTCACTTGCACACCTGTGCAATCACACCTGGTGCCTCCTGCACCCTCCTTCCTCCCAGGCTTCTTCATTCAATACAATGCACAATGCACAATTATTCCTCATACGCTGCTTCATACCCTTCCACGCTCAATACAACTCACAATCACCTCACACTTTTCACAATACACTTCAGAATACACTTTCAACACTCACATGGCACCATTCACGAGCATTGCCTCATTTGCTCAACATGCTCACCGGCAAAGATTCTCATGCACACGGCATCATCTGATCTACCTGGTGCCCTTCTAACTTGGTGCTCCCCATCTTCCCTTTAAACTAAGCACATACCACGTCATTAACAACCATTTTAACCTCTCTATGTCCCCGACTACCTGTACAATGTCGCTACTTAAATCTCCAGTTACCTATGGTCATCTCTAGGTCCCTATACATTATCCAAACCCTCCCTCGGCGAGCTTACACTGCCATAAACCCCATAACTAGTGCTCATGTGCCCCGTGTTGTGAGGGATGGCAGAGTTGCCATCCCACCACATCGGGCATGTCCCAATATCACTCCCCAGTCCTCTGACACTACGAGCCCCCTTCGCAAGAGGTACTGGGTCCTGCCTCGGCATCTAGACCCGAGGCGATCCACGAGGGCGCCTGCTCGCCGGCATAAGGTCTTATCCGGTCGGCATGGACGATCCGAGGGAGGGCCCGTGGCCCCATTTTGATCTTTACGACCACGTCACAGACTTGCGACAGGACGACTCCCGGGCCTTGCCAGAGGGAGGTGAGTTTTGGGCACCTAATCTTGCCCAGAACCAAATCTTCATCCCCGGAGCGTACTGACTCCTCTGGCTCCGGTGGTCATACCTGCGCTTCATCTTGGCCCCCGCCAGATGGAGCTGGCGGCAGGCGAAGGCATGGACCCGCTCCATGCCTTCCTCCAGGTGACGTGCATAACCCTCCGTTGGCGGGATATCTGTGGTTCTCAAAGATATCCCTATTAGTGTGGAAAAACCACTTTTCGCACTTGTGTTAGTGTTGAAAAACCACTTTTCGCACTTGTGTTAGTGTTGAAAAACCACTTTTCGCACTTGTGTTGGTGCAGGCAACCACTTTTGCACTTGTATTAGTGTGGAAAAAACACTTTTCGCACTTGGGTTAGTGTTGAAAAACCACTTTTCGCACTTGTGTTAGTGTTGATAAACCACTTTTCGCACTTGTGTTGGTGCAGGAAACCACTTTTGCACTTGTATTAGTGTGGAAAAAACACTTTTCGCACTTGTGTTAGTGTTGAAAAACCACTTTTCGCACTTGTGTTAGTGTTGAAAAACCACTTTTCGCACTTGTGTTAGTGTTGAAAAACCACTTTTCGCACTTGTATTAGTGTGGAAAAACCACTTTTCGCACTTGTGTTAGTGTTGAAAAACCACTTTTCGCAC
The DNA here is from genome assembly GCF_964187855.1 of Myxine glutinosa. Lineage (NCBI taxonomy): Eukaryota > Metazoa > Chordata > Myxini > Myxiniformes > Myxinidae > Myxine > Myxine glutinosa. Next base: position 40,715,501 of record NC_136265.1, on the reverse strand, counting down.
TTGTGTTAGTGTTGAAAAACCACTTTTCGCACTTGTGTTAGTGTTGAAAAAACACTTTTTGCACTTGTGTTGGTGCAGGAAACCACTTTTCGCACTTGTGTTGGTGCAGGAAACCACTTTTGCACTTGTATTAGTGTGGAAAAACACTTTTTGCACTTGTGTTGGTGCAGGAAACCACTTTTGCACTTGTATTAGTGTGGAAAAAACACTTTTCGCACTTGTGTTAGTGTTGAAAAACCACTTTTCGCACTTGTGTTAGTGTTGAAAAACCACTTTTCGCACTTGTGTTAGTGTTGAAAAACCACTTTTTGCACTTGGGTTGGTGCAGGAAACCACTTTTGCACTTGTATTAGTGTGGAAAAAACACTTTTTGCACTTGTGATAGTGTTGAAAAAACACTTTTCGCACTTGTGTTAGTGTTGAAAAACCACTTTTCGCACTTGTGTTAGTGTTGAAAAACCACTTTTCGCACTTGTGTTAGTGTTGAAAAACCACTTTTCGCACTTGTGTTAGTGTTGAAAAACCACTTTTTGCACTTGTGTTAGTGTTGAAAAACCACTTTTCGCACTTGTGTTAGTGTTGAAAAACCACTTTTCGCACTTGTGTTGGTGCAGGAAACCACTTTTGGACTTGCATTAGTGTGGAAAAAACACCTTTTTGCACTTGTGATAGTGTTGAAAAACGACTTTTCGCACTTGTGTTAGTGTTGAAAAACCACATTTTGCACTTGTGTTAGTGTTGAAAAACCACTTTTCGCACTTGTGTTAGTGTTGAAAAACCACTTTTCGCACTTGTGTTAGTGTGGAAAAAACACTTTTTGCACTTGTGATAGTGTTGAAAAAACACTTTTCGCACTTGTGTTAGTGTTGAAAAACCACTTTTCGCACTTGTGTTAGTGTTGAAAAACCACTTTTCGCACTTGTGTTAGTGTTGAAAAACCACTTTTTGCACTTGTATTAGTGTGGAAAAACCACTTTTCGCACTTGTGTTAGTGTTGAAAAACGACTTTTCGCACTTGTGTTAGTGTTGAAAAACCACTTTTTGCACTTGTGTTAGTGTTGAAAAACCACTTTTCGCACTTGTGTTAGTGTTGAAAAACCACATTTCGCACTTGTGTTAGTGTTGAAGAACCACTTTTCGCACTTGTGTTGGTGCAGGAAACCACTTTTGCACTTGTATTAGTGTGGAAAAAACACTTTTTGCACTTGTGATAGTGTTGAAAAACCACTTTTCGCACTTGTGTTAGTGTTGAAAAACCACTTTTTGCACTTGTGTTGGTGCAGGAAACCACTTTTGCACTTGTATTAGTGTTGAAAAACCACTTTTCGCACTTGTGTTAGTGTTGAAAAACCACTTTTTGCACTTGTGTTGGTGCAGGAAACCACTTTTGCACTTGTATTAGTGTTGAAAAACCACTTTTCGCACTTGTGTTGGTACAGGAAACCACTTTTGCACTTGTATTAGTGTGGAAAAAACACTTTTTGCACTTGTGATAGTGTTGAAAAACCACTTTTCGCACTTGTGTTAGTGTTGAAAAACCACTTTTCGCACTTGTGTTGGTGCAGGAAACCACTTTTGCAGTTGTATTAGTGTGGAAAAACCACTTTTCGCACTTGTGTTAGTGTTGAAAAACCACTTTTCGCACTTGTGTTAGTGTTGAAAAACCACTTTTTACACTTGTGTTAGTGTTGAAAAACCACTTTTCGCACTTGTGTTAGTGTTGAAAAACGACTTTTCGCACTTGTGTTAGTGTTGAAAAACCACTTTCGCACTTGTGTTAGTGTTGAAAAACCACTTTTCGCACTTGTGTTAGTGTTGAAAAACCACATTTCGCACTTGTGTTAGTGTTGAAAAACCACTTTTCGCACTTGTGTTGGTGCAGGAAACCACTTTTGCACTTGTATTAGTGTGGAAAAACCACTTTTCGCACTTGTGTTAGTGTTGAAAAACCACTTTTCGCACTTGTGTTAGTGTTGAAAAACCACTTTTCGCACTTGTGTTGGTGCAGGAAACCACTTTTGGACTTGCATTAGTGTAGAAAAAACACCTTTTTGCACTTATGATAGTGTTGAAAAACGACTTTTCGAACTTGTGTTAGTGTTGAAAAACCACATTTCGCACTTGTGTTAGTGTTGAAAAACCACTTTTCGCACTTGTGTTAGTGTTGAAAAAACACTTTTCGCACTTGTGTTAGTGTGGAAAAAACACTTTTTGCACTTGTGATAGTGTTGAAAAAACACTTTTCGCACTTGTGTTAGTGTTGAAAAACCACTTTTCGCACTTGTGTTAGTGTTGAAAAACCACTTTTCGCACTTGTGTTAGTGTTGAAAAACCACTTTTCGCACTTGTATTAGTGTGGAAAAACCACTTTTTGCACTTGTGTTAGTGTTGAAAAACCACTTTTCGCACTTGTGTTAGTGTTGAAAAACCACTTTTTGCACTTGTGTTAGTGTTGAAAAACCACTTTTCGCACTTGTGTTAGTGTTGAAAAACCACATTTCGCACTTGTGTTAGTGTTGAAAAACCACTTTTCGCACTTGTGTTGGTGCAGGAAACCACTTTTGCACTTGTATTAGTGTGGAAAAAACACTTTTTGCACTTGTGATAGTGTTGAAAAACCACTTTTCGCACTTGTGTTAGTGTTGAAAAACCACTTTTTGCACTTGTGTTGTTGCAGGAAACCACATTTGCACTTGTATTAGTGTTGAAAAACCACTTTTCGCACTTGTGTTGGTGCAGGAAACCACTTTTGCACTTGTATTAGTGTGGAAAAAACACTTTTTGCACTTGTGATAGTGTTGAAAAACCACTTTTCGCACTTGTGTTAGTGTTGAAAAACCACTTTTCGCACTTGTGTTGGTGCAGGAAACCACTTTTGCAGTTGTATTAGTGTGGAAAAAACACTTTTTGCACTTGTGATAGTGTTGAAAAACCACTTTTCGCACTTGTGTTAGTGTTGAAAAACCACTTTTCGCACTTGTGTTGGTGCAGGAAACCACTTTTGCAGTTGTATTAGTGTTAGTGTTGTGTTAGTGTTGAAAAACCACTTTTTGCACTTGTGTTAGTGTTGAAAAACCACTTTTCGCACTTGTGTTAGTGTTGAAAAACCACATTTCGCACTTGTGTTAGTGTTGAAAAACCACTTTTTGTTTTAGTGTTGAAAAACCTTGTGAAAAAACCACTTTGTGAAACTTGTGAAACCACTTTTGAAAACTTGTGAAAAAACCACTTTTCGCACTTGTGTTAGTGTTGAAAAACCACTTTTCGCACTTGTGTTAGTGTTGAAAAACCACTTTTTACACTTGTGTTAGTGTTGAAAAACCACTTTTCGCACTTGTGTTAGTGTTGAAAAACCACTTTTCGCACTTGTGTTAGTGTTGAAAAACCACTTTCGCACTTGTGTTAGTGTTGAAAAACCACTTTTCGCACTTGTGTTAGTGTTGAAAAACCACTTTTCGCACTTGTGTTAGTGTTGAAAAACCAGTTTTCGCACTTGTGTTGGTGCAGGAAACCACTTTTGCACTTGTATTAGTGTGGAAAAACCACTTTTCGCACTTGTGTTAGTGTTGAAAAACCACTTTTCGCACTTGTGTTAGTGTTGAAAAACCACTTTTCGCACTTGTGTTGGTGCAGGAAACCACTTTTGCACTTGTATTAGTGTGGAAAAAACACTTTTCGCACTTGTGTTATTGTTGCAAAACCACTTTTTGCACTTGTGTTAGTGTTGAAAAACCACTTTTTGCACTTGTGTTGGTGCAGTAAACCACTTTTGCACTTGTATTAGTGTGGAAAAAACACTTTTTGCACTTGTGATAGTGTTGAAAAACCACTTTTCGCACTTGTGTTAGTGTTGAAAAACCACTTTTCGCACTTGTGTTAGTGTTGAAAAACCACTTTTCGCACTTGTGTTGGTGCAGGAAACCACTTTTGCACTTGTATTAGTGTGGAAAAAATACTTTTCGCACTTGTGTTAGTGTTGAAAAACCACTTTTCACACTTGTGTTAGTGTTGAAAAACCACTTTTCGCACTTGTGTTGGTGCAGGAAACCACTTTTGCACTTGTATTAGTGTGGAAAAACCACTTTTCGCACTTGTATTAGTGTGGAAAAACCACTTTTCGCACTTGTGTTAGTGTTGAAAAACCACTTTTCGCACTTGTGTTAGTGTTGAAAAACCACTTTTCGCACTTGTGTTAGTGTTGAAAAACCACTTTTTGCACTTGTGTTGGTGCAGGAAACCACTTTTGCACTTGTATTAGTGTGGAAAAAACACTTTTTGCACTTGTGATAGTGTTGAAAAAACACTTTTCGCACTTGTGTTAGTGTTGAAAAACCACTTTTCGCACTTGTGTTAGTGTTGAAAAACCACTTTTCGCACTTGTGTTAGTGTTGAAAAACCACTTTTTGCACTTGTGTTAGTGTTGAAAAACCACCTTTTGCACTTGTGTTAGTGTTGAAAAACCACTTTTTGCACTTGTGTTAGTGTTGAAAAACCACTTTTCGCACTTGTGTTGGTGCAGGAAACCACTTTTGCACTTGCATTCGTGTGGAAAAAACACTTTTTGCACTTGTGATAGTGTTGAAAAACGACTTTTCGCACTTGTGTTAGTGTTGAAAAACCACTTTTCGCACTTATGTTGGTGCAGGAAACCACTTTTGCACTTGTATTAGTGTTGAAAAACCACTTTTCGCACTTGTGTTGGTGCAGGAAACCACTTTTGCCCTTGTATTAGTGTGGAAAAAACACTTTTTTCACTTGTGATAGTGTTGAAAAACCACTTTTCGCACTTGTGTTGGTGTTGAAAAACCACTTTTCGCACTTTTGTTGGTGCAGGAAACCACTTTTGCACTTGTATTAGTGTGGAAAAACCACTTTTCGCACTTGTGTTAGTGTTGAAAAACCACTTTTCGCACTTGTGTTAGTGTTGAAAAACCACTTTTTGCACTTGTGTTAGTGTTGAAAAACCACTTTTCACACTTGTGTTAGTGTTGAAAAACCACATTTCGCACTTGTGTTAGTGTTGAAAAACCACTTTTCGCACTTGTGTTGGTGCAGGAAACCACTTTTGCACTTGTATTAGTGTGGAAAAAACACTTTTTGCACTTGTGATAGTGTTGAAAAACCACTTTTCGCACTTGTGTTAGTGTTGAAAAACCACTTTTTGCACTCGTGTTGGTGCAGAAAACCAATTTTGCAGTTGTATTAGTGTTGAAAAACCACTTTTCGCACTTGTGTTGGTGCAGGAAACCACTTTTGCACTTGTATTAGTGTGGAAAAAACACTTTTTGCACTTGTGATAGTGTTGAAAAACCACTTTTCGCACTTGTGTTAGTGTTGAAAAACCACTTTTCGCACTTGTGTTGGTGCAGGAAACCACTTTTGCAGTTGTATTAGTGTGGAAAAACCACTTTTCGAACTTGTGTTAGTGTTGAAAAACCACTTTTCGCACTTGTGTTAGTGTTGAAAAACCACTTTTTACACTTGTGTTAGTGTTGAAAAACCACTTTTTGCACTTGTGTTAGTGTTGAAAAACCACTTTTCGCACTTGTGTTAGTGTTGAAAAACCACTTTCGCACTTGTGTTAGTGTTGAAAAACCACTTTTCGCACTTGTGTTAGTGTTGAAAAACCACTTTTCGCACTTGTGTTAGTGTTGTAAAACCACTTTTCGCACTTGTGTTGGTGCAGGAAACCACTTTTGCACTTGTATTAGTGTGGAAAAACCACTTTTCGCACTTGTGTTAGTGTTGAAAAACCACTTTTCGCACTTGTGTTAGTGTTGAAAAACCACTTTTCGCACTTGTGTTGGTGCAGGAAACCACTTTTGCACTTGTATTAGTGTGGAAAAAACACTTTTCGCACTTGTGTTATTGTTTAAAAACCACTTTTCGCACTTGTGTTAGTGTTGAAAAACCACTTTTCGCACTTGTGTTGGTGCAGGAAACCACTTTTGCACTTGTATTAGTGTGGAAAAAACACTTTTTGCACTTGTGATAGTGTTGAAAAACCACTTTTCGCACTTGTGTTAGTGTTGAAAAACCACTTTTCGCACTTGTGTTAGTGTTGAAAAACCACTTTTCGCACTTGTGTTGGTGCAGGAAACCACTTTTGCACTTGTATTAGTGTGGAAAAAACACTTTTTGCACTTGTGATAGTGTTGAAAAACCACTTTTCGCACTTGTGTTAGTGTTGAAAAACCACTTTTCGCACTTGTGTTGGTGCAGGAAACCACTTTTGCAGTTGTATTAGTGTGGAAAAACCACTTTTCGCACTTGTGTTAGTGTTGAAAAACCACTTTTCGCACTTGTGTTAGTGTTGAAAAACCACTTTTTACACTTGTGTTAGTGTTGAAAAACCACTTTTCGCACTTGTGTTAGTGTTGAAAAACGACTTTTCGCACTTGTGTTAGTGTTGAAAAACCACTTTCGCACTTGTGTTAGTGTTGAAAAACCACTTTTCGCACTTGTGTTAGTGTTGAAAAACCACATTTCGCACTTGTGTTAGTGTTGAAAAACCACTTTTCGCACTTGTGTTGGTGCAGGAAACCACTTTTGCACTTGTATTAGTGTGGAAAAACCACTTTTCGCACTTGTGTTAGTGTTGAAAAACCACTTTTCGCACTTGTGTTAGTGTTGAAAAACCACTTTTCGCACTTGTGTTGGTGCAGGAAACCACTTTTGGACTTGCATTAGTGTGGAAAAAACACCTTTTTGCACTTATGATAGTGTTGAAAAACGACTTTTCGAACTTGTGTTAGTGTTGAAAAACCACATTTCGCACTTGTGTTAGTGTTGAAAAACCACTTTTCGCACTTGTGTTAGTGTTGAAAAAACACTTTTCGCACTTGTGTTAGTGTGGAAAAAACACTTTTTGCACTTGTGATAGTGTTGAAAAAACACTTTTCGCACTTGTGTTAGTGTTGAAAAACCACTTTTCGCACTTGTGTTAGTGTTGAAAAACCACTTTTCGCACTTGTGTTAGTGTTGAAAAACCACTTTTCGCACTTGTATTAGTGTGGAAAAACCACTTTTCGCACTTGTGTTAGTGTTGAAAAACCACTTTTCGCACTTGTGTTAGTGTTGAAAAACCACTTTTTGCACTTGTGTTAGTGTTGAAAAACCACTTTTCGCACTTGTGTTAGTGTTGAAAAACCACATTTCGCACTTGTGTTAGTGTTGAAAAACCACTTTTCGCACTTGTGTTGGTGCAGGAAACCACTTTTGCACTTGTATTAGTGTGGAAAAAACACTTTTTGCACTTGTGATAGTGTTGAAAAACCACTTTTCGCACTTGTGTTAGTGTTGAAAAACCACTTTTTGCACTTGTGTTGTTGCAGGAAACCACATTTGCACTTGTATTAGTGTTGAAAAACCACTTTTCGCACTTGTGTTGGTGCAGGAAACCACTTTTGCACTTGTATTAGTGTGGAAAAAACACTTTTTGCACTTGTGATAGTGTTGAAAAACCACTTTTCGCACTTGTGTTAGTGTTGAAAAACCACTTTTCGCACTTGTGTTGGTGCAGGAAACCACTTTTGCAGTTGTATTAGTGTGGAAAAAACACTTTTTGCACTTGTGATAGTGTTGAAAAACCACTTTTCGCACTTGTGTTAGTGTTGAAAAACCACTTTTCGCACTTGTGTTGGTGCAGGAAACCACTTTTGCAGTTGTATTAGTGTTAGTGTTGTGTTAGTGTTGAAAAACCACTTTTTGCACTTGTGTTAGTGTTGAAAAACCACTTTTCGCACTTGTGTTAGTGTTGAAAAACCACATTTCGCACTTGTGTTAGTGTTGAAAAACCACTTTTTGTTTTAGTGTTGAAAAACCTTGTGAAAAAACCACTTTGTGAAACTTGTGAAACCACTTTTGAAAACTTGTGAAAAAACCACTTTTCGCACTTGTGTTAGTGTTGAAAAACCACTTTTCGCACTTGTGTTAGTGTTGAAAAACCACTTTTTACACTTGTGTTAGTGTTGAAAAACCACTTTTCGCACTTGTGTTAGTGTTGAAAAACCACTTTTCGCACTTGTGTTAGTGTTGAAAAACCACTTTCGCACTTGTGTTAGTGTTGAAAAACCACTTTTCGCACTTGTGTTAGTGTTGAAAAACCACTTTTCGCACTTGTGTTAGTGTTGAAAAACCAGTTTTCGCACTTGTGTTGGTGCAGGAAACCACTTTTGCACTTGTATTAGTGTGGAAAAACCACTTTTCGCACTTGTGTTAGTGTTGAAAAACCACTTTTCGCACTTGTGTTAGTGTTGAAAAACCACTTTTCGCACTTGTGTTGGTGCAGGAAACCACTTTTGCACTTGTATTAGTGTGGAAAAAACACTTTTCGCACTTGTGTTATTGTTGCAAAACCACTTTTTGCACTTGTGTTAGTGTTGAAAAACCACTTTTTGCACTTGTGTTGGTGCAGGAAACCACTTTTGCACTTGTATTAGTGTGGAAAAAACACTTTTTGCACTTGTGATAGTGTTGAAAAACCACTTTTCGCACTTGTGTTAGTGTTGAAAAACCACTTTTCGCACTTGTGTTAGTGTTGAAAAACCACTTTTCGCACTTGTGTTGGTGCAGGAAACCACTTTTGCACTTGTATTAGTGTGGAAAAAATACTTTTCGCACTTGTGTTAGTGTTGAAAAACCACTTTTCACACTTGTGTTAGTGTTGAAAAACCACTTTTCGCACTTGTGTTGGTGCAGGAAACCACTTTTGCACTTGTATTAGTGTGGAAAAACCACTTTTCGCACTTGTATTAGTGTGGAAAAACCACTTTTCGCACTTGTGTTAGTGTTGAAAAACCACTTTTCGCACTTGTGTTAGTGTTGAAAAACCACTTTTCGCACTTGTGTTAGTGTTGAAAAACCACTTTTTGCACTTGTGTTGGTGCAGGAAACCACTTTTGCACTTGTATTAGTGTGGAAAAAACACTTTTTGCACTTGTGATAGTGTTGAAAAAACACTTTTCGCACTTGTGTTAGTGTTGAAAAACCACTTTTCGCACTTGTGTTAGTGTTGAAAAACCACTTTTCGCACTTGTGTTAGTGTTGAAAAACCACTTTTTGCACTTGAGTTTGTGTTGAAAAACCACCTTTTGCACTTGTGTTAGTGTTGAAAAACCACTTTTTGCACTTGTGTTAGTGTTGAAAAACCACTTTTCGCACTTGTGTTGGTGCAGGAAACCACTTTTGCACTTGCATTAGTGTGGAAAAAACACTTTTTGCACTTGTGATAGTGTTGAAAAACGACTTTTCGCACTTGTGTTAGTGTTGAAAAACCACTTTTCGCACTTATGTTGGTGCAGGAAACCACTTTTGCACTTGTATTAGTGTTGAAAAACCACTTTTCGCACTTGTGTTGGTGCAGGAAACCACTTTTGCCCTTGTATTAGTGTGGAAAAAACACTTTTTTCACTTGTGATAGTGTTGAAAAACCACTTTTCGCACTTGTGTTGGTGTTGAAAAACCACTTTTCGCACTTTTGTTGGTGCAGGAAACCACTTTTGCACTTGTATTAGTGTGGAAAAACCACTTTTCGCACTTGTGTTAGTGTTGAAAAACCACTTTTCGCACTTGTGTTAGTGTTGAAAAACCACTTTTTGCACTTGTGTTAGTGTTGAAAAACCACTTTTCACACTTGTGTTAGTGTTGAAAAATCACATTTCGCACTTGTGTTAGTGTTGAAAAACCACTTTTCGCACTTGTGTTGGTGCAGGAAACCACTTTTGCACTTGTATTAGTGTGGAAAAAACACTTTTTGCACTTGTGATAGTGTTGAAAAACCACTTTTCGCACTTGTGTTAGTGTTGAAAAACCACTTTTTGCACTCGTGTTGGTGCAGAAAACCAATTTTGCAGTTGTATTAGTGTTGAAAAACCACTTTTCGCACTTGTGTTGGTGCAGGAAACCACTTTTGCACTTGTATTAGTGTGGAAAAAACACTTTTTGCACTTGTGATAGTGTTGAAAAACCACTTTTCGCACTTGTGTTAGTGTTGAAAAACCACTTTTCGCACTTGTGTTGGTGCAGGAAACCACTTTTGCAGTTGTATTAGTGTGGAAAAACCACTTTTCGAACTTGTGTTAGTGTTGAAAAACCACTTTTCGCACTTGTGTTAGTGTTGAAAAACCACTTTTTACACTTGTGTTAGTGTTGAAAAACCACTTTTTGCACTTGTGTTAGTGTTGAAAAACCACTTTTCGCACTTGTGTTAGTGTTGAAAAACCACTTTCGCACTTGTGTTAGTGTTGAAAAACCACTTTTCGCACTTGTGTTAGTGTTGAAAAACCACTTTTCGCACTTGTGTTAGTGTTGTAAAACCACTTTTCGCACTTGTGTTGGTGCAGGAAACCACTTTTGCACTTGTATTAGTGTGGAAAAACCACTTTTCGCACTTGTGTTAGTGTTGAAAAACCACTTTTCGCACTTGTGTTAGTGTTGAAAAACCACTTTTCGCACTTGTGTTGGTGCAGGAAACCACTTTTGCACTTGTATTAGTGTGGAAAAAACACTTTTCGCACTTGTGTTATTGTTTAAAAACCACTTTTCGCACTTGTGTTAGTGTTGAAAAACCACTTTTCGCACTTGTGTTGGTGCAGGAAACCACTTTTGCACTTGTATTAGTGTGGAAAAAACACTTTTTGCACTTGTGATAGTGTTGAAAAACCACTTTTCGCACTTGTGTTAGTGTTGAAAAACCACTTTTCGCACTTGTGTTAGTGTTGAAAAACCACTGCTCGCACTTGTGTTGGTGCAGGAAACCACTTTTGCACTTGTATTAGTGTGGAAAAAACACTTTTCGCACTTGTGTTAGTGTTGAAAAACCACTTTTCGCACTTGTGTTAGTGTTGAAAAACCACGTTTTGCCTTGTGTTGGCGCAGGAAACCACTTTTGCACTTGTATTAGTGTGGAAAAAACACTTTTCGCACTTGTGTTAGTGTTGAAAAACAACTTTTCGCACTTGTGTTAGTGTTGAAAAACCACTTTTCGCACTTGTGTTGGTGCAGGAAACCACTTTTCGCACTTTTGTTGGTGCAGGAAACCACTTTTGCACTTGTATTAGTGTGGAAAAAACACTTTTTGCACTTGTGATAGTGTGGAAAAACCACTTTTTGCACTTGTGTTAGTGTTGAAAAACCACTTTTCGCACTTGTGTTGGTGCAGGAAACCACTTTTGCACTTGTATTAGTGTGGAAAAAACACTTTTCGCACTTGTGTTAGTGTTGAAAAAATACTTTTCGCACTTGTGTTGGTGCAGGAAACCACTTTTGCACTTGTATTAGTGTGGAAAAAACACTTTTCGCACTTGTGTTAGTGTGGAAAAAACACTTTTCGCACTTCTGTTAGTGTTGAAAAACCGCTTTTCGCACTTGTGTTAGTGTTGAAAAACCACTTTTCGCACTTTTGTTGGTGCAGGAAACCACTTTTGCACTTGTATTAGTGTGGAAAAAACACTTTTTGCACTTGTGATAGTGTGGAAAAACCACTTTTTGCACTTGTGTTAGTGTTGAAAAACCACTTTTCGCACTTGTGTTGGTGCAGGAAACCACTTTTGCACTTGTATTAGTGTGAAAAAACCACTTTTCGCACTTGTGTTAGTGTTGAAAAACCACTTTTCGCACTTGTGTTAGTGTTGAAAAACCACTTTTCGCACTTGTGTTGGTGCAGGAAACCACTTTTGCACTTGTGTTGGTGCAGGAAACCACTTTTGCACTTGTATTAGTGTGGAAAAAACACTTTTCGCACTTGTGTTAGTGTTGAAAAACAACTTTTTGCACTTGTGTTGGTGCAGGAAACCACTTTTGCACTTGTATTAGTGTGGAAAAACCACTTTTCGCACTTGTGTTAGTGTTGAAAAACCACTTTTCGCACTTGTGTTAGTGTTGAAAAACCACTTTTCGCTCTTCTGTTGGTGCAGGAAACCACTTTTGCACTTGTATTAGTGTGGAAAAAACACTTTTCGCACTTGTGTTAGTGTGGAAAAAACACTTTTCGCACTTCTGTTAGTGTTGAAAAACCGCTTTTCGCACTTGTGTTAGTGTTGAAAAACCACTTTTCGCACTTTTGTTGGTGCAGGAAACCACTTTTGCACTTGTATTAGTGTGGAAAAAACACTTTTTGCACTTGTGATAGTGTGGAAAAACCACTTTTTGCACTTGTGTTAGTGTTGAAAAACCACTTTTCGCACTTGTGTTGGTGCAGGAAACCACTTTTGCACTTGTATTAGTGTGAAAAAACCACTTTTCGCACTTGTGTTAGTGTGGAAAAAACACTTTTTGCACTTGTGATAGTGTGGAAAAACCACTTTTTGCACTTGTGTTAGTGTTGAAAAACCACTTTTCGCACTTGTGTTGGTGCAGGAAACCACTTTTGCACTTGTATTAGTGTGAAAAAACCACTTTTCGCACTTGTGTTAGTGTTGAAAAACCACTTTTCGCACTTGTGTTGGTGCAGGAAACCACTTTTGCACTTGTGTTGGTGCAGGAAACCACTTTTGCACTTGTATTAGTGTGGAAAAAACACTTTTCGCACTTGTGTTAGTGTTGAAAAACCACTTTTCGCACTTGTGTTGGTGCAGGAAACCACTTTTGCACTTGTATTAGTGTGGAAAAACCATTTTTCGCACTTGTGTTAGTGTTGAAAAACCACTTTTCGCTCTTCTGTTGGTGCAGGAAACCACTTTTGCACTTGTATTAGTGTGGAAAAAACACTTTTCGCACTTGTGTTAGTGTTGAAAAACAACTTTTTGCACTTGTGTTAGTGTTGAAAAACCACTTTTCGCACTTGTGTTGGTGCAGGAAACCACTTTTGCACTTGTATTAGTGTGGAAAAAACACTTTTTGCACTTCTGTTAGTGTTGAAAAACCACTTTTCGCACTTGTGTTAGTGTTGAAAACCACTTTTCGCACTTGTGTTGGTGCAGGAAACCACTTTTGCACTTGTATTAGTGTGGAAAAACCACTTTTCGCACTTGTGTTAGTGCTGAAAAACCACTTTTCGCACTTGTGTTAGTGTTGAAAAACCACTTTTCACACTTTTGTTGGTGCAGGAAACCACTTTTGCACTTGTATTAGTGTGGAAAAAACACTTTTTGCACTTGTGATAGTGTTGAAAAACCACTTTTCGCACTTGTGTTATTGTTGAAAAACCACTTTTCGCACTTGTGTTGGTGCAGGAAACCACTTTTGCACTTGTATTAGTGTGGAAAAACCACTTTTTGCACTTGTGATAGTGTTGAAAAACCACTTTTCGCACTTTTGTTGGTGCAGGAAACCACTTTTGCACTTGTATTAGTGTGGAAAAAACACTTTTGCACTTGTATTAGTGTGGAAAAAACACTTTTCGCACTTGTGTTAGTGTTGAAAAACCACTTTTCGCACTTGTGTTAGTGTTGAAAAACCACTTTTCGCACTTGTGTTGGTGCAGGAAACCACTTTTGCACTTGTATTAGTGTGGAAAAAACACTTTTCGCACTTCTGTTAGTGTTGAAAAACCACTTTTCTCACTTGTGTTAGTGTTGAAAAACCACTTTTCGCACTTGTGTTGGTGCAGGAAACCACTTTTGCACTTGTATTAGTGTGGAAAAACCACTTTTCGCACTTGTGTTAGTGTTGAAAAACCACTTTTCGCACTTGTTGTGGTGCAGGAAACCACTTTTGCACTTGTATTAGTGTGGAAAAAACACTTTTCGCACTTGTGTTAGTGTTGAAAAACCACTTTTCGCACTTGTGTTAGTGTTGAAAAACCACTTTTCGCACTTGTGTTAGTGTTGAAAAACCACTTTTCGCACTTGTATTAGTGTGGAAAAACCACTTTTCGCACTTGTGTTAGTGTTGAAAAACCACTTTTCGCACTTGTGTTAGTGTTGAAAAACCACTTTTTGCACTTGTGTTAGTGTTGAAAAACCACTTTTCGCACTTGTGTTAGTGTTGAAAAACCACATTTCGCACTTGTGTTAGTGTTGAAAAACCACTTTTCGCACTTGTGTTGGTGCAGGAAACCACTTTTGCACTTGTATTAGTGTGGAAAAAACACTTTTTGCACTTGTGATAGTGTTGAAAAACCACTTTTCGCACTTGTGTTAGTGTTGAAAAACCACTTTTTGCACTTGTGTTGGTGCAGGAAACCACTTTTGCACTTGTATTAGTGTTGAAAAACCACTTTTCGTACTTGTGTTGGTGCAGGAAACCACTTTTGCACTTATATTAGTGTTGAAAAACCACTTTTCGCACTTGTGTTAGTGTTGAAAAACCACTTTTTGCACTTGTGCTGGTGCAGGAAACCACTTTTGCACTTGTGTTAGTGTTGAAAAAGCACTTTCGCACTTGTGTTGGTGCAGGAAACCACTTTTGGACTTGCATTAGTGTGGAAAAAACACCTTTTTGCACTTGTGATAGTGTTGAAAAACGACTTTTCGCACTTGTGTTAGTGTTGAAAAACCACATTTCGCACTTGTGTTAGTGTTGAAAAACCACTTTTCGCACTTGTGTTAGTGTTGAAAAACACTTTTCGCACTTGTGTTAGTGTGGAAAAAACACTTTTTGCACTTGTGATAGTGTTGAAAAAACACTTTTCGCACTTGTGTTAGTGTTGAAAAACCACTTTTCGCACTTGTGTTAGTGTTGAAAAACCACTTTTCGCACTTGTGTTAGTGTTGAAAAACCACTTTTCGCACTTGTATTAGTGTGGAAAAACCACTTTTCGCACTTGTGTTAGTGTTGAAAAACCACTTTTCGCACTTGTGTTAGTGTTGAAAAACCACTTTTTGCACTTGTGTTAGTGTTGAAAAACCACTTTTCGCACTTGTGTTGGTGCAGGAAACCACTTTTGCACTTGTGTTGGTGCAGGAAACCACTTTTGCACTTGTATTAGTGTGGAAAAAACACTTTTCGCACTTGTGTTAGTGTTGAAAAACCACTTTTCGCACTTGTGTTGGTGCAGGAAACCACTTTTGCACTTGTATTAGTGTGGAAAAACCACTTTTCGCACTTGTGTTAGTGTTGAAAAACCACTTTTCGCACTTGTGTTATTGTTGAAAAACCACTTTTCGCACTTGTGTTGGTGCAGGAAACCACTTTTGCACTTGTATTAGTGTGGAAAAAACACTTTTCGCACTTGTGTTATTGTTTAAAAACCACTTTTCGCACTTGTGTTAGTGTTGAAAAACCACTTTTCGCACTTGTGTTGGTGCAGGAAACCACTTTTGCACTTGTATTAGTGTGGAAAAAACACTTTTTGCACTTGTGATAGTGTTGAAAAACCACTTTTCGCACTTGTGTTAGTGTTGAAAAACCACTTTTCGCACTTGTGTTAGTGTTGAAAAACCACTTTTCGCACTTGTGTTGGTGCAGGAAACCACTTTTGCACTTGTATTAGTGTGGAAAAAACACTTTTCGCACTTGTGTTAGTGTTGAAAAACCACTTTTCGCACTTGTGTTAGTGTTGAAAAACCACGTTTTGCGCTTGTGTTGGCGCAGGAAACCACTTTTGCACTTGTATTAGTGTGGAAAAAACACTTTTCGCACTTGTGTTAGTGTTGAAAAACAACTTTTCGCACTTGTGTTAGTGTTGAAAAACCACTTTTCGCACTTGTGTTGGTGCAGGAAACCACTTTTCGCACTTTTGTTGGTGCAGGAAACCACTTTTGCACTTGTATTAGTGTGGAAAAAACACTTTTTGCACTTGTGATAGTGTGGAAAAACCACTTTTTGCACTTGTGTTAGTGTTGAAAAACCACTTTTCGCACTTGTGTTGGTGCAGGAAACCACTTTTGCACTTGTATTAGTGTGGAAAAAACACTTTTCGCACTTGTGTTGGTGTTGAAAAAACACTTTTCGCACTTGTGTTGGTGCAGGAAACCACTTTTGCACTTGTATTAGTGTGGAAAAAACACTTTTCGCACTTGTGTTAGTGTGGAAAAAACACTTTTCGCACTTCTGTTAGTGTTGAAAAACCGCTTTTCGCACTTGTGTTAGTGTTGAAAAACCACTTTTCGCACTTTTGTTGGTGCAGGAAACCACTTTTGCACTTGTATTAGTGTGGAAAAAACACTTTTTGCACTTGTGATAGTGTGGAAAAACCACTTTTTGCACTTGTGTTAGTGTTGAAAAACCACTTTTCGCACTTGTGTTGGTGCAGGAAACCACTTTTGCACTTGTATTAGTGTGAAAAAACCACTTTTCGCACTTGTGTTAGTGTTGAAAAACCACTTTTCGCACTTGTGTTAGTGTTGAAAAACCACTTTTCGCACTTGTGTTGGTGCAGGAAACCACTTTTGCACTTGTGTTGGTGCAGGAAACCACTTTTGCACTTGTATTAGTGTGGAAAAAACACTTTTCGCACTTGTGTTAGTGTTGAAAAACAACTTTTTGCACTTGTGTTGGTGCAGGAAACCACTTTTGCACTTGTATTAGTGTGGAAAAACCACTTTTCGCACTTGTGTTAGTGTTGAAAAACCACTTTTCGCACTTGTGTTAGTGTTGAAAAACCACTTTTCGCTCTTCTGTTGGTGCAGGAAACCACTTTTGCACTTGTATTAGTGTGGAAAAAACACTTTTCGCACTTGTGTTAGTGTGGAAAAAACACTTTTCGCACTTCTGTTAGTGTTGAAAAACCGCTTTTCGCACTTGTGTTAGTGTTGAAAAACCACTTTTCGCACTTTTGTTGGTGCAGGAAACCACTTTTGCACTTGTATTAGTGTGGAAAAAACACTTTTTGCACTTGTGATAGTGTGGAAAAACCACTTTTTGCACTTGTGTTAGTGTTGAAAAACCACTTTTCGCACTTGTGTTGGTGCAGGAAACCACTTTTGCACTTGTATTAGTGTGAAAAAACCACTTTTCGCACTTGTGTTAGTGTTGAAAAACCACTTTTCGCACTTGTGTTAGTGTTGAAAAACCACTTTTCGCACTTGTGTTGGTGCAGGAAACCACTTTTGCACTTGTGTTGGTGCAGGAAACCACTTTTGCACTTGTATTAGTGTGGAAAAAACACTTTTCGCACTTGTGTTAGTGTTGAAAAACCACTTTTCGCACTTGTGTTGGTGCAGGAAACCACTTTTGCACTTGTATTAGTGTGGAAAAACCACTTTTCGCACTTGTGTTAGTGTTGAAAAACCATTTTTCGCACTTGTGTTAGTGTTGAAAAACCACTTTTCGCTCTTCTGTTGGTGCAGGAAACCACTTTTGCACTTGTATTAGTGTGGAAAAAACACTTTTCGCACTTGTGTTAGTGTTGAAAAACAACTTTTTGCACTTGTGTTAGTGTTGAAAAACCACTTTTCGCACTTGTGTTGGTGCAGGAAACCACTTTTGCACTTGTATTAGTGTGGAAAAAACACTTTTTGCACTTCTGTTAGTGTTGAAAAACCACTTTTCGCACTTGTGTTAGTGTTGAAAACCACTTTTCGCACTTGTGTTGGTGCAGGAAACCACTTTTGCACTTGTATTAGTGTGGAAAAACCACTTTTCGCACTTGTGTTAGTGCTGAAAAACCACTTTTCGCACTTGTGTTAGTGTTGAAAAACCACTTTTCACACTTTTGTTGGTGCAGGAAACCACTTTTGCACTTGTATTAGTGTGGAAAAAACACTTTTTGCACTTGTGATAGTGTTGAAAAACCACTTTTCGCACTTGTGTTATTGTTGAAAAACCACTTTTCGCACTTGTGTTGGTGCAGGAAACCACTTTTGCACTTGTATTAGTGTGGAAAAACCACTTTTTGCACTTGTGATAGTGTTGAAAAACCACTTTTCGCACTTGTGTTGGTGCAGGAAACCACTTTTGCACTTGTATTAGTGTGGAAAAAACACTTTTTGCACTTGTGATAGTGTTGAAAAAACACTTTTCGCACTTGTGTTAGTGTTGAAAAACCACTTTTTGCACTTGTGTTGGTGCAGGAAACCACTTTTGCACTTGTATTAGTGTTGAAAAACCACTTTTCGTACTTGTGTTGGTGCAGGAAACCACTTTTGCACTTATATTAGTGTTGAAAAACCACTTTTCGCACTTGTGTTAGTGTTGAAAAACCACTTTTTGCACTTGTGTTGGTGCAGGAAACCACTTTTGCACTTGTGTTAGTGTTGAAAAAGCACTTTCGCACTTGTGTTGGTGCAGGAAACCACTTTTGGACTTGCATTAGTGTGGAAAAAACACCTTTTTGCACTTGTGATAGTGTTGAAAAACGACTTTTCGCACTTGTGTTAGTGTTGAAAAACCACATTTCGCACTTGTGTTAGTGTTGAAAAACCACTTTTCGCACTTGTGTTAGTGTTGAAAAACCACTTTTCGCACTTGTATTAGTGTGGAAAAACCACTTTTCGCACTTGTGTTAGTGTGGAAAAAACACTTTTTGCACTTGTGATAGTGTTGAAAAAACACTTTTCGCACTTGTGTTAGTGTTGAAAAACCACTTTTCGCACTTGTGTTAGTGTTGAAAAACCACTTTTCGCACTTGTGTTAGTGTTGAAAAACCACTTTTCGCACTTGTATTAGTGTGGAAAAACCACTTTTCGCACTTGTGTTAGTGTTGAAAAACCACTTTTCGCACTTGTGTTAGTGTTGAAAAACCACTTTTTGCACTTGTGTTAGTGTTGAAAAACCACTTTTCGCACTTGTGTTGGTGCAGGAAACCACTTTTGCACTTGTGTTGGTGCAGGAAACCACTTTTGCACTTGTATTAGTGTGGAAAAAACACTTTTCGCACTTGTGTTAGTGTTGAAAAACCACTTTTCGCACTTGTGTTAGTGTTGAAAAACCACTTTTCGCACTTGTGTTGGTGCAGGAAACCACTTTTGCACTTGTATAAGTGTGGAAAAAACACTTTTCGCACTTCTGTTAGTGTTGAAAAACCACTTTTCTCACTTGTGTTAGTGTTGAAAAACCACTTTTCGCACTTGTGTTGGTGCAGGAAACCACTTTTGCACTTGTATTAGTGTGGAAAAACCACTTTTCGCACTTGTGTTAGTGTTGAAAAACCACTTTTCGCACTTGTGTTAGTGTTGAAAAACCACTTTTCGCTCTTGTGTTGGTGCAGGAAACCACTTTTGCACTTGTATTGGAGTGGAAAAACACTTTTCGCACTTGTGTTAGTGTTGAAAAACCACTTTTCGCACTTGTGTTGGTGCAGGAAACCACTTTTGCACTTGTATTAGTGTGGAAAAAACACTTTTTGCACTTCTGTTAGTGTTGAAAAACCACTTTTCGCACTTGTGTTAGTGTTGAAAACCACTTTTCGCACTTGTGTTGGTGCAGGAAACCACTTTTGCACTTGTATTAGTGTGGAAAAACCACTTTTCGCACTTGTGTTAGTGCTGAAAAACCACTTCTCGCACTTGTGTTAGTGTTGAAAAACCACTTTTCGCACTTTTGTTGGTGCAGGAAACCACTTTTGCACTTGTATTAGTGTGGAAAAAACACTTTTTGCACTTGTGATAGTGTTGAAAAACCACTTTTCGCACTTGTGTTATTGTTGAAAAACCACTTTTCGCACTTGTGTTGGTGCAGGAAACCACTTTTGCACTTGTATTAGTGTGGAAAAACCACTTTTTGCACTTGTGATAGTGTTGAAAAACCACTTTTCGCACTTTTGTTGGTGCAGGAAACCACTTTTGCACTTGTATTAGTGTGGAAAAAACACTTTTGCACTTGTATTAGTGTGGAAAAAACACTTTTCGCACTTGTGTTAGTGTTGAAAAACCACTTTTCGCACTTGTGTTAGTGTTGAAAAACCACTTTTCGCACTTGTGTTGGTGCAGGAAACCACTTTTGCACTTGTATTAGTGTGGAAAAAACATTTTTCGCAGTTGTGTTAGTGTTGAAAAACCACTTTTCGCACTTGTGTTAGTGTTGAAAAACCACTTTTCGCACTTGTGTTGGTGCAGGAAAC
Organism: Myxine glutinosa; assembly: GCF_964187855.1. Taxonomy (NCBI): domain Eukaryota; kingdom Metazoa; phylum Chordata; class Myxini; order Myxiniformes; family Myxinidae; genus Myxine; species Myxine glutinosa. Next base: position 40,695,619 of record NC_136265.1, on the reverse strand, counting down.
CACTTTTGCACTTGTATTAGTGTGGAAAAAACACTTTTCGCACTTGTGTTGGTGCAGGAAACCACTTTTGCACTTGTATTAGTGTGGAAAAACCACTTTTCGCACTTGTGTTAGTGTTGAAAAACCACTTTTCGCACTTGTGTTAGTGTTGAAAAACCACTTTTCGCACTTGTGTTGGTGCAGGAAACCACTTTTGCACTTGTATTAGTGTGGAAAAAACACTTTTCGCACTTGTGTTATTGTTGAAAAACCACTTTTTGCACATGTGTTAGTGTTGAAAAACCACTTTTTGCACTTGTGTTGGTGCAGGAAACCACTTTTGCACTTGTATTAGTGTGGAAAAAACACTTTTTGCACTTGTGATAGTGTTGAAAAACCACTTTTCGCACTTGTGTTAGTGTTGAAAAACCACTTTTCGCACTTGTGTTAGTGTTGAAAAACCACTTTTCGCACTTGTGTTGGTGCAGGAAACCACTTTTGCACTTGTATTAGTGTGGAAAAAATACTTTTCGCACTTGTGTTAGTGTTGAAAAACCACTTTTCACACTTGTGTTAGTGTTGAAAAACCACTTTTCGCACTTGTGTTGGTGCAGGAAACCACTTTTGCACTTGTATTAGTGTGGAAAAACCACTTTTCGCACTTGTATTAGTGTGGAAAAACCACTTTTCGCACTTGTGTTAGTGTTGAAAAACCACTTTTCGCACTTGTGTTAGTGTTGAAAAACCACTTTTCGCACTTGTGTTAGTGTTGAAAAACCACTTTTTGCACTTGTGTTGGTGCAGGAAACCACTTTTGCACTTGTATTAGTGTGGAAAAAACACTTTTTGCACTTGTGATAGTGTTGAAAAAACACTTTTCGCACTTGTGTTAGTGTTGAAAAACCACTTTTCGCACTTGTGTTAGTGTTGAAAAACCACTTTTCGCACTTGTGTTAGTGTTGAAAGACCACTTTTCGCACTTGTGTTAGTGTTGAAAAACCACTTTTCGCACTTGTGTTGGTGCAGGAAACCACTTTTGCACTTGTATTAGTGTGGAAAAAACACTTTTTGCACTTCTGTTAGTGTTGAAAAACCACTTTTTGCACTTGTGTTAGTGTTGAAAACCACTTTTCGCACTTGTGTTGGTGCAGGAAACCACTTTTGCACTTGTATTAGTGTGGAAAAACCACTTTTCGCACTTGTGTTAGTGCTGAAAAACCACTTTTCGCACTTGTGTTAGTGTTGAAAAACCACTTTTCGCACTTTTGTTGGTACAGGAAACCACTTTTGCACTTGTATTAGTGTGGAAAAAACACTTTTTGCACTTGTGATAGTGTTGAAAAACCACTTTTCGCACTTGTGTTATTGTTGAAAAACCACTTTTCGCACTTGTGTTGGTGCAGGAAACCACTTTTGCACTTGTATTAGTGTGGAAAAACCACTTTTTGCACTTGTGATAGTGTTGAAAAACCACTTTTCGCACTTTTGTTGGTGCAGGAAACTACTTTTGCACTTGTATTAGTGTGGAAAAAACACTTTTGCACTTGTATTAGTGTGGAAAAAACACTTTTCGCATCTGTGTTAGTGTTGAAAAACCACTTTTCGCACTTGTGTTAGTGTTGAAAAACCACTTTTCGCACTTGTGTTGGTGCAGGAAACCACTTTTGCACTTGTATTAGTGTGGAAAAAACATTTTTCGCAGTTGTGTTAGTGTTGAAAAACCACTTTACGCACTTGTGTTAGTGTTGAAAAACCACTTTTCGCACTTGTGTTGGTGCAGGAAACCACTTTTGCACTTCTATTAGTGTGGAAAAAACACTTTTCGCACTTGTGTTAGTGTTGAAAAACCACTTTTCGCACTTGTGTTAGTGTTGAAAAACCACTTTTCGCACTTGTGTTGGTGCAGGAAACCACTTTTGCACTTGTATTAGTGTGGAAAAAACACTTTTCGCACTTCTGTTAGTGTTGAAAAACCACTTTTCTCACTTGTGTTAGTGTTGAAAAACCACTTTTCGCACTTGTGTTGGTGCAGGAAACCACTTTTGCACTTGTATTAGTGTGGAAAAACCACTTTTCGCACTTGTGTTAGTGTTGAAAAACCACTTTTCGCACTTGTTGTGGTGCAGGAAACCACTTTTGCACTTGTATTAGTGTGGAAAAAACACTTTTTGCACTTGTGATAGTGTTGAAAAACCACTTTTCGCACTTGTGTTAGTGTTGAAAAACCACTTTTCGCACTTGTGTTAGTGTTGAAAAACCACGTTTCGCCCTTGTGTTGGCGCAGGAAACCACTTTTGCACTTGTATTAGTGTGGAAAAAACACTTTTCGCACTTGTGTTAGTGTTGAAAAACAACTTTTCGCACTTGTGTTAGTGTTGAAAAACCACGTTTCGCTCTTGTGTTGGCGCAGGAAACCACTTTTGCACTTGTATTAGTGTGGAAAAAACACTTTTCGCACTTGTGTTAGTGTTGAAAAACAACTTTTCGCACTTGTGTTAGTGTTGAAAAACAACTTTTCGCACTTGTGTTAGTGTTGAAAAACCACTTTTCGCACTTGTGTTAGTGTTGAAAAACCACTTTTCGCACTTGTATTAGTGTGGAAAAACCACTTTTCGCACTTGTGTTAGTGTTGAAAAACCACTTTTCGCACTTGTGTTAGTGTTGAAAAACCACTTTTTGCACTTGTGTTAGTGTTGAAAAACCACTTTTCGCACTTGTGTTAGTGTTGAAAAACCACATTTCGCACTTGTGTTAGTGTTGAAAAACCACTTTTCGCACTTGTGTTGGTGCAGGAAACCACTTTTGCACTTGTATTAGTGTGGAAAAAACACTTTTTGCACTTGTGCTAGTGTTGAAAAACCACTTTTCGCACTTGTGTTAGTGTTGAAAAACCACTTTTTGCACTTGTGTTGGTGCAGGAAACCACTTTTGCACTTGTATTAGTGTTGAAAAACCACTTTTCGTAATTGTCTTGGTGCAGGAAACCACTTTTGCACTTATATTAGTGTTGAAAAACCACTTTTCGCACTTGTGTTAGTGTTGAAAAACCACTTTTTGCACTTGTGTTGGTGCAGGAAACGACTTTTGCACTTGTATTAGTGTTGAAAAACCACTTTTCGCACTTGTGTTGGTACAGGAAACCACTTTTGCACTTGTATTAGTGTGGAAAAAACACTTTTTGCACTTGTGATAGTGTTGAAAAACCACTTTTCGCACTTGTGTTAGTGTTTAAAAACCACTTTTCGCACTTGTGTTGGTGCAGGAAACCACTTTTGCAGTTGTATTAGTGTGGGAAAACCACTTTTCGCACTTGTGTTAGTGTTGAAAAACCACTTTTCGCACTTGTGTTAGTGTTGAAAAACCACTTTTTACACTTGTGTTAGTGTTGAAAAACCACTTTTCGCACTTGTGTTAGTGTTGAAAAACGACTTTTCGCACTTGTGTTAGTGTTGAAAAACCACTTTCGCACTTGTGTTAGTGTTGAAAAACCACTTTTAGCACTTGTGTTAGTGTTGAAAAACCACATTTCGCACTTGTGTTAGTGTTGAAAAACCACTTTTCGCACTTGTGTTGGTGCAGGAAACCACTTTTGCACTTGTATTAGTGTGGAAAAACCACTTTTCGCACTTGTGTTAGTGTTGAAAAACCACTTTTCGCACTTGTGTTAGTGTTGAAAAAGCACTTTCGCACTTGTGTTGGTGCAGGAAACCACTTTTGGACTTGCATTAGTGTGGAAAAAACACCTTTTTGCACTTGTGATAGTGTTGAAAAACGACTTTTCGCACTTGTGTTAGTGTTGAAAAACCACTTTTCGCACTTGTATTAGTGTGGAAAAACCACTTTTCGCACTTGTGTTAGTGTTGAAAAACCACTTTTCGCACTTGTGTTAGTGTTGAAAAACCACTTTTTGCACTTGTGTTAGTGTTGAAAAACCACTTTTCGCACTTGTGTTAGTGTTGAAAAACCACATTTCGCACTTGTGTTAGTGTTGAAAAACCACTTTTTGCACTTGTGTTGGTGCAGGAAACCACTTTTGCACTTGTATTAGTGTGGAAAAAACACTTTTTGCACTTGTGATAGTGTTGAAAAACCACTTTTCGCACTTGTGTTAGTGTTGAAAAACCACTTTTTGCACTTGTGTTGGTGCAGGAAACCACTTTTGCACTTGTATTAGTGTTGAAAAACCACTTTTCGCACTTGTGTTGGTGCAGGAAACCACTTTTGCACTTATATTAGTGTTGAAAAACCACTTTTCGCACTTGTGTTAGTGTTGAAAAACCACTTTTTGCACTTGTGTTGGTGCAGGAAACCACTTTTGCACTTGTATTAGTGTTGAAAAACCACTTTTCGCACTTGTGTTGGTACAGGAAACCACTTTTGCACTTGTATTAGTGTGGAAAAAACACTTTTTGCACTTGTGATAGTGTTGAAAAACCACTTTTCGCACTTGTGCTAGTGTTGAAAAACCACTTTTCGCACTTGTGTTGGTGCAGGAAACCACTTTTGCAGTTGTATTAGTGTGGAAAAACCACTTTTCGCACTTGTGTTAGTGTTGAAAAACCACTTTTCGCACTTGTGTTAGTGTTGAAAAACCACTTTTTACACTTGTGTTAGTGTTGAAAAACCACTTTTCGCCCTTGTGTTAGTGTTGAAAAACGACTTTTCGCACTTGTGTTAGTGTTGAAAAACGACTTTTCGCACTTGTGTTAGTGTTGAAAAACCACTTTCGCACTTGTGTTAGTGTTGAAAAACCACTTTTCGCACTTGTGTTAGTGTTGAAAAACCACATTTCGCACTTGTGTTAGTGTTGAAAAACCACTTTTCGCACTTGTGTTGGTGCAGGAAACCACTTTTGCACTTGTATTAGTGTGGAAAAACCACTTTTCGCACTTGTGTTAGTGTTGAAAAACCACTTTTCGCACTTGTGTTAGTGTTGAAAAACCACTTTTCGCACTTGTGTTGGTGCAGGAAACCACTTTTGGACTTGCATTAGTGTGGAAAAAACACCTTTTTGCACTTGTGATAGTGTTGAAAAACGACTTTTCGCACTTGTGTTAGTGTTGAAAAACCACATTTCGCACTTGTGTTAGTGTTGAAAAACCACTTTTCGCACTTGTGTTAGTGTTGAAAAAACACTTTTCGCACTTGTGTTAGTGTGGAAAAAACACTTTTTGCACTTGTGATAGTGTTGAAAAAACACTTTTCGCACTTGTGTTAGTGTTGAAAAACCACTTTTCGCACTTGTATTAGTGTGGAAAAACCACTTTTCGCACTTGTGTTAGTGTTGAAAAACCACTTTTCGCACTTGTGTTAGTGTTGAAAAACCACTTTTTGCACTTGTGTTAGTGTTGAAAAACCACTTTTCGCACTTGTGTTAGTGTTGAAAAACCACATTTCGCACTTGTGTTAGTGTTGAAAAACCACTTTTCGCACTTGTGTTGGTGCAGGAAACCACTTTTGCACTTGTATTAGTGTGGAAAAAACACTTTTTGCACTTGTGATAGTGTTGAAAAACCACTTTTCACACTTGTGTTAGTGTTGAAAAACCACTTTTTGCATGGTGTTGGTGCAGGAAACCACTTTTGCACTTGTATTAGTGTTGAAAAACCACTTTTCGCACTTGTGTTGGTGCAGGAAACCACTTTTGCACTTGTATTAGTGTGGAAAAAACACTTTTTGCACTTGTGGTAGTGTTGAAAAACCACTTTTCGCACTTGTGTTAGTGTTGAAAAACCACTTTTCGCACTTGTGTTGGTGCAGGAAACCACTTTTGCAGTTGTATTAGTGTGAAAAAACCACTTTTCGCACTTGTGTTAGTGTTGAAAAACCACTTTTCGCACTTGTGTTAGTGTTGAAAAACCACTTTTTACACTTGTGTTAGTGTTGAAAAACCACTTTTCGCACTTGTGTTAGTGTTGAAAAACCACTTTTCGCACTTGTGTTAGTGTTGAAAAACCACTTTCGCACTTGTGTTAGTGTTGAAAAACCACTTTTCGCACTTGTGTTAGTGTTGAAAAACCACTTTTCGCACTTGTGTTAGTGTTGAAAAACCACTTTTCGCACTTGTGTTGGTGCAGGAAACCACTTTTGCACTTGTATTAGTGTGGAAAAACCACTTTTCGCACTTGTGTTAGTGTTGAAAAACCACTTTTCGCACTTGTGTTAGTGTTGAAAAACCACTTTTCGCACTTGTGTTGGTGCAGGAAACCACTTTTGCACTTGTATTAGTGTGGAAAAAACACTTTTCGCACTTGTGTTATTGTTGAAAAACCACTTTTTGCACTTGTGTTAGTGTTGAAAAACCACTTTTTGCACTTGTGTTGGTGCAGGAAACCACTTTAGCACTTGTATTAGTGTGGAAAAAACACTTTTTGCACTTGTAATAGTGTTGAAAAACCACTTTTCGCACTTGTGTTAGTGTTGAAAAACCACTTTTCGCACTTGTGTTAGTGTTGAAAAACCACTTTTCGCACTTGTGTTGGTGCAGGAAACCACTTTTGCACTTGTATTAGTGTGGAAAAAATACTTTTCGCACTTCTGTTAGTGTTGAAAAACCACTTTTCGCACTTGTGTTAGTGTTGAAAAACCACTTTTCGCACTTGTGTTGGTGCAGGAAACCACTTTTGCACTTGTATTAGTGTGGAAAAACCACTTTTCGCACTTGTATTAGTGTGGAAAAACCACTTTTCGCACTTGTGTTAGTGTTGAAAAACCACTTTTCGCACTTGTGTTAGTGTTGAAAAACCACTTTTCGCACTTGTGTTAGTGTTGAAAAACCACTTTTTGCACTTGTGTTGGTGCAGGAAACCACTTTTGCACTTGTATTAGTGTGGAAAAAACACTTTTTGCACTTGTGATAGTGTTGAAAAAACACTTTTCGCACTTGTGTTAGTGTTGAAAAACCACTTTTCGCACTTGTGTTAGTGTTGAAAAACCACTTTTCGCACTTGTGTTAGTGTTGAAAAACCACTTTTCGCACTTGTGTTAGTGTTGAAAAACCACTTTTTGCACTAGTGTTAGTGTTGAAAAACCACTTTTTGCACTTGTGTTAGTGTTGAAAAACCACTTTTTGCACTTGTGTTGGTGCAGGAAACCACTTTTGCACTTGCATTAGTGTGGAAAAAACACTTTTTGCACTTGTGATAGTGTTGAAAAACGACTTTTCGCACTTGTGTTAGTGTTGAAAAACCACTTTTCGCACTTATGTTGGTGCAGGAAACCACTTTTGCACTTGTATTAGTGTTGAAAAACCACTTTTCGCACTTGTGTTGGTGCAGGAAACCACTTTTGCCCTTGTATTAGTGTGGAAAAAACACTTTTTTCACTTGTGATAGTGTTGAAAAACCACTTTTCGCACTTGTGTTAGTGTTGAAAAACCACTTTTCGCACTTTGTTGGTGCAGGAAACCACTTTTGCACTTGTATTAGTGTTGAAAAACCACTTTTCGCACTTGTGTTAGTGTTGAAAAACCACTTTTTGCACTTGTGTTAGTGTTGAAAAACCACTTTTCACACTTGTGTTAGTGTTGAAAAACCACATTTCGCACTTGTGTTAGTGTTGAAAAACCACTTTTCGCACTTGTGTTGGTGCAGGAAACCACTTTTGCACTTGTATTAGTGTGGAAAAAACACTTTTTGCACTTGTGATAGTGTTGAAAAACCACTTTTCGCACTTGTGTTAGTGTTGAAAAACCACTTTTTGCACTCGTGTTGGTGCAGAAAACCACTTTTGCACTTGTATTAGTGTTGAAAAACCACTTTTCGCACTTGTGTTGGTGCAGGAAACCACTTTTGCACTTGTATTAGTGTGGAAAAAACACTTTTTGCACTTGTGATAGTGTTGAAAAACCACTTTTCGCACTTGTGTTGGTGCAGGAAACCACTTTTGCACTTGTATTAGTGTGGAAAAACCACTTTTCGCACTTGTGTTAGTGTTGAAAAACCACTTTTCGCACTTGTGTTAGTGTTGAAAAACCACTTTTCGCACTTGTGTTGGTGCAGGAAACCACTTTTGCACTTGTATTAGTGTGGAAAAAACACTTTTTGCACTTGTGTTATTGTTGAAAAACCACTTTTCGCAGTTGTGTTAGTGTTGAAAAACCACTTTTCGCACTTGTGTTGGTGCAGGAAACCACTTTTGCACTTGTATTAGTGTGGAAAAAACACTTTTTGCACTTGTGATAGTGTTGAAAAACCACTTTTCGCACTTGTGTTAGTGTTGAAAAACCACTTTTCGCACTTGTGTTAGTGTTGAAAAACCACTTTTCGCACTTGTGTTGGTGCAGGAAACCACTTTTGCACTTGTATTAGTGTGGAAAAAACACTTTTCGCACTTGTGTTAGTGTTGAAAAACCACTTTTTGCACTTGTGTTAGTGTTGAAAAACCACGTTTCGCTCTTGTGTTGGCGCAGGAAACCACTTTTGCACTTGTATTAGTGTGAAAAAACCACTTTTCGCACTTGTGTTAGTGTTGAAAAACCACTTTTCGCACTTGTGTTAGTGTTGAAAAACCACTTTTTACACTTGTGTTAGTGTTGAAAAACCACTTTTCGCACTTGTGTTGGTGCAGGAAACCACTTTTGCACTTGTATTAGTGTGGAAAAACCACTTTTCGCACTTGTGTTATTGTTGAAAAACCACTTTTTGCACTTGTGTTAGTGTTGAAAAACCACTTTTCGCACTTGTGTTGGTGCAGGAAACCACTTTTGCACTTGTATTAGTGTGGAAAAAACACTTTTCGCACTTGTGTTATTGTTGAAAAACCACTTTTTGCACTTGTGTTAGTGTTGAAAAACCACTTTTTGCACTTGTGTTGGTGCAGGAAACCACTTTTGCACTTGTATTAGTGTGGAAAAAACACTTTTTGCACTTGTGATAGTGTTGAAAAACCACTTTTCGCACTTGTGTTAGTGTCGAAAAACCACTTTTCGCACTTGTGTTAGTGTTGAAAAACCACTTTTCGCACTTGTGTTGGTGCAGGAAACCACTTTTGTACTTGTATTAGTGTGGAAAAAATACTTTTCGCACTTGTGTTAGTGTTGAAAAACCACTTTTCGCACTTGTGTTAGTGTTGAAAAACCACTTTTCGCACTTGTGTTGGTGCAGGAAACCACTTTTGCACTTGTATTAGTGTGGAAAAACCACTTTTCGCACTTGTATTAGTGTGGAAAAACCACTTTTCGCACTTGTGTTAGTGTTGAAAAACCACTTTTCGCACTTGTGTTAGTGTTGAAAAACCACTTTTTGCACTTGTGTTGGTGCAGGAAACCACTTTTGCACTTGTATTAGTGTGGAAAAAACACTTTTTGCACTTGTGATAGTGTTGAAAAAACACTTGCCGCACTTGTGTTAGTGTTGAAAAACCACTTTTCGCACTTGTGTTAGTGTTGAAAAACCACTTTTCGCACTTGTGTTAGTGTTGAAAAACCACTTTTCGCACTTGTGTTAGTGTTGAAAAACCACTTTTTGCACTTGTGTTAGTGTTGAAAAACCACTTTTTGCACTTGTGTTAGTGTTGAAAAACCACTTTTCGCACTTGTGTTGGTGCAGGAAACCACTTTTGCACTTGCATTAGTGTGGAAAAAACACTTTTTGCACTTGTGATAGTGTTGAAAAACGACTTTTCGCACTTGTGTTAGTGTTGAAAAACCACTTTTCGCACTTATGTTGGTGCAGGAAACCACTTTTGCACTTGTATTAGTGTTGAAAAACCACTTTTCGCACTTGTGTTGGTGCAGGAAACCACTTTTGCCCTTGTATTAGTGTGGAAAAAACACTTTTTTCACTTGTGATAGTGTTGAAAAACCACTTTTCGCACTTGTGTTAGTGTTGAAAAACCACTTTTCGCACTTTTGTTGGTGCAGGAAACCACTTTTGCACTTGTATTAGTGTGGAAAAACCACTTTTCGCACTTGTGTTAGTGTTGAAAAACCACTTTTCGCACTTGTGTTAGTGTTGAAAAACCACTTTTTGCACTTGTGTTAGTGTTGAAAAACCACTTTTCACACTTGTGTTAGTGTTGAAAAACCACATTTCGCACTTGTGTTAGTGTTGAAAAACCACTTTTCGCACTTGTGTTGGTGCAGGAAACCACTTTTGCACTTGTATTAGTGTGGAAAAAACACTTTTTGCACTTGTGATAGTGTTGAAAAACCACTTTTCGCACTTGTGTTAGTGTTGAAAAACCACCTCTTGCACTCGTGTTGGTGCAGAAAACCACTTTTGCACTTGTATTAGTGTTGAAAAATCACTTTTCGCACTTGTGTTGGTGCAGGAAACCACTTTTGCACTTGTATTAGTGTGGAAAAAACACTTTTTGCACTTGTGATAGTGTTGAAAAACCACTTTTCGCACTTGTGTTGGTGCAGGAAACCACTTTTGCACTTGTATTAGTGTGGAAAAAACCACTTTTCGCACTTGTGTTAGTGTTGAAAAACCACTTTTCGCACTTGTGTTAGTGTTGAAAAACCACTTTTCGCACTTGTGTTGGTGCAGGAAACCACTTTTGCACTTGTATTAGTGTGGAAAAAACACTTTTCGCACTTGTGTTATTGTTGAAAAACCACTTTTCGCAGTTGTGTTAGTGTTGAAAAACCACTTTTCGCACTTGTGTTGGTGCAGGAAACCACTTTTGCACTTGTATTAGTGTGGGAAAAACACTTTTTGCACTTGTGATAGTGTTGAAAAACCACTTTTCGCACTTGTGTTAGTGTTGAAAAACCACTTTTCGCACTTGTGTTAGTGTTGAAAAACCACTTTTCGCACTTGTGTTGGTGCAGGAAACCACTTTTGCACTTGTATTAGTGTGGAAAAAACACTTTTCGCACTTGTGTTAGTGTTGAAAAACCACTTTTCGCACTTGTGTTAGTGTTGAAAAACCACGTTTCGCTCTTGTGTTGGTGCAGGAAACCACTTTTGCTCTTGTATTAGTGTGGAAAAAACACTTTTCGCACTTGTGTTAGTGTTGAAAAACAACTTTTCGCACTTGTGTTAGTGTTGAAAAACCACTTTTCGCACTTGTGTTGGTGCAGGAAACCACTTTTGCACTTGTATTAGTGTGGAAAAAACACTTTTCGCACTTGTGTTAGTGTTGAAAAACCACTTTTCGCACTTGTGTTAGTGTTGAAAAACCACGTTTCGCTCTTGTGTTGGCGCAGGAAACCACTTTTGCACTTGTATTAGTGTGGAAAAAACACTTTTCGCACTTGTGTTAGTGTTGAAAAACAACTTTTCGCACTTGTGTTAGTGTTGAAAAACCACTTTTCGCACTTGTGTTGGTGCAGGAAACCACTTTTGCACTTGTGTTAGTGTGGAAAAAACACTTTTCGCACTTCTGTTAGTGTTGAAAAACCACTTTTCGCACTTGTGTTAGTGTTGAAAAACCACTTTTCGCACATGTGTTGGTGCAGGAAACCACTTTTGGACTTGTATTAGTGTGGAAAAACCACTTTTCGCACTTGTGTTAGTGCTGAAAAACCACTTTTCGCACTTGTGTTAGTGTTGAAAAACCACTTTTCGCACTTTTGTTGGTGCAGGAAACAACTTTTGCACTTGTATTAGTGTGGAAAAAACACTTTTTGCACTTGTGATAGTGTGGAAAAACCACTTTTTGCACTTGTGTTAGTGTTGAAAAACCACTTTTTGCACTTGTGTTGGTGCAGGAAACCACTTTTGCACTTGTATTAGTGTGAAAAAACCACTTTTCGCACTTGTGTTAGTGTTGAAAAACCACTTTTCGCACTTGTGTTAGTGTTGAAAAACCACTTTTCGCACTTGTGTTGGTGCAGGAAACCACTTTTGCACTTGTGTTGGTGCAGGAAACCACTTTTGCACTTGTATTAGTGTGGAAAAAACACTTTTCGCACTTGTGTTAGTGTTGAAAAACCACTTTTCGCACTTGTGTTAGTGTTGAAAAACCACTTTTCGCACTTGTGTTGGTGCAGGAAACCACTTTTGCACTTGTATAAGTGTGGAATTAACACTTTTCGCACTTCTGTTAGTGTTGAAAAACCACTTTTCTCACTTGTGTTAGTGTTGAAAAACCACTTTTCGCACTTGTGTTGGTGCAGGAAACCACTTTTGCACTTGTATTAGTGTGGAAAAACCACTTTTCGCACTTGTATTAGTGTTGAAAAACCACTTTTCGCACTTGTGTTAGTGTTGAAAAACCACTTTTCGCTCTTGTGTTGGTGCAGGAAACCACTTTTGCACTTGTATTAGTGTGGAAAAAACACTTTTCGCACTTGTGTTAGTGTTGAAAAACAACTTTTTGCACTTGTGTTAGTGTTGAAAAACCACTTTTCGCACTTGTGTTGGTGCAGGAAACCACTTTTGCACTTGTATTAGTGTGGAAAAAACACTTTTTGCACTTCTGTTAGTGTTGAAAAACCACTTTTCGCACTGGTGTTAGTGTTGAAAACCACTTTTCGCACTTGTGTTGGTGCAGGAAACCACTTTTGCACTTGTATTAGTGTGGAAAAACCACTTTTCGCTCTTGTGTTAGTGCTGAAAAACCACTTTTCGCACTTGTGTTAGTGTTGAAAAACCACTTTTCGCACTTTTGTTGGTGCAGGAAACCACATTTGCACTTGTATTAGTGTGGAAAAAACACTTTTTGCACTTGTGATAGTGTTGAAAAACCACTTTTCGCACTTGTGTTATTGTTGAAAAACCACTTTTCGCACTTGTGTTGGTGCAGGAAACCACTTTTGCACTTGTATTAAGGTGGAAAAACCACTTTTTGCACTTGTGATAGTGTTGAAAAACCACTTTTCGCACTTTTGTTGGTGCAGGAAACCACTTTTGCACTTGTATTAGTGTGGAAAAAACACTTTTGCACTTGTATTAATGTGGAAAAAACACTTTTCGCACTTGTGTTAGTGTTGAAAAACCACTTTTCGCACTTGTGTTAGTGTTGAAAAACCACTTTTCGCACTTGTGTTGGTGCAGGAAACCACTTTTGCACTTGTATTAGTGTGGAAAAAACATTTTTCGCAGTTGTGTTAGTGTTGAAAAACCACTTTTCGCACTTGTGTTAGTGTTGAAAAACCACTTTTCGCACTTTTGTTGGTACAGGAAACCACTTTTGCACTTGTATTAGTGTGGAAAAAACACTTTTTGCACTTGTGATAGTGTTGAAAAACCACTTTTCGCACTTGTGTTATTGTTGAAAAACCACTTTTCGCACTTGTGTTGGTGCAGGAAACCACTTTTGCACTTGTATTAGTGTGGAAAAACCACTTTTTGCACTTGTGATAGTGTTGAAAAACCACTTTTCGCACTTTTGTTGGTGCAGGAAACCACTTTTGCACTTGTATTAGTGTGGAAAAAACACTTTTGCACTTGTATTAGTGTGGAAAAAACACTTTTCGCACTTGTGTTAGTGTTGAAAAACCACTTTTCGCACTTGTGTTAGTGTTGAAAAACCACTTTTTGCACTTGTGTTGGTGCAGGAAACCACTTTTGCACTTGTATTAGTGTGGAAAAAACATTTTTCGCAGTTGTGTTAGTGTTGAAAAACCACTTTTCGCACTTGTGTTAGTGTTGAAAAACCACTTTTCGCACTTGTGTTGGTGCAGGAAACCACTTTTGCACTTCTATTAGTGTGGAAAAAACACTTTTCGCACTTGTGTTAGTGTTGAAAAACTACTTTTCGCACTTGTGTTAGTGTTGAAAAACCACTTTTCGCACTTGTGTTGGTGCAGGAAACCACTTTTGCACTTGTATTAGTGTGGAAAAAACACTTTTCGCACTTCTGTTAGTGTTGAAAAACCACTTTTCTCACTTGTGTTAGTGTTGAAAAACCACTTTTCGCACTTGTGTTGGTGCAGGAAACCACTTTTGCACTTGTATTAGTGTGGAAAAACCACTTTTCGCACTTGTGTTAGTGTTGAAAAACCACTTTTCGCACTTGTTGTGGTGCAGGAAACCACTTTTGCACTTGTATTAGTGTGGAAAAAAACATTTTTGCACTTGTGATAGTGTTGAAAAACCACTTTTCGCACTTGTGTTAGTGTTGAAAAACCACTTTTCGCACTTGTGTTAGTGTTGAAAAACCACGTTTCGCTCTTGTGTTGGCGCAGGAAACCACTTTTGCACTTGTATTAGTGTGGAAAAAACACTTTTCGCACTTGTGTTAGTGTTGAAAAACAACTTTTCGCACTTGTGTTAGTGTTGAAAAACCACGTTTCGCCCTTGTGTTGGCGCAGGAAACCACTTTTGCACTTGTATTAGTGTGGAAAAAACACTTTTCGCACTTGTGTTAGTGTTGAAAAACAACTTTTCGCACTTGTGTTAGTGTTGAAAAACAACTTTTCGCACTTGTGTTAGTGTTGAAAAACCACTTTTCGCACTTGTGTTAGTGTTGAAAAACCACTTTTCGCACTTGTATTAGTGTGGAAAAACCACTTTTCGCACTTGTGTTAGTGTTGAAAAACCACTTTTCGCACTTGTGTTAGTGTTGAAAAACCACTTTTTGCACTTGTGTTAGTGTTGAAAAACCACTTTTCGCACTTGTGTTAGTGTTGAAAAACCACATTTCGCACTTGTGTTAGTGTTGAAAAACCACTTTTCGCACTTGTGTTGGTGCAGGAAACCACTTTTGCACTTGTATTAGTGTGGAAAAAACACTTTTTGCACTTGTGATAGTGTTGAAAAACCACTTTTCGCACTTGTGTTAGTGTTGAAAAACCACTTTTTGCACTTGTGTTGGTGCAGGAAACCACTTTTGCACTTGTATTAGTGTTGAAAAACCACTTTTCGTACTTGTGTTGGTGCAGGAAACCACTTTTGCACTTATATTAGTGTTGAAAAACCACTTTTCGCACTTGTGTTAGTGTTGAAAAACCACTTTTTGCACTTGTGTTGGTGCAGGAAACGACTTTTGCACTTGTATTAGTGTTGAAAAACCACTTTTCGCACTTGTGTTGGTACAGGAAACCACTTTTGCACTTGTATTAGTGTGGAAAAAACACTTTTTGCACTTGTGATAGTGTTGAAAAACCACTTTTTGCACTTGTGTTAGTGTTGAAAAACCACTTTTCGCACTTGTGTTGGTGCAGGAAACCACTTTTGCAGTTGTATTAGTGTGGAAAACCACTTTTCGCACTTGTGTTAGTGTTGAAAAACCACTTTTCGCACTTGTGTTAGTGTTGAAAAACCACTTTTTACACTTGTGTTAGTGTTGAAAAACCACTTTTCGCACTTGTGTTAGTGTTGAAAAACGACTTTTCGCACTTGTGTTAGTGTTGAAAAACGACTTTTCGCACTTGTGTTAGTGTTGAAAAACCACTTTTCGCACTTGTGTTGGTGCAGGAAACCACTTTTGCACTTGTATTAGTGTGGAAAAAACACTTTTCGCACTTGTGTTAGTGTTGAAAAACCACGTTTCGCACTTGTGTTAGTGTTGAAAAACCACGTTTCGCTCTTGTGTTGGCGCAGGAAACCACTTTTGCACTTGTATTAGTGTGGAAAAAACACTTTTCGCACTTGTGTTAGTGTTGAAAAACCACTTTTCGCACTTTTGTTAGTGTTGAAAAACCACTTTTCGCACTTGTGTTGGTGCAGGAAACCACTTTTGCACTTGTATTAGTGTGGAAAAAACACTTTTTGCACTTGTGATAGTGTTGAAAAACCACTTTTCGCACTTGTGTTAGTGTTGAAAAACCACTTTTCGCACTTGTGTTAGTGTTGAAAAACCACTTTTCGCACTTGTGTTGTGCAGGAAACCACTTTTGCACTTGTATTAGTGTGGAAAAAACACTTTTCGCACTTGTGTTAGTGTTGAAAAACCACTTTTCGCACTTGTGTTAGTGTTGAAAAACCACGTTTCGCTCTTGTGTTGGCGCAGGAAACCACTTTTGCACTTGTATTAGTGTGGAAAAAACACTTTTCGCACTTGTGTTAGTGTTGAAAAACAACTTTTCGCACTTGTGTTAGTGTTGAAAAACCACTTTTCGCACTTGTGTTGGTGCAGGAAACCACTTTTGCACTTGTGTTAGTGTGGAAAAAACACTTTTCGCACTTCTGTTAGTGTTGAAAAACCACTTTTCGCACTTGTGTTAGTGTTGAAAAACCACTTTTCGCACATGTGTTGGTGCAGGAAACCACTTTTGGACTTGTATTAGTGTGGAGAAACCACTTTTCGCACTTGTGTTAGTGCTGAAAAACCACTTTTCGCACTTGTGTTAGTGTTGAAAAACCACTTTTCGCACTTTTGTTGGTGCAGGAAACAACTTTTGCACTTGTATTAGTGTGGAAAAAACACTTTTTGCACTTGTGATAGTGTGGAAAAACCACTTTTTGCACTTGTGTTAGTGTTGAAAAACCACTTTTCGCACTTGTGTTGGTGCAGGAAACCACTTTTGCACTTGTATTAGTGTGAAAAAACCACTTTTCGCACTTGTGTTAGTGTTGAAAAACCACTTTTCGCACTTGTGTTAGTGTTGAAAAACCACTTTTCGCACTTGTGTTGGTGCAGGAAACCACTTTTGCACTTGTGTTGGTGCAGGAAACCACTTTTGCACTTGTATTAGTGTGGAAAAAACACTTTTCGGACTTGTGTTAGTGTTGAAAAACCACTTTTCGCACTTGTGTTAGTGTTGAAAAACCACTTTTCGCACTTGTGTTGGTGCAGGAAACACTTTTGCACTTGTATAAGTGTGGAATTAACACTTTTCGCACTTCTGTTAGTGTTGAAAAACCACTTTTCTCACTTGTGTTAGTGTTGAAAAACCACTTTTCGCACTTTTGTTGGTGCAGGAAACCACTTTTGCACTTGTATTAGTGTGGAAAAAACACTTTTTTCACTTGTGATAGTGTTGAAAAACCACTTTTCGCACTTGTGTTAGTGTTGAAAAACCACTTTTCGCACTTTGTTGGTGCAGGAAACCACTTTTGCACTTGTATTAGTGTGGAAAAACCACTTTTCGCACTTGTGTTAGTGTTGAAAAACCACTTTTCGCACTTGTGTTAGTGTTGAAAAACCACTTTTTGCACTTGTGTTAGTGTTGAAAAACCACTTTTCACACTTGTGTTAGTGTTGAAAAACCACATTTCGCACTTGTGTTAGTGTTGAAAAACCACTTTTCGCACTTGTGTTGGTGCAGGAAACCACTTTTGCACTTGTATTAGTGTGGAAAAAACACTTTTTGCACTTGTGATAGTGTTGAAAAACCACTTTTCGCACTTGTGTTAGTGTTGAAAAACCACTTTTTGCACTCGTGTTGGTGCAGAAAACCACTTTTGCACTTGTATTAGTGTTGAAAAACCACTTTTCGCACTTGTGTTGGTGCAGGAAACCACTTTTGCACTTGTATTAGTGTGGAAAAAACACTTTTTGCACTTGTGATAGTGTTGAAAAACCACTTTTCGCACTTGTGTTGGTGCAGGAAACCACTTTTGCACTTGTATTAGTGTGGAAAAACCACTTTTCGCACTTGTGTTAGTGTTGAAAAACCACTTTTCGCACTTGTGTTAGTGTTGAAAAACCACTTTTCGCACTTGTGTTGGTGCAGGAAACCACTTTTGCACTTGTATTAGTGTGGAAAAAACACTTTTTGCACTTGTGTTATTGTTGAAAAACCACTTTTCGCAGTTGTGTTAGTGTTGAAAAACCACTTTTCGCACTTGTGTTGGTGCAGGAAACCACTTTTGCACTTGTATTAGTGTGGAAAAAACACTTTTTGCACTTGTGATAGTGTTGAAAAACCACTTTTCGCACTTGTGTTAGTGTTGAAAAACCACTTTTCGCACTTGTGTTAGTGTTGAAAAACCACTTTTCGCACTTGTGTTGGTGCAGGAAACCACTTTTGCACTTGTATTAGTGTGGAAAAAACACTTTTCGCACTTGTGTTAGTGTTGAAAAACCACTTTTCGCACTTGTGTTAGTGTTGAAAAACCACGTTTCGCTCTTGTGTTGGCGCAGGAAACCACTTTTGCACTTGTATTAGTGTGAAAAAACCACTTTTCGCACTTGTGTTAGTGTTGAAAAACCACTTTTTGCACTTGTGTTAGTGTTGAAAAACCACTTTTTACACTTGTGTTAGTGTTGAAAAACCACTTTTCGCACTTGTGTTGGTGCAGGAAACCACTTTTGCACTTGTATTAGTGTGGAAAAACCACTTTTCGCACTTGTGTTAGTGTTGAAAAACCACTTTTTGCACTTGTGTTAGTGTTGAAAAACCACTTTTCGCACTTGTGTTGGTGCAGGAAACCACTTTTGCACTTGTATTAGTGTGGAAAAAACACTTTTC